>NC_064436.1:10812380-11123333 GCF_023343835.1 Lagopus muta | reverse complement strand
TTTCAGATGAGGAGAGTGACATAAGTGCTTAGGCATTCAGAGTAACTTCATTCTAAAATTAAATATAGCTGTCTTTCAAAAAACTGAACTTTGGTAACACGTTAGATAGAAAAGATCCCAGAGGCCACAAGTATGCATAACTTACAATCGCAGTTAGACTTCAAAGGTCCATCCTTCACACCCACACCAGGGTCTATTTTACTGCAATTCTTTTCTAAAAAACTAATTGCCTGCTGAGCTTTATATAAGCAATTTACACTTTCCCCTTTATTCCTTATGAGACAACGGATACAAAGCTGAGAGCACAACTGCTGGTTTCACCAGCACTAATGCAGTTTTGGTCAGCTTACTTGATCCCAGTTTCCCAGGGATGCTGGGTGTGTGAAGTAATTTTTCTTCTGTTTCATCTTGCCACGGATATTTAACCACAGTTTACTTCAGGTCGAACTCAGCTGCTGCCACCAGGTAACCCTCCCTTGCTCAGATCAATCACAGAGGAATTAAGCGATGCTTTTGCTAAAGGTTTTGTATAGACACAGCATGGCCACTGGTAAAGCTTCTGCAGCTCAACTTGCACAGTACGTGCTGCTTCCAGCACTGCAGCAAGGCCTGCAGACCCGTGTGTGTGTCTTTTTGCCTCAGAGCCCTAAAACACAAGTCAGCTTTGGGCAGCTGTGCTCATGTTCTACAGAGTTGCCTTCCTCTGGTTCCTCACATGTTTTTTTCCTGCATCCACCACAGGTGGGGTATGCACAACCTCAACCCCACGCTGTCACACTGCAGAATGGCTTTGAGTTGAAAGTACAGATGCCACATCTTAGAACACAAATGGATCCAGACATCTAAGAGGTTTCTGAAAGGAGAGATCAGATTTGCATTTCTGATAATTCCCCTTCCCTATTCCTCTCATTCCTGTGTTTCTTTCTGTTGAACACCTCACTAAAGAATCCAAGAAACCTTTCATGGAAACCAAGGAAAACCTTCAGCCAATTCAGGAAATTGTTCACCTAAAAGGCATTAAGAGGATCGTAAGAACATGATTATCAAAAAAATGAGCATCAACTGATGCTCTCAGTAGACCACACTTAGCCTGAGATGATCCTGGAGCCTCTTCTTACATAGAGATCAGCCATCAGGCTTTCAGAACTATAAAATGCAATGCTTGGAGCAATGGATCACCATTTAGATAATGCGAAGTGTATTTTAGTTTGGCGATATAACACCTAATCCTGCAAAACAACCGATCCAAATTACTATCAGTTAAGCATGGACTGCTTTCTAATCAATTCTTTAAGTTGGTGCTATTCACTGACATGCAGTTACTTTGATATGGGCACTAAAAATACTTCACCTAGATTCTTCTTTAAGGTCAAGCCTGGAAACTTGTTGCAGCCATTTCAGTTTCTATGAGCTTTAGATCTCCCTGGAAGGCCATCTTCCATCTGTCTGTCTGTCCATTCATCCCTCTCCCCTGCTCTCCTTCCAGTGGCTATAGAGAGGCTTAGGAAATCTGAAATCCTCAGTAATCTAAACTTGGCAGAGTGAATACTTTTATTCTCTTTATACTCCCAGTTTCTATTTTGTGCTTACAGCAACTTAAAACTCTTGTAGGAAGCCCGTCTCACTGTAAAGACCCCAAATAAAAAGAGAATCAACTAGCTCCTGTTAGCCATAATTTTATTTTTAATCCTTACTAATCATTCTCACAAGTCATTTTATGAAGTGTCCTAAAATAAGATAAATTGGTAAAAAATATAAATTATACATCTGTTCTCCTAAGATCCAATGCAATGGCTTTGTTGTTTAAATTCGTATCTTCCTATCTTCAGTACGCATATTCAGGGGTGTACAACCATTACCAACCACTTCCCAAAGCATCATGCAGACTGACCTTGGAGGAGCTCCCTCCTTCCATACCTTCCTCTCCTAATATGATCCACACCATGTCCTCCTTCTCCTCATCTTGGGAACCCACCTTAGCTCACTCCCCCACAGCAAGTAAGCAGTGAAAGGCTCCACCTCTCCCTTAGCTATGCACCTCTCACGGTTACAGCTGCCTTGCACCTATTGCACATATCAGAAAAAAATACGTGCTGAAATTGGTCTTCTCATCTTCCAAAATGTTTGCACAAAAGGAAATGACAGACCCAAGAAGATATTCTCAGCAGTTCCAAAAATACTGTGAGAAGCTGGGACAGAAGTGAGGATACATGTATGGAGTAAAAGCCTATGACGCTGAATGGCACGCAGCCCTCCAGGCATATCCCTACGGTAAGAGATTGAGCCCCAAACCAGAAGGGCTTGGCTTCCCTGGGCTGATTCAGAATGCAGTGAGGCATTTCGATCCAGCAATGAGCAAGCAACCCAAGCATTTCTACTACCTAGATAGCTGACAGCCCAGCAAACTGAAGCGTCCAAGGAAAGGAAATACCTTAAAGAGCCTGTAATGCCAAAGGATTTTTGCAAAATAACATGCAGCACCCAGAGGGCTCTGTCCTTATTAGCAGCTTTAACTTGTTGTTGTTGTTGTTACAGTATAAAGAACCTCCAGGGCTCAGGATGGTTTCAGGAACGTGCATGCCATACTAATATGCGCTCTCCTTCCCTGAAGCCACGTCACCAGCACTAGAGATGAATAGACCAGTAATAATATTTTGGGAAGAACACTGCCAACCCACCCTGCATGTGAACATTTTTCTCACTGGCTTGCCTTGAGATATTCAAAATCATGACAGAAATGGCTCCTGGGCAATCTTTCCCACCGGATATTGTTAGCCTGTTGTGTTTTTTTTTTTTAACCAATGTTAAGTCGACTTGGACATCCTTTTTCCCTTACCAGCCATGGTTTTGGTTTCAATTAGTGCATTTAGCAATAACGCTGATAATCTGGAAGCAGACATGAAGGCTTTTACTGCAAACATATTGCAACATGGATGTGCAGGAAGCCACAGAACTGTAGTGAGGGTAAATGGGAAGAGGATAACTGTAATTGGTAGGGTACCAAGCGCAAACTCGAAACAATTAAGTAGCTTCATAGAGATTAATTTCACTCTTCTAATTCCCTTGCTCTGAAACCATGAAGGAGAACCAACACAGACCCCAACTCAGAACAGTGAGCCCTATGCAATTGAGGCTACCGGGTTTTCCTGAAGCATCCCTGATGGCTCTGTGCGGCCTCCTATTGCCTGCCAACATCACAAATTCATGTTACTTCAGCTGCCGGCAGCACAATTCTGGTATAACCTAAATATCAAAATAGGAGAAAAGGAGGAAGGAGAAAGCTTTACTGCATGTGAACACAAATCAAAACAATTCTTTATGACCATGAGGGCTTGAGAATACAACAGCTTTCAATGAGACGCAACCGATGAATGATTAATGGGCTATTCATGTAAAACTACAAGGCATGATTAAGTCTCATCTAGATAAATCAGCTCAAATTCCACCAGTAACAGTAATATAATATAAAGCAGGCAACTCCATTCTTGATTGTTATTATTATGGTGCCTTCTGTCTGCTATTGCAAGTTTTAACATCTTCATACAACAGGATGAGATGAAGATGCACGCATCTCCTTATTCAATTAGATAAGAGGATTCCGCACCCTTGATTTAACAGGCAGGACATCGCCCCACTCTCTTACACACACTCCTTTAGTTTTGTAGAAGGAATATGAATACAAAGGACATCATCGTAAAAACTGAGGATGACATGACTGCCTGTCAAGGAACAAAAGGCATCCCACTGTTCTGTGGCAAGATCTTCTTCTCAACCCATTTCTTTCACTCCCCAGCTCTGTAGGTTGTTCCCCCCCTTAAGCTGACACCAGCACTTGTCCCATTGCAAAACAGGTCCATGTAATCCACTACGCCGGCAAACTTAAAAATATTAAATAAAAAAAAAGCAACAAGAAAGCCAACACCCTGTGGGAACACTCCACAGAACAGAAATACATTTAAGTACTTCAGTCTGCCTTTACAACCAGAACTTCAACAGTACAGTGGTAAAGCAGTGGCACAGCTGCCCAGAGAGGTTTCTAAGCATCCCATGCCTGGAGATGCTCAATGCCAGGCTGGATGGGGCCCATGCTCCTAGAGTCTGAGCCCTGCCCATGGCAGGGGGTTGGAACTAGATGGTCTTCAAGGTCTGTTCAAAACCAGCCCATAATATGGTTGAAATTTCCTTCAAATACAGCCATGAGCACTAAAGCTCGCTCAAGGCAAAAATGATGTGAGATCAAGCTCTTCTCAAAGCTACAAGCTGCTTAGTCGGCACATCTACCTCTAAAACTTAAGACCCTAGGACACATTTGTGGACTTACAAGTCATTAATAGTATCAATCAGTCTGGCTTCTAACCTGGGTTTGCCTTGTTAGCTCCTGCACAGAAGTAATTCCCCGCATCTTCTCTGTGCTGCTCAATACTCATTTGCGGAAAGGGCTGTACATTGCATCACACATTTTAAAAACTTCTGTGTTGAAGATAACAAGAACTAATTTGGTTGCCATGATGTACTGATGAGCTCATGCCTTTGGAAACAGAAACGGGTTCTGCTTAGCAAGCTAACATCATTCCTCGTGGCTTGTTTGTGACAATATGTGCCTGGGACAGGGTACAGATATGCTGAGTGGAAAAAGCTGCCGACTCACAGAGATCACCTGGGAGAGAAAGGGGACTGATGAACGCACTGAAAGAAAACTATGAATTGGAAAACTAACATGCCTGTACCTGTACTAAGTTGCTCTTTCTGTATAAAACAGAAGGAAAAAAAGGGCCTTTTAAAGTTTCAATGTAAAATACAATTCTACATGGTTACGAACTATTCATTACTAATTCTGCCACTAATAAAATTTTATGTACTGCAACCTACAAAAAACTAAGCGTAAAGCCATTTTAGTCAGGCTCTGCAGTATATCCATGGTATCTGCCCTACAGAGTCTACAGAAAGAAAACAGAGCTCGTAAGGCTTCTCCTCACCCCAAGCCCCATTCCCATTTTCAAGTGCATATTTTAGAACAAAATTCTAAAGTGCTTAATAAACTTCACCTTTCCTAATTCCCTATCTCTGCATTAATCAAATATTAAATAGACTGAGGAATGAGATGATGTAGTGTGAAGCTTCATTCCCACGTGTTTAATCTTCCCAGAGAATTCATAAGCAGTTGAGGCATGACCAAGTTCCGCAGGTGTTTGTAGGCTTCAGCTCTCTTGGCAGCCACCATAACAGCCTTCAAGCACCTTACAAGAGCTAAAAACAACACATCAATCACCTCCTTCCTTCCAGCAGGTAGGCGTAAATTACTTGACTTCAGTGATCAGGCTGGAGGCAGAGGGAAACAGCAGCAGGGTAGCTGAGTGAAGCTGCCTGTAAGAGATTAAGGTTTCACACTGAAAGTTCAAAGGCTCGTGGTCATTCATTCTTTGTCTTCTGACACACACCACTAAAGCCAAGGTCCACATGTGCTCTGGCTTCTATATGCAAATCTTGTGTTTGCTGCATAGTTCAGCAGCCAGAGTAAAACAACGACTGCAGGAAACCCTGCTCGCTGAAGGATGAGCATCCTCAGACTGCTGGGGCAGGAAACAGCAAGACAGCCAACGTACACAGTGCAGATCTGGTGAGCACATGGGACACGCGTGATGATCTTACAGTGACCTGTGCTGCTCAGCAGGCGATCTGCAGCAGGTTTGGACCAGATGAGGCTGTGCAGAGTGTAACCCCCGTCCTTGCTGATGGAAATAATCAGGACTGGATGTTTCAAGTGCGTGGATCACTGTGAAGGATAGGATGAGACACACTCCTAACCAGAAGCAGAGGGAAATGTTTATTTTTGCAGCTCTTTCACACTCGCAAAACAGTGGGGGTCTAAAGGGTCCGACCACTGCAGGCTGAAAGCATCTCTTCAGAGGGGCAACCAATGGAGCAGCAGCTTCTGACAACACTCATCTTTTACAGCAAGAACTCTAGCTCGGTTTTAGTTAACTGCTGTTGTATCAACAGATCCCAGTTAATCAGCAATAATATTTAAATAATCTTTGTCACATGCTAGTCTTCACTGAAGAGATGTGAGGAAAGCGGATATTCCTATTCATCTTTGGGTCCCTTGTTTCCTCACTATTAAGGCTAATAAAATCCTCCATGTTTTGAAACAAAACCCTGGACAGCTTAGTCTTGTGACTACTTATCTAAGCAGGGTATTTTAGTAATTACTGCTGGCAGCCTTCCTCCCTCATCTACTGCTGCCAGAAAGAGACTAAAACCAGGAAAGTCTATCTGAATATGGGATAAAAAACCATTTTTAGTAAAGAATAAACACACAGTCATGAGATTCCTTTATCATACAAGCTACACATTCTTTAGCAGCTGAGGAAAACACTTAATGCTTCTCTGGTCCGTTATGAAGAGTGTTAATCTCTTCTGGCCTTTTGAAGATTTGTTATTATTCAATGTAAGCTAACAGTAAACACAATGCAGTGGGAAAATACCAGGCTCAGTGGGAGCTGGCGAGTACTCCTACAGTGGGTTCTGGCTAAGATATGCCAGTTATGTGATCTTATTTTATCTTCACTGTAAACTGGATTTCCAACTCTCTCCCTCCGAGGTCAGTGAAGTAAAGATGCGTAAAGAATTTCACAACTGATACAAGTAAACAGATTAGCAAGGGAGGTGTTTCTTACTGTTCTTTTAAGCTAGTGCTCAAAGGCTCACGTTAGTTAGGATCTTCAGATCTGCACTCACTATGGAGACACAAACTCAGGGCTTTACACAGACAGGCAGAGTCCCTCACTACAGGTGGCAGCCCCACTTCAGAGGGGTGATGGTCACAGCAGGAAGCCTGCCAGCCAGCAGCTGCAATGCGAGCCCAGCCCAAGCCTCCACCATTGAGCTGTGCTTCTCCTCACCTCTACTCAGCCACTCGCATTGCAAGAGAGTTGCTTGGGCAGAAAGATCAAAAGAGAGGTAATAAATCCATGTTTAGCTTATAGCTGTGGTGTTTTAAATAGAGCCCCATGTTTCTGACTCATCACAAAGCGCAATCACTGCAAACAGCCCACATGAATAGAATCACACCTGAGAGCCACTTGGTCTCGCTTTTCCACTCGCTATGGGAGAGATGGATTAAAATGAACATGTTCAGCTCCCTAACATCTGCTCAGCAAATGCTGACATAAATCACAGGTTAGAATATAGCGTATTTGCCACATCCTGAATATCAATAGTCAAGACAAAAACCAGGGTGAAATCCCGGACTCACTAAGGTCCATGGCAGAAGTCCCATGGATTTCAGGCAGACCGGTGTTTTAATGCAGACTGTTACCAGATGATGGATTTGAGGACCATTTGATAAACGCCAAGTGGAAAAAAAAAAACAAACAACAACTTTTGTGGTAGGTGCACTAAAACGCATTGCTATCATCCAAAAAGCAGTACACAGAACAAATGCATCTCAGCAACAGCTATGGCCTCCTTCTTAAGCAGCACCCTTCTCACTTAGAAAAACCGGAAATCCTTCTAATCAGATTCACCCAAGCAAGGAGATTTAGATACACCAAATTCATTTTAAGAGATATCTCTTCTTGGTGCTATGTCACAATTAGATAGCCTATGTTTAGATGAAAGTGTGCTGAAATGATACCTGCTAACAGCCCACTTCCCAAGAACAGTACCCAGCTGTAGCTAGGAACAGCTGGCAACTAAGGATTTTAAATTCATCTTCTACAGCACAGTGTTTTTCCCATTTGAGAAATGAAATGGGTTTGGTAGCTCTAATTTACACAGTACAGCATCTTATCCACGCTCAAATGTTTTTCTCCATGTGTTGAACAGAACCTCTTACATTTGAAGCAGCAGGTATAAAAGGGGAAGCTGTTACTAAAATAAAACAGCAGTCTTAAACAGAAATCAAACCATGCAACAGCTAATACAACAAACCTAGAGGTAACATGCTGTGCTCCGTAGTGTGGCTGATGCTATTTTTCTTTAGGTCCTTAAAAATGAAGACATGCCTCCAGACAGTTATTCTTAAAATCATCCAAAGCTGAGATGAACTGCTGTAAATGCATACTTCTCTCAGTATGATTCTCAGGTTGCCTGTACATTTAAGAAGATGAATTTACACCGGTCACACAATTAAAATTAATCTGTAACCCCAAGGACAAATTGCAACTCCTTTTTTTTCCCCTCTCTATGGGTAGCATCTTCACACTCCTAAACCAACAGAACACAATCACTGAGCTACTACAAGCACATTCAGCAAACCTGCATGTTAAGAGAGATTTTAAGATACTCTGAAATTAATTTAAAACCATTATTATGGGTCTTTGTTCACATTCCCTCAATGATTTCATCAAATTTTCCTCACAAACCAAACAAAGAAATTGTTATTCTTAAACAACTGGCCATAAACCCCATCTGACATCTCAAGCTAATTGTAGTCTCACTCATACTACATAAACCATGAAGAATTAAATTGCAGCTTCACTAACCTATCTTACATCCAGCTCAACTGTTCTGGTCCAGAAGCAAATGCTGACACCAAACATTATTAGCAAGAAAGACCTTTCAGCCCTATCTACAGAAAAGGTTGAGCCTACAAGGCAAGAACCACCTCAATTGTAACACTGGCATTCCCACAGCCTTTAATATCTGTACCAACAGCATCAGTTACCCCGGTTTATTCTGCCACCAGTCCCTCAAGCAGGGATGCTAATTGTCTTCAACTGTTCAAGGCAAAGTTGACCGCTGATACGTTTCCAAACTGGGGGTAGAAGTTACTAGAGGGGTTCCAGCAGACTCCAATTCTACATTCCCCCTTCCCAGTTCTACTGAGCAGAGCTTCAGCCATGCAATAGTTTAGAAAAAGCTGCAGTTCCAACCCCTGCCCAGTGCTCCACAGCACAGAATATGAGACACTTGATGCAAAGTCACCTAAAAGATAGCAGTGCCATTAGTGCTCTCTACTGGATAGAAATGTAATTACTCCAAAAATGTAGCAGGAATCTCAGTAATGAGGTGGGGTGCAAAAAACACTCGTATTTGAATTACATGTCTTGGACTACCTTTATTAAAAACTTGTACTACTCAATGCAGCAAGTAAAAAACTTACTCTGAGATGAAATAAATGACACAAAATACGGCCGAAATTACAACTCCAACCTGAAGTATGGGAGTAAAGAGAAAAAAGTTAATACTGCAGAAGAATACTCAAGTTGGGGTAGTTTTGATCCAAAGCGTTCCTTCCTGTTCTTCACAATACCTGCTGGTATTGCACAGGTTAGTTTGCCGCTAACAACTGAAAACCAATTTCCAAAGTTCATATTGCTCTGAAAAACAATGGTGTATTTGAAGTCATAAAATAGTTCTCTTCATCACTCTGCATACTCGTATACTCTGTATTACTTAAGGGGTAGGGAAACAAAGAATTCTTCTGTTGGGTCCCAAAGATCTGAAGGAAAATACCTATCCTAAAAAAAGCTGAGACTCAGGAGTTTCAAAGGATGAGTTAATATATACCTTGGCTTCATTTTCATCTTCTTCCAGTGCTTTGTTCACCATCTGTTAGTTTTCCTCTCAAGTGAGATTTCTATCATGTCAGATTTGACACTTAAAGAGTATGCATCATGCATTAAAAACAAGAAGTATATTCAGACTAGAGAGTTCCTTCGAAAAAATTCAATAGCTTTTTCCAAAAGTCAGAGACAAAACCCCAAATATTCACTTCCATCCAAACAAGTTTGCTTGAATGCAGGTGAGCAGGGGACCAGACACCTGTTTAGCTCAACTAACCATAAAAAAAAAATAAGGTCAGTTACTTTGACCAGATGGCTGATACACATTTTTCCCCACATTGTCTTCTTTATGTACACATGACGTCTGAAGTTGCAAAAGTTTTGCTCAAACATCTCGTCTCAAAGAATACGAAATCCAGTTTTGCACACCCATGCTCTCTGAAGCTCATGCTTACTTTTATTTCCAGCTACCCCCACCTTAAAAAAAAAAAATCTCTTCTACTTATTTCTCTTCAATCAGATCTTCTCAAATCTGAGCATTCATACCCACTCCCAGAATGCAGACAGGGGAATGCCCAAGAGCTACTGCTCTGTAGTTCATCCTGTTCTATCCAGTTCAGCACATCCACAGCACCAAGAAGGACCAAGTACGATAGACGTGAGCTGAATTTCCAAGCAGCCTTGTCAAAAAAAGTTAAGTTACTCACTTCATTTTGACCTGAACTTGAACTTTGGCTATTCACTCACAAACGGAGAAAAACTGATTATAAACTGTCTCTTAGATAGGTCTCCAGAAAAATTAGGAGTTCCAGAACAATCTATTATGTTACTCAAAGCCTGTGATTAAAGGAAACATTCTTCTCCTAGAAGTATACTTAAGTCTGCAGCACATGAACACAGGACACACTACAAAGAAACTGTACTAATATTACTGCTGTCTTAGCATATACGCTACATGCTTTCCACCTCTTAGCACACCGTATGAGACCACGGGAACAGTACTCTTGTAAGCTGCATATAGGGATGTACTGACAGCACCTAGGATCCCACATGAGGAAAAAAGTAGTATCTTCTTCAGAAAGCCTACTATTTGCTTTTAACAAGCTCAGTATTGTTTGTTTTCTGATCGACTTCCCCAGATTCATACTACTTATCCTCACGTCTTCATTCACATCAACCCCCAAATGCAAAGTACATATGATATCATCATTTGGGTTAGTTCAACAGTTGCTTTCTATACCATCGCCAATTCTTTTTACCAACAAGTTCTGCATAGCTGCTGTTTCATCAACAGCAAATAACTCTCGCAGCCCTACTATTTTTCAGCACAGAACTAGCAGTTCCTACTGAAGCCAAAGCAAGCTACAATTAGGCTCTCTGCTATGTTCAAGCTAGATCTGTCCTCTACCTCGGTATTTAGGAGGTAGAAGTTACTCAAAGCCAAACTGAGACTGCTCAGGTCAAGAATAATTATTCAATTAGCCTGAATTGGTCTTGCAAGAAGGGAAGGTTCCCACGATTTTATCCACACACACAGTACTCAACTGAATCCTGAGACCACATAAAGGCATATGTTTCTAATGCCAGAGGGAGGTGTGGGCAGCCAACTAGGAGACAACTTCATAATGCACACTCTAAGGGCAGCCCAAACCTTTCTCTTCCTTCCCACATAATTCATCACCCAGGAGTAACTTCGGGATTATTAGCAGGTCTGTTAATTGTTTCAGTTTCCTAAGTATTCTCTTTGTCAAAAAAGAAAAAAATTAACACCAAAAAACTTCTTCCAACTTGCAGTCACAGGAGTCTTCAAAAGAAATACATACATAAGCAGTTGAAAAGTGTCTTTATTTATAGTGGTCTTCATTTATAGTAGTTCGTGCCATAATTTCCTTTATCACTGATAACTGCTGCATTTCTAATGATGTTTATGACCTTGAATAAACGTCAAAAGAAAATTAAATCATCTCTGTAGACTTAAGTAACCCAATGAACAACTCTGGCAGACACCTACCCTAAAACCCATGAGTCCAACACCCTTCTCCCAGTTAACAGCTTTCTCTGCCCCCCCACTAGTAAAGTAAACCAGTGTGCTCTTCTGTTTGTTCTCAATTAGTTTAGCTATGAGTAACGGTTGATCTCAATTCAACAACTATTTAACTGTAGTGATTTGTGTTGTGCTGATTCCATCCAAACAAACTTGAACTCAGGCTGCCCCTTTTCCCTGGTAGAACAAGCATAATAAGCATTACTATCGTGAACAGAGAAGGCAACTCAAGCAAAACACACTGATCTTACTGCAACGCATGACATTCACCTACTGTCAACATCAGGTTCTCTGCATCCATTTAGCTCAATACCACCTGTCACCCTTAACTGATTTTTCATGGACCTGCATACTCCCTCAAGCTGAGATTTACAGATATTATTTACAAAATATACTTAACATACTTTAAAAAAAAAAAACAAACACTACTACCATATTTTACTGAAATATCTTTCCTCTCAGATCACACTGAAAGCTTATATGCTTTCAGACACCTTCTGAGTCATTTAAAATATACATATAGACTTCTTTCCACCGTCCCACAAATGTGCATTAAAACACTCAACTGCCCCCACATTTTTTTCAACTGATACAATGTACCATTAAATATTTAATCCAATTCACAACAACAAGGTTTAAGCATAGGCACGCTGCAACCCAAGACTGCTATACTTAGTATTTCAGCAGACCAAAACCATGAAAAAACACAGCAAAACCATTAAATAACATTCTTTTACGGAGTTAAGCATCAAATTCTGTAATTCTTTAAAGAACACTTGAGAAGAAGTGAGAGCCATTTGAAAAACAAATTAAAGCATTAATTAAAGTATTAATCAGTATTTTCCACGTGCCTATTGACAGGTTTTCCTACACACAGCAGAGAGTTGAGGAGGACTTAGCCTGGTAACAAAGCACTGCTGACAGAATATCTACCTTCTAGTGGAATTACACAGAAGTCACAACTCTATGGCAGATGCACATGGTTATATCATTACAATATACACAAACCGTCAATCAGGTTAGAGCCATTCTTTCCTTCCTGTGGTGTCGCAGACCCATTTCAGCCCAGCACCAGCACATCTTCCTTACCTCCCCCTTTCGTACACATGTGTGCTGCTCCCACAGCTGCCAGTCCATCCCCAGGGGCGTCCCTGAAGGGGTGAGGGCCAGAATACAGCGCTGCTCCACCTCAGGCTCCTCCTACTGTGGCCCTGAGGCCAGGCCCAGTTCCACGTGCACCCCAGGACTGGCTGCTCTGAGGTGCTGAGGGTGACAAAGGCCCAAGATGGCCGCCAGGCAAGGTGCGCCTCCTTGTGGCAGCCAGCAACCTGCCCATCACTTCAGGGCACACAGCAGCATCCTGCTTATCAACAGAGCAGCAGCAGGCTGTGCATTTTGTCAGGCCTGATTCCAGTACAACCGGGTCAAGAAAGTGTTATTAATCACAGTGGGAAAAAATGTAATATGAACTGTGTATCCTGAATCCACACACTTGCCAAGAATCCAACAAGTTTGGAAAAACGCTTTCTCTAACCTGAGCCTTAAAAACAGTTTGTAATG
Organism: Lagopus muta; assembly: GCF_023343835.1. NCBI lineage: Eukaryota > Metazoa > Chordata > Aves > Galliformes > Phasianidae > Lagopus > Lagopus muta. Next base: position 11,110,220 of record NC_064436.1, on the reverse strand, counting down.
TCAAGTGAGGAAGCCCCAGAGAAGAGCACTGTTCTAGGAAGGGACTGGAAGGGGCCTCTATGTATCAGGTCTGGTTACCTACTGTTCAGACACTGTTCTGCATTTTATTTCTCACACAGATATACTTGCCTCTTCCTTAAGGCAGGTCTTGGCTTTAAGTCTGTTACGGAGTTAATCCTTGTGATCAAGCAGTTTCTAATCTAAGACTTAATTACAGAAAGTTTGTACTTCCTTTTGTTTTAACTCTTATTTAGCTCACAATGCTTCCAGTCTTCACCTATAATTTCCAGAAGAAAAGAACACTCACTACATACTGGCTTAGACTTAAAGCTTACCCATCAAAGGAAACTTCTAGGAGACAGCAGATAAAATATTTAACTTTGCAGAGCAGGCAACAACGGGGAAAAAAAAGTGCTAGCCAGAACTAGTTATTTTTTCTTACTTCTTCAATGATGGCTTTTCTCTCCTCATCGTGGATAAACACACTCAGGTACTGTAATCATTTCTTATGTTTGTGATACTCACAGCAACCCAGTGTAATTCTCCATGTCAAGAAAAACACACAAAAATCAACTTCAGGGAATAAAGTCAATGCAACTCCGTGGACCAATGATACAAAGACCAAAACATAATCTTGCCAAAAGCAAATATGATTTTTAGAGGACCCTCTTGTTTGGTACAACATTAAATACTTCAAGAAATGAAACAACAACTAAATATCAGAAATATTGTTATACATCTTTCTACTTATTCAACTCGCAAAGAAAACAAATTAAGAGTGGAGTAAGAGAAGTGAATAAACAAATCATCCAGCATTCATTCACAGGCAACAGAAATCGAAGTACCATATGTACACTGCTCTTCATCTGTCTGGAACATGCAGAGCCGTTACTGTAAACAAAGAAGAAGGCTTACAATTTCAAGAAATACTTCTCTGCTCCCACTAGCTTTATTGAAGCCTTCCACATTAAGTATCTATCTGCCTTTGAGGGCTGTCAGGTCAGAAGGCAGACTTGTAAAAAGGTATGTTAGGTTTAAAAACATAAGCTGTATAATTCAAAGTAACTGCATCAACAGGACAAAGCAAAAACCTTCAGAGACTTCCAGTTTTAAACTGTGGCATTACTCTGTTATGAAGTTACCAAATGTAATATTTTAATTATAATAGGCAAACTAGAGTGTAGAAAGCCTTCCAAGAGCTCATGAAACACATACACGATAGGTACACAAAAATCATACCACACATTTTTTAGGTAGGCTACTTTTACTGGAGAGCATGAAAAGCAAAACCGACCTTTACAAAAGCCTGATTTCATATAGAGTAGAAACATCTGCTCCTGCTTTTAATTTTGCTGTTTTAAAATTAACAGTTAACTCATTTGGAGACAGAAAACATTCCCACTCTAACACAAATTAACAGCTTTTAAGTGCGCCCTTCCCACAATTTGGTAAAAAAAAAAGCCCAAACAAACCAGATTAACCTTAAAACTGGAATTAAGTCGGAGAAAATCCTAAAAGGAAATAAAAAACCCTCTTAGACTGAAAGCTACCAAATGTAAAGGTGGAGTGAGCTTCAAGAAAACTTCACTCAAGCAAGCTAAATGAGAATATTCTTCACGTTGGTCTCATAACACTTCCCATCTCACAGCTGAACCCACCAGTACAACTGAGATAGCTGACATACAACAGTCAAAACAGAGCATGGAAGCCATTTAATGAAACTGAAGGTGATCTGCTTTCTTGAACAGCAACATATGAACCAATAGCAGAGCAAGTAACAATTTTAGTGACAATATAAAAATAGTTTGCAAGCTAGGATACCTTACTGTGGACTAAAATCCATTTACTCAGCACTATAGGAACCAAGTTAAACTTAGTTTATGCTTTTAAAAGGCATTTTCAGAAAAAAAATATTGTACAGTTTAACTACCACCTGCCAGGTTCGCATGCTTTTTAAAGATGCACTTTGTCACTAAGTAGAATATAAAAAACACAGCAAAACAGTGCAGAATTTTCTAAAAAGTATTTTAAATAAATTTACACTTCAGTATAAGATTATTCAAGTTCAGAATCAATCACCACATTTAGTGTAACTCATTTACTTTTGTTATCCTCATTGCACATCAAAAACAGTTTCTAATTCTGTCGAGACTAGAAGAGTGGTTTCCTTGACTTATGCTGGCCCAATATGCCAGTAGACGTCGCTCCACAGATGTCATTTTGGTCTTCTGCAGACAATTAAAGCCTGAACTCATCAACTATTTCTCATTTAAAAAATTAAAAACAAAAACAAACCACAAGGCAAAATTTTGAAGGACTTTTACAAGCACAGACCCTCAGCAAGGATCCATATAGGTAGCCTTCCTATGATTTCCTAAGTGTAGTTCAAAATTTATGACTGACCTCTTTAACCAATGCAGCCATGAAAATAATAATTCTCTAGGTATATTCCTCTGATTCAAAAATAAAGGACAAACTTAGTCCTTTTTTAAGCTTTTACTTCTGGAAACCAAATAGCTTTCTAGAAACACTTGATTCCTAACACTGACAAGAAAAATTAACCACGACCATTTTCTTCCTTTTCCGCAGTCTCAGAAAGCTTGATTTAAGTTACAGTACTGCAAGGCACATACAGAATCTCTTCCTTTCAAATACACAGCATATATATTCCCTGAAATAATTTTAAAACTCTCAAAACAATAAAAAATGCTACAAAGTTATTAACTTCTATTTAAAAACATTGTTCCCACAGAACATGCACTTTTGTGGAAAATAGCTTTGCAAATATTTATATTTTTCTTCTTTACACTCATACTGTAAATATATTGAATATTTTTAGAAGTACTGTATCAATTCACATTAATTTATTGCCTTCATTGTATGATTGCATCATCTCTAGAAACTATGAAGTTATCAGACTTGTAAATAAGGTGGAATGGGAAACTATGCATGTAGTTTAACCCATCTGAAAGGACTTGCACATACAACAACGCCACCAGAGTCAAAATCAACTTGCTTCATTGAGTGGATAAAGTCTATGGAAAATGATGTAAATGCATTTGTTTAAATGCAGAGGTGTTAGAACCTACTTAAAAATCTCAATTTTCTGTCTTTAGGGAAAGCATATCTTACTATAAAAGCAATTGAATTTTTAAGAGGTAGTTTTTTTTCCATTATGCGCTTATTTATTTCAAATAAAAGGTACGCAAGAATTGCTTTTGCTCAACATTTGCTTTTAGACAAGGATGAAGTCTCTAAACTTCGTACAGTAAGTTCAACGTTTAACTGTCCTCAGCGGTACCGCGCTGCTTTAGAACCAGTGTATTCCAGGTCATCTGCCTAGTCAAAACACTAATCTACCAACAGTACTGAATCCACCCCCTCCTCCTCCACCTGCTGGTCCGCAACTTCCCGGGGGATCATTGTCATCAAATCCATTGGGGCGGAAAGAGCACGAGGCTGAGGCAGCTTGAAGTGCCTGCGTTCGAGCACTAAGCTCTTGCTCCTGAAATCAAAGAATATTAAATCAATTTTAAACCCAAGTATTAATTCCACTGAATCAACTAAATACTAGAGTAGCACACAAGAAAAAACACCAAAAAGATAAACAAGTATTTAGTTTACATTCAGTGTGGACTTTCGAGTTATTGTGATGCTAACCCTCTATTAACATCAGTGTGCAGTATTCAATAAAGCTCTAAAGACAATATTAGTTAGGTTCTGGAAAACTCAAGGAGGTACCTCTACAAGCAGTAGAGATAAGAAAAGAGACTCTTGACACCTTTATTAATCAGGTGACAGGCTTGTAAGAAACTAAAAACTGAATGAGTAAAGGCTCTTCTCTCAGGGATATTATACACTGGTTTTTCACTCCAACTACTTTCACATACCTTGCAATACTCTGTCTTTAGTATCCCTTCCTGAAATTGGCTAAGAGCTTCAAAAGTTAAGCGGGGCAAAAAAGAGGTAGGGTTCTGAAAAACTGACATGACATCAAAAGCTTAATTGAGGAGACAATAAAAGTATTTAGGTGCTAAGAATCAGACTGACAGAACTTCATGTGGCAACTGGCCATTACACACTACCCCATAAGGCAACAGGAGGAAATATTAACAGGGTCTTCATAATTACATTGGTCACCTTGAGTTTCTACCTTACTCCTCCACCTTCGGATGGAAGCAAGGAACAACATCAAGAACCTCAAAGACTTGTTATACTACTGTGAAAGCACTAGGCTTAAATTTCTCAATGTACTTTCACGGGTGCTAAAGATACTTAAGCATTGAGTTGGAAATTTTACTACGATTTTTACTGCATTCATACCAATGGAAGAAGTCAGCTCCGAAAAGCTTCACGTGATTTGGAACTGCAGCTGAAGAAGCCATGCTATCTTATGCTACCTCATGCAGCCGAGAGAAGTATCATTAAAAAAAAATCATAGGACAGGTAATTCAACTACTCAGAAATCAGCAACAAAGGTACAATTGAAGCTCTCTGTTTTGTCAAATAATTGCAGCTATTCTAAAGGAATTTCACACTGAGGTTTCACTCTTCCTTCTTATTTTGAACTTTACTACTTTTAATTTGAATAGGCCTTAAGCTCATACAGGAGCATCTTAATGAATCAAAAGCCAAACAAGAGAACTGTTCAACTGTTACACAGCCTAAACACAATGTAGCAGTGGTCAAAACAAGCTACATTTTACTGTGGAACACTGCATTTCACTCTTTTTTTTAAAAAAAAAAAAAACAAAACACCTGAGGAGGTGACAATAAGGTAGAGCTCTCAGGGCAGAAAAGCAAAGCAAGCCAAAAGTAGACTCCAGTCACTAACAAGTAGTCTCCACTTTAAGTGTCACTTTATGGTGACAGCATTTGTATAACTACAGTTGTACAAATTCAGTGTCTCTTCAAGTGAAAATATGCTTGTAACAACAGTAAGAGTTTTTTTATATACTTCTACCTATTATATACTTCTTCCTATTTTATTTATTTGTTAGAGGCAATGAAAATCAGTAGCTTGAACAGCTTTTCCTGCACCGAATTACAAGTACTAAAAGGACCAGCACAAACACCTTCACTAAAAATTGTTTCAACTACAATGCACTAGACATTTTAACTCATGCTTCCTATCTAATGGTGAAAGCCCATTAACCTACTAAGACCAGAATCAACACAGAAGCCAGACTTGACATTTATATAGTATACTAGAATGCTTAAAAGCTACCTTTTCACCCCCTTATAAATTGTTTCTTGGAAGTTTTAAGGAGACTGTTCTTCACGTATTACCTTAATCTTACCTGCAAGTATAGTTTGTTATCTTTTGTAATTGCATCCATGAGGTCTTTTTGTAGGGGAGGGTCTCCATTCACCCAGAGTCCATTTGCTGAATTTGCATTGTAGCCACAGGTACTATTCTGTTTTTTGTAAAACAGAACATAAGCAGTGTCCTTTGGAAACCTACTGGTAATTTTCTGGACTGACTGAAATGAGGTAAATGTCACTCTGCTGTCATTGAATAAAAACCATTCTTTTGGCATCTCAGTGTCCAGCTCACTTTCTATAACAGTACAGGGACTCTCCTCTGCTAACAACTTATTCTGAGGAGAAATTACAGAAAAAGCTTGAGACTGGTGACACTGTCCTGAAGAACCCGAACCAGTAACATTTCTAGCATATGAGTAGTAATGTCCACTTTCAGAGGATACACCAGAGTGCACCACCACAGAACTTAGCACGTAGGGCACCAGCTGTGGGCAGGACACTTCATCAGCACCTGAGGGCTTCAGTTTTTTAGCAAGATTTTCTCCAACATCAGAAACCTCAACATCAACAGACCAACTTCCTGAAACCACAGCTAGAGGGGATGTTGCTCTTCTGACTGGCACTTCCAAAAGAAGTGGCAGAGAAACACTGTCCAAGATTTTACGTCTTATATGACACTTTGGATCATATGAAAATCTCAGAAGAGTGAGAATGAGGTATTCAGGTTCCTCAATGATTTGCATAGTTTTCTCAGCATTGTGTAGAGAGGCACACTTCTCACAATAATACTTATTGTCTCCACTAAGGATCTCAGGTGCCAGAAAATAATTCAGTAAGTCCGTTACCGATGGGGTGCTTTTCCCTACTAGTGCAGAAGAAACATCCCTACTATCTTGATCCTTGTTCAATTCAGATTTTGTCTCAGAGTTTGGCTCAGCAGAAAAATCCTTTAGGATTCCTTCATTTGTAAGTGCGTTGCTTCCACCATTTACTTCCAAGCTACTGAGAGGTATTTCTCCAGCTGAAGTTGCTGAAATAGTAGTTTGCACCACAGAGCCATCTTTGATTTCAGAATGTTCCACACATTTCACACTAGCGCTTTCCAAGGACATCGGAGGACAAAAAGCTAAAGAGAGATCTGTAAAAGCTTCCTCCTTTTGAGATGTGCTTTTGCAGTTCAAACAGCAGATAGTAGTCTTCAGTTTTCCTCCAAACATTCTCTCTATGAGAGTTCTTTCTTCACTCCCCTTACAAAGTGCTTCGGCAAATACCTGTGCTTTAGGGACAGTTTCTTGTGCCTGGGACTCTTCATTCTTCCTACTTTCAGCAGACTTTGCTGAAGACAATGCTTTCAAAGTTCTCTCTTCTTCATGCAACCTGAAGACAAAAAGAGATCTGAGTAACTACTCCATTTTCTCAAAAAATACTGCTGCACCACTCAAGATTTTTTTCCAGTTACACTTAAAAGTTGTTAAACAGATAGAAACATCTTTAAATTAAAAAAAACAATTTTATTACTTACATAATCAAGCTACATAGTTCAGTACTATCCAATAGTATTAAGTCACAGTATAAAGGCATTTCATGCAAATCTCATTATATCTAACACAGTAAATATGCTCTGTGAACCAGCAGTTATTCAGAAGTCTAACAATCAATGTTTATTAACTGTTACTTTAAGAAATCAGTTCCCCACTTGCCTGGCTCCTTATGTCAAATTTCCTAAGAGAAGAAATAGCTGTTTAAGTAGTGCTGTATTACTTCAGAGGAGAACAAAAGGTCTGGATTGTGCAGCCAAGAAAGTTATAGCAAAAGAAATCCAAGACAGGGAAAAAAGGACACTTGCACAACTGAGATGAATTCAGTCTCCGTAAAAATACTCAGCAGGTCAAAATTAACAAGTAACTAATATATTCTGTGGGGTTTTTTTGTTTTACCTGTCATTAATTCACTTAAATTATTAACACACATACATACCTTCCTGACTTATCTAACCCACGTGAATTATAGCTGCATACGCTAACATAACACTTCAGACAAATGACCAAACAGCTTTCAGCAACCACAGAAGCTTCATGATGGGACCACAGCTAATGTAATTAATACCCAAGTTTAGGTTTTTAAGAACAAAAACCACCACCAATCTAACCTGCTTTCAATGACATGGAGACAAGGCTGTATTCAGACTTAACCATGGATTAAACATACTAAGGTTTCACAGATGATACATCTATCATAGAACAGGAGACAGTCAGGCAACGAACCCAGAACTCCCACCATTCACTCACACAAAGGAGCTCTTGAATGACTGCACCTAATGACAAGTTCACCATTACACAACAGGGTTTCTACCCATTAATGACATAACTATACCTGTTGAGCAGGAACCGGAGATATTCTGAGCAATCCTGTTGTGATTGAGGGGTGAACCACGGCGGTCTGGAAGCCTCAAGGAAAATTCTAGGAGCATACGCCTCCCTCTGTTAGCATATGGGAGAAACAGAAGAGGTATGTACAAATTGCTTCATGATTACTTGCATACTGACAGCTGGACTCTGGCTAACATTATTCTAAAGGAACTGTAGCATGGTCTACATACAGACCATTTCTGTATCACAATCATGAGGATAAAGATGAGTATTGGTCATTAATATTGCAGCAATTTCCTCTAGTATAAAAAAATAAAAGCAAGTGGATCCTCTAAGCAAGCAGTAAGCATGTATCAAGCATAAGCCAGATATTATGCCTAAAAACAAGTTATTCTTCTTGCTGGCAAACTTAAAAAGAAGAAAGCATTTATTTTTTTTATAAGAAAACCACTAACTCATTAATACCACACTCATATTTAAGGTGACCTATCCTCATTTTCACAGGGACTATCTTTCATTTAACACCAGTAAAATATTTTGTTTGAGAATGAACTTTGATAAATGAAGTAACTTGAAACACGATGAAATTTCAAGGAGAAATCACTTTAGAAGGTGACAGTTTATTCTATTAAGTTGCATAAAATCAACTGGTATATTAATCAACTGGTATATCACATCAGGTCTTGTTGGGATTTTTTGATTTTGCCTTCTGAAAGAAAACCTTCAACAGCTCACAGTGTCCCACTTATGAAACAGATTTCTCCATCAAGACCTGAACACTTATAGGCAGTCTCAGTCCCTACAAATCTACATTTTTAATATACTCAAGAGTATGCTTATGGCATCACGTTTGTTCTTAAATTCTAGCACATAAACCTAAGCTTAAGAAAGAGAAGATGAAAAAATCACCTACCTGGGTATGGGCCAAAAACGCAAAAAGATGCTGTAATTTTCTCATCAATGAATTACAACCATTTAGATTCAGAGATAAAACATGTCTTCTGAAACTGAAAGAAGAGGCAGACAGTTGCCCTGGTAGATTTATAGCAGTAACGCAGTCAACATTCCAGCTCATATTACTTCAGTTTGAAAGAAGGCAAAACGTGCAACACCTTCCCTCAATTCCTGGACTCTGCTCTATAGCAGAAATGCAAAACTATTGTACAGTACGAACTTATCACTAGGAAGTTCCTATTAATATTCAAATGTTTAGAAATGAACTTTTTTTCCCAACAGCTTCTAGAGAATAACAAAAAGATAATCATGAAATTTTCACAATATTAAAGGGAACAAAGAAAAAAATGACTTATCTAGAATCTGGAAGTCAGACATATTACTCTCATTTTAGATACTGAAGAAATAGCTGATATCTGACTCAGCCTATCATAAGCTCAATGCACATATCTTTTTGACAATGGACAGAAAGGGTCAGGATTTTTAACTGCTAAAACTGCAGTTCCACTGAGTTGGACCTTAACAAAGCAGCCAGTAATTACCGTGCAGAGAAACTCACTCAGCCTTAGGTAGCTGAGTAACCCAGGGCATGTTTATACTCTGTGTAAAGCAATTCAATTGCAACAGCTAACTAGCCACAGTTGACAACAATAGCGCTATAGTTAAGCAGCTCTAGGGGAAAGAGCTGGTAAAAAGGACTTACTCAGTAGCCATGTAAAGTGCCTGAATAATGCTGTTCATGTAGCAGGTATTCCCTAGGTTAATCAGGCCCGTCTTCCCAGTTTCAGATTTTCCAGGAAGTCTAGATAAACAAGACGGCAAAGAATTGGATTGAGAAGTCCAGGCACTCTGACTGAGAATCAGCTTCATTTTCTCTTCGCTGGGCTTGGGCATATCCTACAAGAGAAACATGAACAAAATAGGCTTTTATACTTATTATTAACACCCAGCAGTCTTCTACATCTTCCCTTGCTCCCCTTCTATCCACTGGGTTATCGCTAGCCCAGGAGACATGCGTTACAATCGCCTTTTGAGAATACTTAGAGCACAAATACCTTTAGCCAGTACTATGCCACCTACTATGGCAAAAGAAAACCAAACAACAGCAACAAAAACAAGCAACCAAGAAACCCAAAACACTCCAAGGCTTTTTTTTTTTGTCACCTCCCAAATGACACAAATTAGGGGGTGGGGAGATACCTTTGATCAGCTTACTCAGGCAATCCCCTTTGCCCCCAAAACAACTCCTCAAATTCCATGAATTTGAAGAACACCTAAATACCCTTATTCTGCTGGAGACAGAATCCTGCTCTGTCAAATCAAAGTGTAAGAATGAAAAGAAAAAGAAAGTAAAAACGCTAAGTACACAAGAGGCTTCTTCAACATTCAAGATGTTAAAACCAGGCAATAATAACTAACATATTGTTTCCTGTGTTTTTTTTGTTTTGTTTTAGATGTTTGTTAAGAAAATGTGCATTATATAACGAAATTTGAGAGCTGCTCTAGAAGTAATGTCTTCCATTTTATTATGTTGGCCCAAGACGTGGAAAGCAGATTACATAATTTAGCTGATTACAGATATTTCTGAAAGGCTGTTATAATTGCCTTTCGGACGCTCAGGACAACTTCTATTTTGCTTTGCTTTTGAATATTTCAAGCAGGTAGAATTACTATTAAATTATGCAGTTAATTCTTTCCTCAAAGAAGATACTCCACAGAGACTAGATCACAGCCTTTACATTTGAGATAACAAAACAGCAACATCTCATGTCTGTATCCTTAATATACCTTAAAAACTTCCAGAATGGGTTCATAGAGCTCTGGAAAACCTGAATAATGATACATCATACAATGTATCAACTCAGCCAACTGCATCAAGAACGCTGTACTCGAAGGCAAACCATCACTTTTGAAGGAGTGAACCAAGCCGACCACATGTGGGACAATCTAAATGGGAAAGGAACAAAAGAAAAGTGTTAAAAAGCAATTCTGTTCTCTGATTTTGTTCTACAAACAGTACTGTTCTGCACACCCAAAATAGCAGGAAAGATTTTGCTCTCAAGTAAAAAGTGACTGAGAAACCCGAAAAGTATATGCATGATTCTCTTAAAAAAAGCACGATTTAGTATTCAATGCTCTCCTCAGCTCATATATCAAGTTCTGGAACTTCATGAACACAGAAAACACACGTTCAGTTTTCCCATCTGTCATGCATCCATAGTACTCATCTTATTAACCCATCTTAGAACTGCTGACCTGTTGGAGCATGTCTTTGTAGCTCTCCTCTGGACAGGTGCAGGGGATGGAACACCTGCCCTATGAAGACTGGCTGAGAGAGTAGGGGCTGCTCACACTGGAAGAGACAAGGCTCTGAGGAGACCTAACAGTGGCCTTTTAGTATCTAACACAGGACTAAAAGAAGAGGACAGAGCCTCTCCAAGGGAAATGGTTTCAAACTACAAGGAAATTTAGATTGCACGTAAGAAAGCACTTTTTTTTGCTTATTTTTTTTTAAACAATAGGGATGGTAAGGCATTGTAACAGGTTGCCCACAGATGAGGCGGAAGACCAATCCTGGAATACATTAAAGGTCAGGCTGGTCAGGATTCTGGGCAACCTCACGTAGCTGTAGGTGTCCCTGTACACTGCGGGGCAGTTGGACTAGACGACCTTTAAGTGTCCCTTCCAGCTCCAACCACGACATGATTCTGTGATTAACGACACAACAGCAACCATTTCACTTCTGTGCTGCCACTAACAGCTGTATATCCTGCTCTCATTTCACAGATAAAGTTAAAAAAAATAACCCTCTTGATTTTTCTTTAACTGACTGTAGTACTTGCCATCTCAAGCAAAAGAAAACATGTGTTCTATTGCAACTTAGAAATCGGTTTGTAGCTCCACCTAGCGTCAGAGCCAAGACAGCAGTACCTACAAAGCTTACGAAGCCTGCCATCAGTGCAACCTATTAGCAAATGAGCTCAAATACACTGCTGCTGAAAATGGCATATAAAACAAAGATTTACTCCACTTCTCTCATCTTCAATGCAGTTCTATCTCCATTTTTAAATACGACTTTTTTCTTTTTTTTACACTTGAGTCTAAAGAAAACCCCAAGTAGAAAGTTATCTCACTGCAAACCCAAGAAGAGTAGCAGCTTCTCTCAGTGAACTGAACTATTTTAGACATCTTTCGACTTTCACGAGATTCACTGCAGAAGAAATGGATAGAACTATTTCTCATCACAAAGAGCTTACAAACTGTTTGGCAGTAAAGACAGGAAATAAATAAGAAACTGTCTAAAATAATGATATTCTTACAAGTATATTAATTACAAGAATTAATCTGATGTTTTGGCATCAGAACGAAGAGCCAAGGACAAAATATTCATTACTTTTGCAAATACCATTTGTTCTGTAAGTATGAATAGTATGTTTTTATCTTACAAGCAGACCATAGTCACTGTAAAAAAAAAAGATACCTACTGTTTTAAAATGCCAACACTAAAACTAACTGTTCAATGACCTACAGAACGAGAAGCTCCAATTAAAAACTTATTACTTGACAGAAGTCTATACAGAAATGAGGCTGTCTTCCAAGAATGCGATTTGCAAACACTAGATGTACAATACAGTAGTTTTGCTCTAAGCACATAGGGAGAGTAGAACGCAGAAGCCCACATCTGTCTAACAATCAAAATCTTGCTTACAGCAAGCTGCGTAATAGTCCAAGTTCAACTCTGAATATATGCAAAATTATCATTTTTTGCTGAGGTTGAATCCAAGTTTCATACTTCAGAATCATCTGTGATTAAGATACACATTGTGAGCACAAAACATTTTTCTTCTATTAATAAAAGTCAATCATGTAATGATCAAGCATTGGGAGGGGAAATATTAACTTAGATACGCAAAAAAACCCACATTCCTAGAATAAGCCTTCTGTCCACCTCTTATTTTACACTTCTCAGAAGAACAAAAAAATTAACAAAAAGAACGAGATGTTTACATTTTGAGCATGTTCAAAGCAACTTGCTTATTTCATGTGTTTTGCATCCTAGATCAGGATTAGGGCAGGGGAGGGAACAGAGAGAAGCATAAGACTGGTCATTAAAATAATACCAAAACAGGCTTAAGACAATTACTCTAACTTATGCAACACATTTGAGATTGCTTCAAGCATAGGAGCCTTGTAGACAACTTAAAAAACAACACGTGCATGCCAGGATGTTGTTATGATTGAGTCTTAGAGAGCCATCTCTCACTTAAAAACAACTTCAGGGTAGGCACTGACTTTGAGGAAGGTGAATGTGTTACACATCTCGCTGAACAAATGCAGTCGGTCACTCAGAGCTTAAATCAAAGTCCCTAAATTCTATTTCTTTTCACATACAATTGAAAAATCCCATGTGAAATAAATTTCACAGAACTGAACCATTTATTGAGGAACTTACCAAATGAAAAGCTTCAGGAGAATGCTGGAAGCTAAGTAACATATGAGAAAGAACAGCAAGGGCACCGGGTCTTACTAAAGGAAACCAAAGTCGATTGAAGACCTAAAAAAAAACAAACCAAAAAAAAAAAACACTTAATAAATCTAGAAAGACATTGATCAAATTGTAAACAGATTTCCCAACTGACAACCACTTGAAACAAAGAAACATCACGTGTAACTGAAAGCTATTTTACATCACCTATGCAGGACAACAAGACCAAAGACTTGAATGCAAAAAAAAAAGCCTGCAGTTGCACAGCTGTTACAAAACCCTTTTCCTCTCCTTCACTTTTATTCTTTTCCAACATACCAGTTCTATCTTCATCAGAGTGACATCAATAAGGATAGTAAATTTCTGGACTGCAGCTAGTCCTTTCAGCAGTGCAATCACCCATGTTTCCACATGCTGAGCCAGAGGCCAAGACAACCAGTCAATCATTCTGAAAGATAAGGAAAAACTGTTAATGAAACAAAACCCAAGTATATGTCATTCACTTCAACCTCAACAAAAAGGTTCTGTGCACACAGAGATACACAAGAAGTAATGAAATAATTTAAAAAGCACAAGCAAAAAACATGAAGTACTGTGTAGACTTTGCATTCAAGATGAAGCCAGCTTTTACAGACCTTATGACAAGATTCAATTTATGGCAAAAAGCTTAGAACTAAAAATGAAGAAGTGTCATTAATTGGAAATATTCCCTCCTATAGAATTTACCACAGATGAGACCAAAACTGACTAGTTTGAAAAGACACCACTAAGCTAAAGCATTTTATGTTTTTTTTCCTACCACGGTGTGGTCACGCTGTGAAGCATGTTACGCAGCAAGGCTGTGGCACCTCCATCTCTGCAGAAAGCTCTTAACTCAGTTGGGCAATACCTTGAGCAACGAGGCCCAACTTCAGTGCTTAGCCCCACTTGGAGCAGGACTGCTCTGGACAGTATCCCAAGGATGCTTTCACCCTACACAATGCTACGCCTCTGTTCTATAATTCTACAGAAGGGGGAAGTTAGAAGTAGATTTATTGCCTTCTGAAAAAGATCCTCCAAAATTAATTTGTTACAAGCCTAAGTTCTAGAACAGCTGAACAGATTACAAGTAACCAGCCTAACAGTTGGTATGAGTATGAACATGCTCAGTTAGCAGGCTTCTACCCTACTTCATAGAAAGGGAAAGTACAAAAAAGCATGGATGCTATACAAATGCATCTTGCCACACACCAGACACGCAGAGCTTTTACATGTAGTCATATATACATTCTGCCATCACCAGCCAAGAGGAACACAGAGAATCTAACTGCTTTAGCAGTCAGCTGTTCCATGTACATGCAACTGTAGGAGAAAGCTACTATCTCACAACTTCATACTGTCACTCAAACACCAGGTAATTTATCAGTATTTAGTGGTGAAGGAACACAAGCTGCTCTTGTTTTCTGAAGAAAGGACAAAGCAGTAAAGAACTCAAACACATAATAAATCACCTATATGAGAACCAATATCAAATTACATTAGACCTTCCATTCTCTAGCATTTAGCTTAAACCACTTAGTCATTTGCAACCAGGAAAGACAAATTTCAGAGTGAAACATGGCATAAAAGCTTTGGAAGAGAATTCATCTGTACAAGCCATCTGAAAATCATCAGCTGCACATGCCACAAGGCTTGTGACATTCAATCTGAAAAAAACAAACAAACATAAACAAGTCCTACATTCTTCTTGGAGAATGAAGCGTTCCAATCAGTATGAAAAGAAAGTTTCACAGCCCAGCTTCAAAGCTAAAGAAGTGAGTTTAGCAAGACCAGACACGAATTATGGGCATGCTATTACATCATAAAAATAAAGCAAAAGAAAAAAATGCTAGAACTTACATGTAGTTGATAATTTGGAACTGAGAAGTGCATAGTACATATATATTCTAAATTTTGTCTTGCAATTACAATCCGCTCACATACAAGACATTTAAATGCTTCTATAAAATAAAAAATCATAAGGACTGCCTTTTTAAGAATTAGCAACAGATCTGTTTGGATTTCCCCAGGGTTATCACAATGACTGGAAAAAGCAAGCCAGCATCATAATCTTTACTCTGAATTCATGCAATGGTGCCTTTTCTTCACAATGTTAACCTCAGGTGTTTTCTATGAGCAGTCTTTCCATAAGCTTTCTAAAGTGGGGAATTCAATGCCAGCCAAAACTCCTTTCCCCTGCAAAAAATTTACAGATGAGATCCCTAAGCCTCAAAGTCCTATAGTCTTCAGCATTCATCCTACCACTCTACCTTCAATTTGTAAACTTGTTATTTTTCAATAGTGACACAACATCCTTCATGGTTAAAAACAAAGGACAAAATATTTAGTTTTCCTAATTAACTTTTCAGAGTTGTTTGTTGTTTTTTTCTTCCCCCTCAGTAGAGCTCCACATAATTACCTCTGTTCTGAAATACTACCATTCCTATAATACATGCAACTTCAACAACGCTAATGTAAAAACTCGAAACGAAAAACACTGCTTTGGGTGGAAGCTGGGGCTTCCTGTGTTCCATCCCAAAACTGGTCATATGACGACATCTTGTGTCATCTCCATTCAGTATAATTACTATTTAACTAATAGTTAAATGTTACTGATAGAACAACTACTATTTCAGTACGATGAACACTGTAAACAAGTCTCATTCTCCACACAACTGATATACGTAGATCTCCCATCCTGAAAAATTATTTCTGCTCTTAAAAGCAGAGTTGACGTTCTTACAAAACTAAACTAAAAAGTCAAAAGAAAAAAATAGAACTAAATTTTTGACATGCTTTGATCTGTCTTCAACATAAAATCTGAGATCTGGTCGATGACATCAGACACTGCAGTTATCAGATGCTCTCTGCATTGCACTTACTCAGTTCCTACTGAATTTTTATACAGAGACAGATAAGGAACACGATGATAGTGTATAATGACAGGATTTTTTTGTTTGTTTGTCTAGAAAAATATCCCAAAGGCCTTGAGAGGACCTTCTTCCTCATATCACTCTATAACAGCCTGTTATCCAATGCGCTTAAGAAAGACAGTATCTGTGACCTTTGGACAGAGTAAGATATTCATTCCTCTCAGCATCCTAAAGAAGCAACTTCTGTGAAAATATCTTCAGGGCTATCGGACAGACTCCAGCGACTTAGGTGCAGATAAATCCTGTTAAAAACCAGCCGAACAACAAGAACCCTCAGACTACTACTAGGCATACCAGCTCCCAAAACTCTGTGTTCACATTCAGTCAGGCTCTCCAGCATTCATGATAGCTGTCCTTAGGAATTGAGTAACCAGGTCTCTAAACTGCAGTAACCAAAGTTCTGTTGAGTTTTATCACAAGCCTTGATGTGCTCGGAGTTCTGCACCTTTTGGAAATGAGGTAAGCCTGATGACAACAGTCATTCACTGCTCCAAGCACTCCAGCAGCGTTATTACCTCCTCTATGACCGCACATTGTGACACTCACAGTGGGATCAAGCATCCCCTCAGCACACTTGCAGATGACATCAAGCTGTGCGGTGCAGCCAACATGCCTGAGAGATGGAAGGCCATTCAGGGACACCTACACAGACACGAGCAGCGGGCCCAGGAGAACCTTATGAGGCTCAACAAATTTAAGTGCAAGGTCTTGCATATGAGTCACAGCAACCTGGGTTGTCATGAAACCATCTAAAAATGAAAACAGGACATTCCTCGAAAGTCAGTGCCCTGAACTAAAAACACATTCTTAAAAATCAACCATTTCTTCTACAAATCCAGTAAGTAAGAGCACATGGCCCTTTCAAAAGCAAGACGAAAAACTCCTCCATGCAGCTGGTATTACGAGGCAGCACTTAGAGCTGTTGTTCTAGTGGTACAGTTATACAGCCCTGATCTGTTTAAGCTTGTAATACAACATGAATATTAAAATTAAACTAACATGAACATTAATCACCAGCACACTAACAGCAAGCAATTTGTATGCAAAGAATCCTGTGAATTTCCCAGCTCTGAATATTAGCCTGCCATGCATCTTCATTGAAGAGTACTCAATCAACCGGACTCTTTACAGGTTCCCAAACGACGGTATTATGTTTCCAAAACAAATGTCTTCCCAATTTAAACACAGTGTTTTCAGAAATATCCTCAGTATTCTACTAAGATATGTATGAAGTATATGAAGGTAAATGAAAAACATAATACTTAAGAAATATTAAAAGCTTTTTTGGACAAGACAAATTTCCAAATGCCTCCTCCTGTTAAAATTCTTCACACATTTTCTACCTGTGTTCAACAGAATCTTCTTCCAAAGCCACGAGGAAAAATTAATACTAAAGAACTTCAATAACGGCTTACTTATCCTTTGTCATCTTCCTACATTAGCACTATTTACATTTCTGAAGACACCAGCCCAGATCACTCTCTGAATTAGTATTAATAGCACTATAATCTTGATGTTTATGTTTATATTAGGGACAGGAATATAATAAGCAATTGTCTTTACATCATTCCTATTTTTCCACAAATTCAATAACATGCAACGGACCACTGAAGGTTTGAAAGACAATGGAAAGAGGTACTGTCCCCCACAAAACCTACTAAGAAGTCATGAAGATACATAAGCTCTGCATTTCCTAGTTTAAGCTGTCTCAAGAGCAAACATCATCTGGAAGCAACACAGCCTCCCTCTAGTTTCTGTTTAAATCTCTTCTCTCTCCTGTCTCAGCAAAGCATGAGAAAGAAGCCACAATAGCAACAAGGGCTGTAACTTTAAACTGAAACCTCGCTGGTAACATCCACAGCATCAGAAATACACCTTAGTTTAACAAATCAAAGAGCATAACTTCACGTGACGTTATAAAAGGGTCTCCCTCTTTTTTGTTTGTTTCAATTTAATTATTTTAAACTTAAGTGACAAGTAGCTTCAAAAAAAGGCAAGATTGAGACTTCTCTCCCTTCCCCAGTGAAATACAGTACCTGCACAGCGCTTGAGTCATACTGGCATCTTTCACATTTGGATCTGTAGTAAGGCTCATGATGAGTACTGTAATCATCTGCAAAGGTATATGCTGCACAAGACTTGCCAGTGCAACAGAGGGTTCAAATGCAGTATCTGTAAGAGTTGAACATGCCATGTTGTAAGAACCAAGAACAAGCCCCTACTGGAAAACTATGCTTTATTTTCCCACCAGCTTTGTTGCAGCAATGAAGTTCTGAAGCGATGAACCTATCCTACACCAAACATTACAGAATCACAGACTGGCCAGGGTTGGAAGGGACCTCAAGGATCACAAATCTCCAACCTCCTTGCCACACACAGGGCCACCAACCTCCCCACTTAATACCAGACCAGGCTGCCCGGAGCCCCATCCGACCTGGCCTTGAACACCTCCAGGGACGGGGCATCCACAACCTCTCTGGGCAGCTGTTCCAGCACCTCACCACTCGCATAGTGAAGAACTTCCCCCTGACATCCAACCTAAATCTTCCCTCCCTCAACTTAAAATCATTTCCCCTTGTGCTGCTTTATCTATCCTTACAAAGAGTCTGTAGGCTCCCTTTAGGTACTGAAGGGCTGCAATGAGGTCACCCCACATTCCACCATCCCACAGGAAAACAGATCAAGGTTTCAATGACTTAAGCACATGAATAACACTTTCCGGTTATGTAACATCCCTGAAAGAAGGTGAGAGTCTACTAACTTGTTGCTTTACTCCCCATGGAACTGGTAAGTGCACCTAAATGCCAGCACCACACAACCATTCACTGCACTGCCTGCTAAGACTGGAGACAGAACATGTGAAATACTGGCTATGCTCAACCTCAGTAACTGGCCAGTAACTGTACTGCGTTGTAAAGTTTCCTAGGGGCCTCAACTGTAGAAGAAATTACATTTGTTAATGCCATAGTACTTAGTAAATGTCTGAGGTCAAAAAGAACCAATGTAAAAATCTCATCTACATCCCTCAGGCAGCATATCCTTCCTAAGCTTTATGTTCTTCTAGCTCTGGAGAATGAGCAGCTCGAAGGCCTGACGATATCCGCCCATAGGGAGGACCATTTCCCTCCAATACCGAACTCTAGCTTTATCTGTTAAGACATTCAAAACCGGTCTTCCAGCGCATCTTACACAGCGTTACAGTACTTCACTCCTAAACTCACACACAACAAGCTCGCAAACCAATCGAGCGCCACGACCCCCTACCTTCTCACCGGGGACCTCCGCATCCTTGACCATCGGTCGGCATCCGAGCACGGGCGCGAGGATTCAGCGGCCCCGGGCCAGCCCCGCGGCGACACGGCTGCGGCCCTCCCGCTCCCTGAGCTCGAGCTCCCGGGGCCGGCGGCCGCCCCTTCCTCTTCCTCCTCCCCCTCCGACCCCGCCCCGCTCCCCGCGGCGGCGCTCACCGGCGGCGGCGATGACGGCGAAGAGCTCCTGCAGGGAGGGCAGCAGCGTGTCGGGCTCGGCCTTCCAGACGCTGCGCAGCAGCCCGCTGACCTGCGTCACCTGCGAGACGTAGAGGCGCAGCTCGGCCTCGCGGCTGCCCCGGCTCTGGAAGTGGGCGATGCTGCGCACCAGCTGCTGGCAGAAGGCGAGCGAGAGCTTCCTGCCGCGGGGCAGGCACTGCGGGAAGTCGCCCAGCAGCTGGCACAGGCGAGCGCAGAGCGGCGGCGCGGGCCGCTCACACACCATGCGAAGGGCCTCCACCTGCAGCAGCTCGAAGAGCTCCAGCACCGAGGGGCAGCTCATGATGAGGCGCAGCCCCGCCTGGATGTAGTCGAGGATGGCCGGGTCGCGGCAGCTCAGCTCGCCGTAGCCGCGCTGCAGGAGGCCGAGGACCAGTCCCCGGTCGAAGAAGGCCTCGAACTCGGCGCGATGGTAGCGCCCGTAGGCCTCCAGCACCTGGCGGCCCACCTGCCGCTGGAAGGCGTCGGGGCCCTGCAACACCAGCCGGGTGCCGAGCGCGAACATGGCGCGGCACTGCGCCTGGCTCAGCGGCGTCTCGGCCAGCTCCACCACCCGCCGCACGATGACGCGCTTCAGCGGCAGCGGGTGGGACGAGCTCACCAGTCCCTCCAGGATCTTGTCCATGGCGGCCGGGCGGCGGCGAACCGGCCCGGGCCTCGGCGGGGACCGCCGCCGTCGTCTTCGTCGTCGCCGCCGCCTCTCCGCGGCCCTCCCGTCGCCCCGGCGCGCTATGCCGGCCTGAGGGCGGCGGCCCCGCGAGCCGCTGCAGTACCGCCGCGACCCCAACGGCGACGGCTGAGCGTTCCTCGACGACCCGGAAGCGAAGAGACACAAACAGGAAGCGAAGAGCCGCGCAAGCGCCTGCCGGCAGCCTCCTTGTAGCGGCACTGGCCAATGGCGGCGCGGGGCGGGGCCGCGGTGCAGCGGTTTGCCTGTGCTGTAGGGGCGTCCCGCGGTTCCAAAGGTCTGTGGGCGGGATCTGTCCCAGTGTCTGTGAAGGTAAAGGTCGCGAGGCTGGAATAGAGCCGCAGCCCGCGGTCACGTAGGCTCCCCGTTGCTCGATGCGCGCAGCTCGCTGTTGGGCGCTTGGGCAATACTTGCAAATCAACGTCAATAAAGTCTGGAGAACGAGCCGATCCGATCCTTGGTGTCATTTGCTGCATAACAGGTGCAGAATCGAAACCGGCCTTCGGGCTGTGAACTTCAGGGAGTAACATAAACCGGCACAAACTGCAGAGCCAGCTGTAAGGCACCGCAGCTTCAGCACCACAGCAGTCAGAAAAACACAGTGCGAAACCAACGTGCTGAAAATTAAATTCCCCACCTATACGTTCCAGTGTTCAGTTACAGTGCTCAGATAATCGTTCCCTTTCACCTCCGTGCTGCCGTGCTTTGCTTGCTGCACAAACGGGTGAGATCGCTTCCAGAAGTCATTACGTTCCAGTGCAAGTTGTGTTGATCAAGATCTTTCTCTGAGGTAGTTACAAAGGTCAGAGACTATTACTACCAGTATCTTAATTACCTTTGTGTGTATTTCATCTTTTACCCTTGTGTGTATTGGAGTTACATCATTCCACCCCCCCACCCCCCCCCCCATAGGACTTTGTAGTTAATGCCTGTAAAAAGTTAATCTTGAACAAGTGGCTGGTTACAAGTTATATAGCTTATACACCTCTGGAGCACAATGCTTTGTCTGCATTAATTGTACCAGGATTTTTTTTTTTTCCTTAAGTTTAGTTATTCGATGTCATTTCCATTCTCCCTTTGCAATTACTGATGGTATCTTCTGAAGCCAGAATGGGAGAAAAGCCTGCTCAGGATTGCAGCCAAAACCCAGTGTGAGAGGGGAAGGGCTGAAATCAGGATGCTAGAAGCACAAGTTTGCAAAGAGACGGGGGAGGATCACAGAGAGAATAGGAGAAAGTTTGGGGTTGTTAGTAGCTCTGAATTTCTCAGATATGTCAGAGTTTATGACAAATAGAAACAAGATGGTCCTGCAGGACCATCTTCAAGACTGTTGGTGAGGCTCTTGACACAACATCTGCCCATTCCTTATTCGACCCCTGTGAACAAGTCTAACATGTTGAACTTGCTGCTGGTGTATAGTGATAGTCACATTGCAGGTACAGTGAATTTAGTGTCCCTGAGAGGAAGGATCTGCATACACCTGCAGTAGGTTTAAGGCATCTGGTGCTGAGCTAGTGGCTGTGTGTCTGCAAGTCTGCTCAATCTAGTTTTAAATGGGCAGCGGGAGTACAACGGAGTTGGTGGACTGGCCTCTCTCCTCTGTTAGCGTGCTGTTAGATTGGTTTTACTGTAACATGAAACTGCACCGTGAGTCAGGAACCTCTGAGTGCTAATAATGGCTCTGATACCAACTCCACCTGTGGCAGCAGTCAGCCTGGTCAGCTGCAGGGTTGGTATCGGTGAAGTGTGCTTAGTAGTAACTAGGTTCTGGAGGGCACTCCAATGTTCAATTAGATAATGTTTACCAAGTATTAATTATTTTAATTTTCTAAGTGCTGATTAAAAACGCCTGAATGTTGAATCATCATGTTGTAATTGTGTACTGTCACATATCCCAAAGGTGACATTCATGCAATAAACAAGAGGGCAAGGTTTATTATCCAAAAATCAAGAAAGCTCAGCATGTGCCCAAAGTATCTTACTGAAAGTAAACCTTGTTATCACAATGCAGTTATTTGTTGTTGAGAAGAGATGCTCTGATTTGGAAGAGCTGTCTTCTCTCCCATGGATATAATCAGCTATGATTCAGTTCTGCATATGTAAAATACATGTGTTCGCCCTGTCAAGAAGCAACATCTGACTGGACATGCCTTTATTATTTATTCTGTGTTACGGTTTTACTGCTGAAATAGCCACTTGCAGAGATAGCAGTAGGAATTCAGAAGACCCCAATAGTAACCACCTTGAAAAAGGCCAGTACCTCTAGCTGCAGCCAAGTAACTGACTGCTAGCAGTCCCAATTGACAGCTGCATTCCTCCTGATATTTGTTTCATTATATTCTCTAAAGAGAGTACCAATAGCAGTTGAATTTGTATTTGGATAACTGGAAAGTTAGCTGTGCACTGACCCCTCATTTGATTTTGTTCTTTGTGTATATCTGTGTGAAATTTAGAATTTAATGCCACAGAGGATGGAAGGGTGTAAAAGCATTTAGACGTTCACAGCAACTACCCAGGCACAATGTACACACAGACAATTCCTGTTTCATGGTGCATCAATTTTCAAATCCTTAACTGGATGGGAACTGCTGCATCATGGCCTGAACCTCTGATTGACCACCTGAGGCAAGCACTGTGTCAGCCAGAGGAGCACAGCTGAAGGCAATTCGCCTGTGCTGCCGGAAGGGGTGGAGCCTGGCTGCACCTCTCCTAGAGCCATTTAAGAGCTGACTGCAACCTGAGGTAGTGTTTTTTCTTGGGGTTCTGCTTGTGGGGTTTTGTAGTGTGTTGTGGGTGTTGGTTAGTGTTCTATTTGTTTTGTTATTGTAATTTGCTTTGTAAAGCTCTTTTGTTTTTGTTGTAATTATAACATCTTTATATTTATTGTTTGCATGTTGGCAATCTAAGAAGTGAACTTCAGGGACCTCTGGATATTTTTTTTTATTTTTTTTTTTTTCCCCAGTGTGGAATGTTTGCAGTAAGTGTCCTAGATTTTTAAGTCCATGTCAACTGTGTTATATTTAGGATGTGTAAGGCTATATGCTTAAATGCAAAGAATCAAACTAAGTTATGCAAAAAAAAAACCTTTAATTTGTGTAGTTCTTCAGCTTTTTTTCTTGTGCTAATGCCTATTTAGCATGTATGTATTTCCAATACAGATACAGTTTGAGTGTGTTCTTATGAAAATGTGGTGTTATGTAGGAATTCATATGCAGTGGTACATACTATCTCCAAGAAAAAGAAACAAAATGTTCAAGTTTTTTTCCAAGTACAGATTGATCTTAAAAAAAAAAAAAAAAAAAAAAGGTTTGCATAAATAAAAAGAACTTCCTTTGGTAAATGAGATGTTTGATAAAGTTGAGATTCCTGCTGAGGAAATGGCTGCTTTTAGAAATAGAGTTGTACATCAGCTTAGTTATCTGCCAGAATAATAAAAGTAGATCGGTTGCAAGGTTATTTGTGACTCAGAAATCAAATGGAATATGGGCTGTGGAAGTCAGCTGTGATGCTATGGCAGAGCACAATGCATTCTTTATTGTATCTGCTCCCAATGATGTGTCTAATATTACACCATTCTGTAGGAAGATTCACTAGGTGAAGGAAAATAGGAAGCATTGTACTTCACTGTGTGTTATACGCGAATGCCCTAACAGTTTTTCCAGTGTGATATTTTCATAATTTTCACTGTTGTGCGTGCACCCAAATACATACTCTAATTTAAAAGAATATGACAACATACTTCATTTTTAACAGCAGCAGGTTTAGCTTTAAGATAGAGTGTTGGTTTTTTTATCAGGTTTTAATGAGCCACTAGGCACAACCAATACTGAAACTCTTACAGACATTGGCTGACACTTACAATGTCTTCTGCTTAATGGAGGAGCAAATAAATCATAAATCTCATGTTTTTATTGCAGTTTCTTGAATGAGGAATGGAAACCACCTTTCAAACTTAAAGGTTTCTGTTGTTTCCTTCTCTTCATCTTATCCATGTGTATAAAGGGTACCTATAGAAGAAAGCTATTTGTCCAAGAATACGTGCTTAGTAAATATCGAAGATACTTGTGTTCTTTTGGATATAGACTTTATAGGCAACATTTTAAGGAATAACTGAGAAATAACCAAATACAGATTATCACTAAAAAGAAACATTTGTAGAGAAACAAAGAAAAAAAGCAGTAAGTTAAGTTTCATGAAACAAGAAGTTTATCCCTGATGTTGTAAGCCCATTGGCTTTAGTGAGGTATGCTTCAAAATAGGTGCTTCATCTTGTTTGAGCCTGAGGATTTGCTACTATTGGAAGATATATATACATTCCACAAGGAATGAAGCCTCTCTGCTTACATTTGGTAGTTTCTCATGTACAGTTGTAAGACTTCATCTACTAACTCAGCATTTTGGCTTGTAAAAAAAATCCTTGGCTCTGAAGTGACAACAACAGAAAATATTTCAGTAATTCCTTGGACATGTGGCACAAATACATTTCATTATTTTCCTGGGGGACTACTGTGCTGTTCAAAGTGGTCAGCATTGCCTGTGAGTTGTCAGATCTACTGACAGGTGCAGGTGACTCCTAAGTAATTTACAGTCTGCTACACCTTGGTTTGTGTATTATTTTTCATCTTGTTTTGCATTGTGTTTGCTCCAGCATGCAAGATCCATGCACAGTTTTTTATCTCGAACTGAGCTCCTGGTGCTCTATTTTATGTAAATGCGTATCTAATATGAGTAGTAAATAAATATTTATTTATATATAGAGAGAGAGAGAATAGAGGGCCACTTCATAACCAAATGCCTTCTTGTTCTTTTCTTAAGACTTATTTTCTTGCCCCATACATGTAGTCAGAATTTTCTCTCACTTCTGTACTACTGTCATTACTACCAGCATTCGAACATTTCATGGACTGTATGACTTTGTTTGAAATATTTTGCTAAAGACTAAGCATTGTTTATTCTGGCTCTGACAGCTTTATCTCCAGTAATGATTGTGATTTTTTTTTTTC
Source organism: Lagopus muta (assembly GCF_023343835.1). Taxonomy (NCBI): domain Eukaryota; kingdom Metazoa; phylum Chordata; class Aves; order Galliformes; family Phasianidae; genus Lagopus; species Lagopus muta. The sequence goes on along the minus strand of NC_064436.1, from coordinate 11,084,977 downwards.
TGCTTGTGCCCTTAAAAATCCAAGGTTCTTAAGTAATAAAGTAGTCCCATACTTCTCATAGCATCTTTTTGTTTAATCTTTGTTCAGGTAAGTATTTCTTGACTTTAAGGCTTCATGTCTCAATTTTATCTTTCTGTGTTAACCAGAACTACATATAGTGGTTCTGAACCAGATACAAAGCTCCCTTATGTTTTTTAACTCTTTTCTATCAGCTGGTTGCTTACTGCTGTGGAGCAAGTCTTGAATAATCATTCAATTTTAAGAGTCTGATAAGACATAACTTAGTATTTCTTTTGTGGTGTTCACGATACTCTAAAATTTTCAGTAAAATTCTGCATCAGAAATGTCTAACAAAGATTCCTTTGATGTTCTAGCATTGTTTTGACTGCATCTAACCTACGTTGCATGATGGAGAAAACCAGCTTAGTTCCAGCCTCAGCAGGTATGTCTGCTCATACCCTGTTCATAAAGCTTGCAGTGCAGTTTTTTTGTTAGTAGGGGCACAGCTGAGCTGGTGCAGCTTCTGACACTGCAGTTGGGTTGCCAGCAGTTCAACTATCATCTGTACACTACAGATTGCTGTGGGGTAGATAGGTCCTTCATTGCCTGAACAAGGTCTTTCCAGTCAGGTTAGTTTGGATTTTGGAGCAAAGAAAAGCGTGGAGTGGCAGAAGCCATGTTGGAGTTAACAAGTACGTGTCCCCATAGAAATGGGAGTGGGGGGGAAAATTCGTTAAAACTGTAAAGGTACAGATTGAATGTGATTAGATACACCTCATTTCCTTGCAATACTGAGTTAAGGAGTCTAAATTACAGCTCAAGGAATCTCAAAATACTATAGCTGGCTGGCTGAAGTTACTCAGCATATACCATGTGCACGACAATGTACAAGGAATGTGGCAGCCCTAGGCATGGAAAAAAAGAGTATTTTGTGCAATATATAAGCATGTTTAATGGTACTAGTCAGGTGCAGTCCCACGAGCATAGGTCTTCCAAAATTGGAGCTACATAACAAGTGCATTATGTTGATCTTGAACAGACATCCTTAAACATGTAAGTGAGCACACAGTAAGGACTAATTTAGCCCCAATACACAGTACAGTAATACAGAAGTAATATAGTAATGTAGTAAATGCAATTAGTTTCTATACTCAGCCAGAAATGTCTATGTGTTTCATTGGTTTTTTTAAGAGTTTGCTCAGCTGCTTTTTCATTTACCTGTTACATTGTGAGTCATCTTGCTTATTGAATTCAGTTCAAGTATTTGAATATACAAAACAATATGGGTAAGATACATACTCTGAAATGTGAAACTGTGTAAGCTCATAGTTATTTGGACTCATTTTTAAATTTTGGCACAGATGGAGCCTGTGATAATTCAATAGTGATGGTGTTTTGTCTTTATCATAAACCCGGAGCTGACATATTCTTCACTTACAGTTGCTGCTGAAGGAAGCTTAGGTTAATGTGTAAAATAATTGGTTCTTTGAACAGTTGGGCACAGTCTCCATTAGTTCCGGTTTCAGTATCAGGTTTCTCTTAATCAGAGGCAAGTACTGTCTTTCTGACACTTTGAACACACTGCAATTGATTGGGAAGAATATGCTTTGAGCAATGCAGTGTAGAAGCGAATTTCCTGACTGTTGTTACTGTTTCTTGTTTCCAATCAGTATTAGCTCCCTTTCCAAGCCACACAACTGAATCATGACTGATGCTCATCTTGTTCTGCTACCCCCTCTTACAAAATATGTTGGTTAACGCACTGGACATACCTGTGTTCAAGCTGTGCTGTCAAACCAGGCATCCCTGCCTGAATGTGCTCTGTCAGATGTTTGTGAGTCCCACCCTCTACCAATACTTCACAGAAAACAGTGCTTTTCAAAATAGAAGGCCTTCTTTAATACCAGGCCATTTTAAGTTTGTCTCCTAAAATCCTTGCAAGTTAAGAATTGTAGCTCACAGTTTGCTTGTGGAATAGATATCATTGCAGACAGTCTAAATGATGCACCTAAGGCCACAAAATGATTTTACAGCACTTAGGACACTCAGAATTATGTTTGACGTGATCTTGTAAAGCAATTTGATTCTATTTATTTGTCTACGTTGTGTTATATATTTCAAAAGTGGATCCAGAAAACAATACCCCATGTTTTCCAAGTGCTTTGTGAGTATCAGTCCTACTAAAAAAGAATAGGATGCACAAAATGAGTTTGGTGCTTTTGAAAACAGTCTTTTGCAAGCGCCTTGACATTTTTCTCTGATGAATACACACTTCACATGCTCTCATAAATCTTTGCAAAACCATCTTACTCTCTTTTGCCAACTCTCTGCCTCCTTATGCGGTACCAAATATCTCCGTGGCCTCCTGATATTCCTCCTTGTTCTATTGGCTTCGATTGCATCCTTTTTACTCCTCTGTTCATTATCTCATCTCTCTCAGCTCATATATACTTTGGCAGCGTTCTAGAACTGGATTACTCTTTTCATGTTACGCTTATACAGTAAGTTCTAGGGCATGGCTTGCTCTACAGCAAACATTTGCAGGAATGACAGAGTAATAATGCACCAGCTTTCCATGGTAGGGGAAAAAAGTTAGTGTTCCATGTACGTAGATGTCTCTGGCAACATGTAAGTAGGGAACCTCATGTAGGGACTGTTTGGCACCGCAGTGCTAAGAAAAGCCTCAGTATGGCTTGGAGATAAACAAACATCAGCTTGATAAGATTATGTAAGTGTTTTTCTGAGTTTTGCCTTGGTGTTAAATCTTGTGTCCTTATAGTAGGATAGCAGAGGACATGCCATGAAAAGATGCTTAGTTTAGTGGAACAGCATAACATTGGAAATAAGTATAGATAGGCATATTTAAATGAAAGGAGTTCTTGTTAATCTGGAAAGAGTGAAATGAAAGTGCTTTTTGCTTAATTTTGGTAGTTAAGGTGGGGAAAATATAATTATTATAGTGCCAGTAACACTTAAATCACAATGGAAATAATCAGCATTGCTAAGTCATGAGATGCTGTAGAGCATGAGAGTATGTGATGTGCTGGTGGTTTACCATTGTCCTTTCTGCTTGCTGGATGACGTGGCACAGGTTCTTATTGCAGACAAGAAATGTACATCCAATTGTTGTTTTCTGTGAACATTATCACAATAATTAAGCCCTCCAAGCTTTAGGTAACTGAGAATTATGATTTATGATGCTTCTGGTATGGCTTTGTGCCTCATATTTATCTAGACAATGAGAGTACCACTGGCAGGAGCTTTCAGCTAACAGAATTGGATCCTGGTCTGAGCTGTTTGAGTGAGATGCAAGTCTCTAACTGCCTGTTACAGCCTGCCCTCTTCTCTAAGTGGCTGCTGTGCCTTTCCCTTCACTCAGCTTACCTCACGCTGCTTCTCATTCTCCTGTTGCTGGTTGAGATCCAGGTATCTCTGCCTGAGAAAACAAAATCTGTCCAGATCACCTTTGGGCTTGCCTTTGTTCAGCTTCCGCACTCTGTAATCTCATTTCTGAGCAGGATATTAGTAAAAGAACAGCACGCTCACAATGGTATCTTGATTATGACAAGTGCTAAGGGCTACTACTATGAAGACTCTAGTCTGCCTTAGCCTAGCTGTGCTGCCGAGTGTGATTAAGGCTCATGCATTTGTTTTGCCAATGCTGCACAAAGGACTGAAGTGTCTCACCTCATGGTTAACTGCCCATGCCACCCTATGTGCAGACAAGGTGCCCTGTTTCAGCACGTTGTAATGTAAATTGATGCAATTCATATGCAGGCTTCACAATTCCTTTTCTGTGTCTGGAGTAATAGAAATAACCTGCTTACTCAACAAGCCCAAACAGATATTATAATAATTATGAAGTCGTCTTCAGCTTTTGGAGTTGACAGTAAGAACCCAAGACACCCAAACTCCTTGTTTTAGATGCAAAACAGAAAAAGCAAGTGAAAACCTGAGTTTCTAACTGGATGTATTGAGTAAGGTCTGTCTTGCTTGCAGTATCCACTAGCAAAATGCATAGCATCTTCAGGAAGCAGAATTAGAGCCACTTTTCCCTTTAATGTCTCCAGGCTTCTCTATTAATGTTAAATTTTAAAATCTGTAGATTCCGGGACTGAACCTTTACTGTGAGTTTAGTACCCCCAATTACTTTTAGCTTGGAAGAAAATGAATTTAATCTCAAAATACTCGACTACCAGTGAAGCAAACTCTGCTGTGAAAACTGTTCCTTTTCTATCTTATGTTTCTGATGTGTTATACTGAAATATACTGAAAAATAATCTGGTGTGTTTTACTGAAGATAGTTCTAAAAATAGGTATTAAACATGAAGTGCATATTTGGGGGGTCGAAGAAACCCCTTATGCTGTTGTTAAAATACCTTATCTTGCTTGTCATTAACATAATTAGTTACTTAAATCTCAAATTAACAGATTAATCCTAGTCATTATTCTGATTTGTCAGCTGAACTTAGGCCTTATTTAATGGTAATGCTATGTAAAATCTGACATGCCAGGAATATATAGCATACTTCAGAAGGGCATGATGATAATCAGATTTGTCTAGACATGTAAAACACATTTTTGAGGCTGCGAATTCCTCCAATTTTATGAGGTCTTGAGACTCATGATAATTTAGCTCAGATGAAGTGTGAGAATTAGAAATTGTAATAGTCATAAAGTTTTTTAGCAGGAAAGCCACTGCCATCTGAAAATAATATTTGTACTTTATTTCCAGTATTTAATGCATTCAGTGAGCTTTTTACTAATGGAGGTACTTGCCTGTCTGAGGAGGAATAAATGCAGACATGAGCTACTATAATGTATCAACTCGTTACTTAATGGCATACTTCCTGCCATCCTCTCCCTGTACCCATGGAACTATGACCTTTTTCAGTTCATTAGCTCCTCTTGTTTTGATGCAGGGCATGTAGGCTGCAGTAGGAACCAGTGCAAAACTGCAGTTATTTCAATGGGGCTGAGGAACAGTGGAGCCGGCCTAGTAATCTAGGACTTTTCATTGCAGGTCTGTTCAGTAGGAAAATAACATTGTCAGGAACAGCATCTGAAAGGTGGTCGTGGATTTTCAAGTTGCAGAGCAAGAGGTACCACAGTGCTGGTTTGTAAACTCTGTGGCTGGAGGTGGCTGCCTGCAGCTGGTGGTGTGGGTAGTTCTGTGGTCAGGCTGTATGTTGCTGCCACTGCGAAGCTGTGGAAAAACACTGCTTTTTGTGTCTGTCTCTTCAGTTTGCTTTGCTTTCCTCTGAAGTCTAATGAGCAAGCAGCTGGCAAAAACATGCCTTGGTGATGAAAGCTTCTTTATCTGAAGCACTAATGACATTGAATTTGTCAGGCTGAGACATTTTTCTATCCCAGTGTCAGTCTGGGGTGAGGATTCTCCATACCTCCTAATTTCCTCAAGTGGAAAAAGAGGCCTCCCTTCCTCCCATAACAAATTACACAGACTGGAATGATTGCTTTCTGAAGAATAGATGAAGATGCTATAGATTAATGGAAAATGTTAAACGAGGTTCTGGCAGTCTTAACTAGAGTATATGCAATGTTTTGTGGGATGGGTGAATGAAGCAAATCCCTGAGCATTTTCAAGACTGTTCTTAGTGTTTCCCAGTATGTCTGGGGCTTCTCAGCATAGGGTCTACTTGTGTCTCTGCTCAGCTAAGGAAAAGCCATAGCCAAAGCTAAGGCACACGGCATGGTTTCTGCTTCCATCCTTATAGCCAAGCATAAATGTCAGTGTAATTCCACCTGGGGAAGGAAACTGAAAGTTGTCACTTCTCGGGTCTCTTCCTTTTGCAATACCTTGATTTGTTCAGTTAGCTGGCTGCTTGCTTGCGGCTGTGCTAAAAATGTGGGACTGTTAAAAATGGTAGTCCCATCTCTTCTAATGAGTGCTCCAGCACAGAAGGTCTGAAGATAGAAACTTCTATACTGTGAAGTTAGTATCTGTAGTTCCCAACATCTGATGCGGTATGTGTGAGAGGGGGTTGGAGGAGGTTACAAATAATTTGGGGTTTTCATGTGGCTCCTAAGAGCAGCTGAATGTCATTCCCCAGGGAATACTGTTGGACCTCAGCGTCATTGCCAAAATCACTGGAGGTTCATTCTCTTTTGTGATGGTCATCTGGTGCGTGGGGCTTAGCAGACCACTGGAGAAATATTCCTCCTTTTTTTAGGTACTGAGTTGTGATGCTCTTCATTACTTGCTGGAAGCTGGATCACCTCTGCACTATAGAAAGAAATTAAATTCCTTTTCTTTTAATTATACTGTTATAACCCCCTTACTCCAGTGTTCGTATAGGAATATATTAGTAATGGAAAATACAATTATAAAATCTCTTGAGTTCATGCATGAATAAAACCGTCAAGTAAGACAAAGTGTTAATAAAATCTTATATAACTTAGGGAATACTACTGTAATAACACTGAATGAAGAAAAAGCCGTACATAACTAAAATAAAGTAATATAATAAAAATAACGTAACCCAAGTTGTGTTACTTAATTAAAAACTTTTCCCTTAATGTCATTTGCTTATGTTCTGTTTCCACCAGAGGTCAGATTCATCCCTGGTGTGACTTTGAGTGAGTCTTAACAGATGGATTTCTGCCTTTGATGAGGACTACTCAGAATTTTTTGGTGCTGTGCTGCTAAAGCTCTGAGCATCCTCTCTTGTCAGTGGCATTAACCTGTTCTATAACTCTTAAGGCTTCTTAGCATATGTCCCTGCTTGCTCCTGCTGTTTCTGTCCTTGAATGTCTTCTAACGACACTGGCATTCACATGGTAACGAAAGTATTTGCTTGAACTCAGGCTGCAGAGTCGTTTGTTACATGGGGAATATCAGCATCAGTAGATGGAGCTGTACCACCTAATAGGAGCTTGTTTAGATACTCTGGCTACATCCATACGAGCACAGGCAATGTGTTTGTTCAGACCAGGAATGCGCATGTGAAGCACATTCCAGTTGTCCCTGCAAACAAGGTGGAGGCAAGAACAGTGCTGTGTGATCCTGATGAGGTGGGCTGGAGTGTTTCTACTGCTTTTGGGAGGAAAATACTGCTTCCCTGTATGGGAACTGCTGAGTCACGGCCTGAACCTCTGATTGATCACCTGAGGTGAGCCATGAGTCAGCCACAGGAGCACAGGTGAAGGCAATTCACCTGTGCTGCTGGAAGGGGTGGAGCCAGGCTCCAGCCCTCCTAGACCTATTTAAGAGCTGGCTACCAGAGGGGAAGGATCTCTTCTGGAGATCCTCCTCTTTGATATCTTCTAGTGAGCTCAACCCAAGGGTAAGCTCTTCTACTTATTCTCGTTTGTGATCCTTGTTTGCTTTGCCTCACTCTTTTGATTATATTGCAATTATAATATCTTGGTTATACAGCTTTGCCTTACTCTTTTGAGTATATTGCAATTATAACATCTTGGTTATACATTCCCAAATAGGCTTGAAAAAAAAACCTACAGGAGGTTGAACAGAAAGCACAAAGCCATATTTTGTTCAAGTATCACCATTGTCTCAACGAATCTGCCTGCTTGGCTGAGTGTGACTATGAAATTGAGCTTTTTCAGTGCTGCCCCAAGAAGCATTAGATACAGAGGTCTGTATGTGCAGGTTACCTTTTCATTGTGTCTGTTTTCTAGCTTCTTAAGAAAATAATCAAACCATCACTAGCACTGATTTAATTCATTTTGTTTTTGTTTCACTTAATTTCGGTCTTTTATTCTATACGAATGCTGGTGTTAGGATGAAATAGCTGTCTGAAATCATTAGTCAAACAAAGAGTAGGCTAGCAGGAGCTATCTTCCTTAACTTGTAAATGTCTTGCTAGCATTAAAACTTTATTTCTGTTGGTTTTACTAGTCCGTTGCACAGTTTTCAGTTCTGGTAGGCCACACTGAAGTCCTCTTTCATGCAGCTGCATCTCTGACTCCACAGCAGTTGCCCTATAATGTCAAGACCTGGTATTATTTTTATTGCTTTAGTAGCTCTCAGAAGTCACAGTGTACCATACAACAGGCAGAGGGACTCGTACAGTAAATCCTGTAACCTCTCTTGTTTTTATTCTGCTCACACTACACAGTATGTACAAACATAGCATCTTATTTGCCCGCTTCTTTATTGCATGTGCGCTGTGGGTTGATTTGATTCATTGTTTCTTCCACTGTAACTGCAAAATCCTTCTCCTATTCACTGTGCTGGATGGTTGTTCCATTTAGCACATTCTTGAGCTAGGTTCTTTATTTTCAGGCTAATTATTTCACCAAGTGTAATGGCTTATCTCAACTGTCATGCCGAACTGTTAACACCATTAGTTTGTTTTTTCTAACCTGCAGAAAAATCAAACCAAACATGCAACAGAAATAAAGAACATAAATTCAGAATGTAGAGGAAACCACTCATTTGGCTGTCGCTGCTATTCAAAACAGTTGACAAAGATCAGAGATCAGTGATGGAGCGCAAGGTTTGTCCCACATATCTTTGCACTATGACTTTTCCTAGAGTCTCCCTTACTTATCTAAGTGCTTCTTTGACACAGTAATGTCTGAGATGTTATTACCCACTCTTACCTGTTAGGTCACTTATATGAAATACTGCTTCAGTGATGTTTTCTCTTAAAAACAGCTCTTTCTTTTTGCTGCAATTCTCCCTTGGGCTCTATGAGGTCTGTGTAGGAAGTAACTTCTCTCAATAGTTTTTATCCTCATATTCTGCAGGAGGCATTAACTTCTTTCAAGAACTTTATGGGAATTTCAGACTGATTAAGATAGCTTTTCAAGTCTTTGCTGAAACACGAGTACTAAATGGTGTAGATCTCAGTATTAAAAAGGAAAAATAGTTTCCTTGCCAACCAGGTATGTGTCTTGCAACAGGCTGAGCGAAGATGTCAGTATGAAGTCTTTAATTGAAAGATTATGCACTTGAAATGCTTATTTTAGGAGGCAAGTGAGAAGGACTAATTGCAGTTCCTCAGTTTTCTAAAGCAATGGAGATGGTGGTGTGTAGTACCTAATTTTTGCCTCAAGAGCTGTAGAAGGAAGCCAAGAGAGTATATGCAGTCAAAGAAAGTAAGACTCCAGAGGATAAAGACTTGGATTCTATTTTTTTAAGCCTTTTTAAACTATAGATCACTATGAAGAAGGCTTAGTGAGAAGACTAAGAAGGGAAAGAGATAACTCTGAAGTTAGAGTGAAAGGGAAATTTCAGATAAAGTACAATTTAAAAAAAAAAAAAAAGGATTAATCAATCAGTCACTAAATCAGTTTTCCCATGGAAGTTAGATTTCCCTCTTTAGTGAAACTGGATGCCAGGTTGGATGTGACTTAGAGTAACTTAGTCTGATTCTGAAGCTGAATGTAACTTTGCAGCTGGTGATAGTTTCTGCAGTGGACAAGATGATCTCTGGTAGCCATTTCTAACAGAAATTGTTCTGATCCTGTGGCTATAAAACATCTGGTAAGATAGTTGAGGTGAAAAAGGAGAAGTTGAGAGGGTGAAGTTCTGCTGCCTACTGTAATTTTGTCTTATCTTTTTTTAATTTTGACTTGTGCTGTTTCAGAAAGCTCAAGAAAACTATGTCTAAATGACTCAGATCCAAATGCTTACTGTAGTACGAAGGGCAGCACATTTAAAAAAAAAAAAACAAGTTTTTAAGTATTTGCTCTCATTAAAATGTGTTTTTTGAATCTTGTTGAATTTAGCACCATCACAAGCTAGATGTGTAGCAGTACAATCTTGAAATGTAGCAGCAGCATGCATGAGAATACACGATTTAAAATGTGTCTTCCTAAGAGAGTTATCTATAAAACAACATCAAATTACAGTGTTTTCTTTTGGCATAGTTGAATCTTTATTGTGGAAGCAAAACTAGATGAGATTTTCAGTGTCTTTAGTAGCTTGCTTATGTCTGATTCACGTGCGTTCATACTGACTCTTACTTTCATCCATCAATCAAAGTAGTTTTTGGCTTTAAACTTGGAATTTGAGGATGGAATAGTGATTTAGATGGAAAGTTGCAGCTCAGAGTAGAAAAAGTCAGAAAGTACTGCAGCCATTATGCCGATTTCTCTTTTGATTGTTCTCTGTTTAAAGTCTTAGAAAACAGTGCTTGAGATCCTTGGGCAAGGGCAGTATGCTGGTGGTCAGTGATGTAAAAATAGCAATGAGAGCATGCGCACATGGAGCAGTAGCATTGGTGATTCATGGTTCATCTGATTCTTCCACTTCAAAAAATATTTCCTTGCATCTCTGCATGGCATCATCTTAAATCTTCTCCCCAAGATCCGCTGCATGAAGAAGTCAGTAGAGCATGAAGTTGTTCCATTTTCAACGTAATAGGAATCCGTTTTTTTCTGGATTTTATATTTTTAGGGACTCTGAATGAGATCTGAAGCGTATATTGTACTTTTGTGGTATTCCGTTTGCCTTTCTGCGGTACTCCATGCTGAACTAAGACAGGCTGTGTTAGACGCCATGTGACAAGACTCGTAGTGCTAAAAACTGATGATAATATATGCTCCAAGCAGCTTTTTTCTTAGAAGTGCTGTGCAAACATGGCAGCATGTTTTAGCCTTGCGCATATTCACAAGCGAAGTTTATGCTGTCATTCAGTGACCAGCATAAGGGAAACTTGCTACAGTGACACTTCAGTGTAAATTTATGATTTATTAATGCATTTGAAATGCTCTGCTAACTTGCTTTCCTCTTCCTTTCCCTTGTGCCTTTACTATTTTGTTCATGCATAACTCCTTTCTTCCTTATATGAAAGCATTCTGTTCCATACAAACTGTGAAAGCATTACTGTCAATGCGGTTGCTACTTCTCTGGTCTTGAATGAGGGACAAAGGCATTGGAAATGATGGGGAGTAACTACTAAGAAGCAATTTTAATCTTCTTAATTGAATACAGCCAAACAACAGTTACTTAAAATGAAACTCCAGTGTAGTATTTCCAGCAGATGTTTATGGTTCTCTATCTTTATAGCTTAATGTTTAAACCAGTAAATACCACCAACTCTGTAGTGGCAGTTAAATGGAGGCTTTTTTACTCCTTGGAGTGATTCTTGATTTTTCAGTATCAGCGGAAGTGCTGCTGAAAGGCAGGAGAATGCTTGCTGAGATCACTGTGCTGTGGATCTTGTTGTGAGACCTAAGGGATGCTCCAGGGGAACCCTCTCCAGCCAGGGCTTCTGGCTGGGCTGGGCTTGTGCTGCAGGAAAGGCCCTGAGTGCCATGCAGAAACATTTATTCTAGTAATTTTGCATAGGATCTGAGTGCTTTCTTTTCTTTTGAGTGAAGGATGTTGGTAGCTGACACATGGCGACACAAGCAAATCAAGAGCGATTCTGATAGCTGTTTTTCCAAGCGGAATGTTTGGCTTCTGGTCAGGGTCAGACACTGAGATTTTCTGGTCAAAACTTAACCCTGATCTGAACACAGAGAGAGTTCTGCTGAGTGGAGGAGTACTCAGGTTTTACATGTAATGACAAGTATCTCCTTTCACCTGAGTAACCAGCTGACCAAAGAGAAAAAGGGTTAGAGCCTAGGGGTGGGAAGATTGACTGTAGCTCTCTAATTTGCTTAAATTTTCCCCGGCTTTATTAATTAAGGGATTTTCAGGAGGCAGGGAGACTAAGAAACTGTTAAACGAAGAGCTGCTATGACTGCTCTCCCTCTGTGCTTCTCTCTTGCTGAAGGGCTCTCTCCTCCCTCATGGCTCAGGACTATTTCAGAAAGGCCCTGCAGTCCTCCTCTGTAATTGTTGGCTTCTTCAGTGAAGTTCTTATGTAGCCTTTTTAGAAGCTAGTAAAATGCCTGCATCTGGAGCCCTGGAGCCCTCACTCTGATCTTTGTATTTACAAGAGCTGCTGTGTTTAATAAACAAAGGTATGACTGGCACCGAAAAAAAAAAAATAAATAATCAGAGGTAAGTAAGTATACTTTCATCCTTGGTCTGTGTGGAGAAGTAGCCTTTGTACCTTATTAACAAAGTCTACTGCATACATCTGCTAGGTAACACGTTACAGGCAGATATGTGAAGTGTTAAAAAAAGAAGTGTCATTCCTGCACTGCTGAGCAGTCTGACAGGAATTGGAAACCCTAGCTTGATACCCTACGGGCTCTGGTCTTTAGTAAATATTTCATTCAGCAATATATCAAGAGTCCTGTCCTTGGATTCCGGAGTTCTTAGCTATTTTAGCTCCACAATCTGACATGAAGACAAGTCATATTTAGCACTAAAATTCAGCAGGTGTGGCCAATCACACTTTGAGGGAATCAAGGTAGGAATTACTTAACTTTGGCTAATAAGTCTTTTTTATGGTAAGAGAGAGCTCGTGATCCAATGGGTCTTGGTGGTTACAAGCTCAAAGATGCTTGTTTTGAATATGGTATTAAAAAATGAATTCCTTTTACTATATCCTTGCAAGAGAGTGCTGAATGATCAAAAGGAAATGTTTCTACTTTAATAAATACATGGATCAGTTGATATCTTAACTTCCACTAAAAGGAAACTGGATAAAACACTGCTTATGTCATCATTTGTTTCTATGACCACAATTCATGTCTTACTTGACTTGCAGTAGAAAAAGTGCTGTCCACCTGCTTTTCCTATTTTGGCCAGCTTTCCATCAACTATGGTTTGCCCTTGGAAGCCCTTGTACTGGTAATAGCGTGTAGGAAGAAGACTTAGCTCAAGCTTTATAGTCCTGTCCAAAGACTCTGTAACTTGGGTGATAGGAAAGAGACAGAGAGGTGAAGAACTATTTTTAATTACTAACTTGGCTAAAGCTTCATAATCCTGTCTAAAGACTCTGTAATTTGGATGGGAGGAAGGAGGGGTAGAGGAGAGGAACCATTCTTAATTTTTAAACTGACATGTCTGATATTATTTTTTTTGCAGACATCAATTCAGACCACTGTGAAAATTAGCTGGAGCTGCACATGATTTAAAAGATGTTGTGAATAATTACTGTGCTGTACCTATCTTGAGGGCTTTATACTGCAGAGAAGCTCAGTGCTGATGTGTTTCACTTTCGGTATGTTATTTCAAGTGATTCATACTAACTTGGGCCCTGAGTTGTTGCTTTATGACAGCAAGGTTCCCAGGTAACAGAACACAAGGTAGGGTGTAGAAAGATCTAAATATGCATGTATACTTTTCCTGCTAAGCATAGGGTTCAGTTGTTGCTGTCTTCAATAAGAATAAATACTGGGTGTAGCCCTGTTACTTATCAAATCTAGCCTCAACATTCCTAATTAGAATTGGAAAATACTTCGGTCCCAGCAATCTCTTAACAAGAAAATCCTGACCCTACATCAGAAGCTTCCAGGCCTTTACTACCTGGCCAAGGAGCAAGACTATGTGATGAGAAAGACTGCTTTTCATTCTAAATATCTTGCAGAGCTGTAAGAGCTGTAAGCATCTAGCAGAGTTAAGTCATAATCCTGCAGCAGTTTGATGTTACCACATGGTGTTGATAGAGTGCTTAGTGGCAAATAAAATGCATATGGAACAAATCATCTCCGATGTGTTTTTTAAATCGCCTCAATCATTTTTTTTTTTTGTGATGTAGATTCATTTTCCTGTTTTCAGGACTTTTTTTAATCCTATGACTTTTCTTCGTCTCATGATCACGCAGTTCTATTGTTATATAAACATTTGAAATGGTATTAATTTGGATTATTTTATTAGAAACGTTATGTTAGTTTCATTTGGTTCTATTTTTATGTCTGACAGTCTACAGTAAAAGTGATTCTTTACTCACTGTATCTGACAATTGTACAATGTTTGTTAATTAAATTATTTCCTATGTTGCTGTCTTATCAGCAAAATATGAAGTAAAAGAATTCAGTGGAAGGAAATATAAAGAAATAACCTTAAATCACATAGAACGTCACCATAGTGATCATAATTGTTGAGTAGATGGATAAAATAAGCAGAGTTTATCTGCCTGCTGGCACAAGACAGTTAATCAGGAAACCACGTTTACCATATTTCTATTTCAGCTAACCGGAAGAGAAAACCCCAGAAGGAAAAATACATACATAATAAGAAAATGCTTCTTTATATAGGCATTTTATTTCTGCCTTTCACAAGTCTCTGTAATCGTCTTTGGTCGTGTGTGTAGGTGTTCAGAAATGCTCTGAAGGGGCACCTCGTGGAAGAGCTCCTGGCAGCTAGGAATTGGTTCCACTGCACACGGCAATGTTATCAGTGCTGCAGGTTTGACTGCAGTACTTCATGCTTTCAGAGAGCAATATTCCAACGGTTTGTCAGGATAAACTTTGTATTATGTATTAGCTGGTACTGGAGCGAGAATGTAGCCTCTGCACAAATAGCCTTTTCTCCCTTTCCTGGCCTTCTTAGAAAAGTAGAAACAGAAATAGTTGTAGAATTTACCCAGGCATTTCAAGATACGAGGGAGTACTGTGGAAGATTGACTTTTACTTCTTGTCCTTTTTGTGTATGCTAAAGACAGTAGCTCTAAAATTGAAAGTTTTTGTGAGGCTTCTGGTAAATCTTCAAGTATTACTGTTTCAAATCTATCATTTGTGGATTACGAGTCATTCTTAGCCATGACCTCTATAGTCAGTCTTATCTTCAGTTGCTTACAGTCACATTTTTGTGCTTCCACTTCTGACAAAAAGACCATACTGCGTACCTCCCTACTAACCCTTGTTCACAAACCCAGCTGTTGCTGTTGCTACAGCTGTTGCTGTGATGTGACCACCTTAATGTGATGCTTGATTGTAGGATTACAGCAGAGGCGGTACGGATACATCCCTACAGTCTGATCTTTTAGCATTGTGTGGTGAGATAAAGTTGTCAGCATTCACTCAGGAAACATTTATGGATGCACATAACCTTCATGAATACGAAAGCCATCTCTGACACGGTTTGGATGTAACTGAGTGGTCTTCTGATTTTGGGTAGGGTAGCTTCACAAGGTACCAGTTGTTCCTTTCACCGTGCCCCTTTGTTGTCCTTTTTACCATGTTAGGAGAAAAGCAGGAGCGCATATGAGTAACAGCCATAATGAGCACTTTACCAATTCCATACAGGCCAAAGAACAGCATATTTTTTTTTGGTCTGGAAACACTTATATTCTATATGGGAGAGATGTTGCTTGCAGGCTGCAGAAGCAGAATTGGTGGACTGAGGCCCAGTAATGGAAGAAATAGCTGGAATAATATGAAACCCTGAAGTACAGTAACAGGATATATTTTGTAATGTAAAAATTTTATGAAGTTGGTTTTTGGAGTAGGATGAAATCCCGACTGAATCTCAATTGGCAGTTTGTTATAGCAGCTCTTCCTGAAATTCTCGTAAACTGAGACAGGGTTGTTTTGGTTGAGAGTAAACAGTTCCCCAAAGGAAAAAATAGTATTAACGTGCTCCTAGCTTTAAATCAGAAAGAACTGCTGGTTGTCGTTCTTTAACTGGAGTTTTATTCTAATATCTTTTAGTCCTCCTGACTTGCATCTTTTTTCTTTATCTCCAGATAGTTTTAAGGAGGCACATGTGCTAAAAGCTAATAAAAAAGAATTTATCAAAGCAGTTTTTATAAAGAAACAAGTTTCTGGCTGGTAGTTCTTCTGCCTTCCTCACTATATCTTTTATTTTGAAGGCAAATTATTTTTAAGTGAGAGTACATATTTTGGAAAGCATTTCGATGTCTGGCTGAACAGCTGCAGAGTGAAGTGTCTTGGGTTTTGATCTTCTTTAAAATGTCTTTGCATAAATTAGCAGAATGGAAACATTTAAAATTTATTGATGTGTTTTGACTGTGAGCTTATGTTGCTAACAATCTGATTAAATGGAAAGAAATCATAATAATCTGCTTTTTCCTGCCAGCCTTTAAGTTGATTTCCATTTCTGCAGCTTCCACCAAGTTGGGCTACAGTTGCTTTTCTTGTACCTTGGGATAAAGGACATACTTGATCATGGCAAGTTGCTATTTTGCATTTATAATCCCGAAATGTCGTCTACCACAAAATCAGACCACAGCTCACAATATTAAGCGATAATCATCTCTGTCTTTTTCATCTGCCTCCTGCTCTGTGCGCTCCCACTGGCTTGGCCCTGTGAGATTATTATGGCTTTGGCAGTGTTTACAGATTCAGACCAAAGCACTGTGTGTTTACTACCAGGGGTTTTCTGGGTGTCTTGGCACCCCTTGTGTCTGGCCATGCACAAGTATGTGGTGAGAGTTACTGCCTGACCTACAAAGGCACCTCAAAGCTGCAGCGGCAGATACATGGAGCAGAAACTGGAGCTGAGACTAATTAATCTGATGCGGTGACTCCAAGCATCAATTAGCTGGGAACAAATTTTAATCCCTCCTTGAGCTGGGCAGGATTTCATTTGGTATCGAGAGGTGACAGGCTGTATCGTTCACTTGCCACACTTTGTTTTCAGGGAAGAGGCTTATTATATTAACTCCTAATCTTTCTGGATTTTGCAAAGACCCAGTTACCTTGTTTCTGGGAATATGAGCACAGCCATGTAGGACAGAGGATGCTCAATGATATTATCTCCTTTAGCAGGGGGCCATCACTGCCCACAGTGCTGGCCAATACCCTGAGCTGTGCCTTAGAGGGCCAGCATGCTGGCCTTAGAAGGCCAGCAGGTCTTGAGCATTTAGCCTCTAGACACATGGTTACAGCTTTGCAGAAATTGTATGAAAGTTGCAGGATTATATATAGTAACAAAACAGCCTTTGGCAGTGACCAGAATTGTGCTGCCTGTGGTTAATAAAAATTGGACAATGCTGCCTGCGTGAGGTTTACCTCAGTGGATAATATGGATGTTACACATAGTCTGATCTTTGTCCCGGTGATGTCTGTGATGGAAGAGTCACCATGTCATCTAATATGAGAACAGGCTGCTTGCAGAACTGATGTACAGAGTATATGCATGGCATGGTTAGTCTCTAATTAAGCTGCCGCCACACCTGTTTGAAATTACTGTAAAATCCAACAGTTCGTTGTCTCGTTATATAATGGTTTGTGGCAGAGGTGAGGAGCATCACAGCCACTTCAGCCTGCAGAGGGAACAGGTCAACATCTACAGATCCATCTGGGTGTCTGTGCTAGGCTGTTCGTACCGAGTAAAAGCTCTGTGAAATACTGAATGGTGGCTGGTTTCAGGACCTTGGGGTGGATGTTTTCTCTTCCTCTGGTTGCTGTTTGACTCATCAAGGCCAGGAGGATCAGCTGAGAACACACTCTCTGGAGCATGAGTGCAGCCTCACTGGCTTGGAGGAGTTTCTCTATATGCGCTGTGTACTGAGGGTAAAAGTAAAGCCCTGGTGCACAGCTCTGCAGGATTTCTGAGTTCTACTGCAGGGTGAGTATTTGCTCTCATTTTTGCAGTGTTTTATGTTTAACTTCCAAAATGTCTTAGATTCAAGGGCAAAAAATGAAAGTAACCAATAGCCAAAGAAATTCCTGTATCTTTTGATTTCTTGGGTTCTCTCCGGGAAGTACAGCGTGACACCACATCTCCTGGTTTCTTTTGAAATGAAGCACCTCCATCAACTCCATGCCCTTTCCTCACAGCACTAAGGAAGTGATTCATTACTGACAGGGAGAGAGGACGGTGTGCAATCAGTATCTGTTGCAACTTGATTTCTGTATGCTGTTTTTTTTTGTTTTTTTTTCTAAATAGGAAAAGTTCCTGAGAAGTGGTGATGGTGTCAACTTTGTGATCGGATATAGCCTGCAACAAAATAAATGTGGAAGTGATGAGGAAGACCTTCTGTTTACTCTCTGAATATTTTTATTTAGTGTGATACAAGTGTTTCTGGAGATACATGTTGAGAATTCTCATGAGGCAGGCAAACATCCAAGGTAACCAGACGACCAGGAGGTTTACCAAGGATTTAAACAACAAGGAGGAAAAAGCCCGTATTTTTGGAAATCTATGAGCTTTCTATTCAAATTGAAGGACAATCACTTGGTGTGTGGGAACTGCTGAGTCACGGCCTGAACCTCTGCTTGATCACCTGAGGCAAGCACTGAGTCAGCCCTGGGAGCGTAGGTGTGGGCAATTCACCTGTGCTGCTGGAAGGGGAGGAGCCTGGCTGCATGTCTCCTCGACCCATTTCAGAGCTGACTGCCAGTGGGGAAGGATCTCTTCTGGAGATTTGTGCTCCGGAGCTTTGCAGTGAGCCCAGGATGTGAGTAAACATTTTATCTCTTTTCTTTTTGTTATTATAATCTGCTTTGCCAAACTCTATTGTTTGTTTCATAATTATAACATCTTTATATTCATTGATAATACACCTGGATTGTGTTTTCTGAGGTGAGCAGTGCACACATAGCAGAAAGCATCTGGTGTGAAGTGATTTCTCTGTAACTGTTCAGAGATGGAGCACTAGTAGCCCACTGGGTCTTCCCTTCCTTGTGATAGGGTGAAATGGCTCTTGGCAGGCACTTACAGTGCAAAAACATACTTCTAAAAGAACAAGCCTTAACAGGTATAAGAGAGAATACCAAATTCTGAATTGCTTTCTGAAACCTTGTTTATCTTTGAGGTTTCTCACTCCTGCTGAAATTGGAAGAGAGGAATACAAGTTACTGCTGAGGTCACGGTAATCAGGAAGTGTAAATTAAAACTGGGCCTTTTAAGCATTGTGTATTTACATTATGTAAAATGTGCTTTCATTTGCTCTCGCCACCCCTCTCTTTGTCTAATTTTGAAAGACATCAGGTTTTTTTTTTGTGTTGAGGTTTCAGTTTGTATACTAAGAAAGAAACTAAGGGTGAGGCAAGGAATGCTTTCTGCTTCAAGCTGTTGCCTTCCTATCTGGTAGGCAGATAGGACAGAGAATCCTCTGGATATAGAGAACTAACTGGATGAGGATTTGAGATACAATGCTGTTTTCATCTAATTGGATGGTAAAATGTATCTAGTGAAAAGGTGTCATTGGGTATCAGCCTAAGTCACGTCAATAGTTTCAGGGTCTCTCTCCTGTTCCAGCTACAGGACGAAGAGCATCTCTTGACCTGTTGTCAGTAGCTGTGCTTTTTCACTGTGGAAAGACGGTGGGTGAAATGACAAAGCAAGGTGCACTTGTAAGGGGTAACGACCTGGTGAGGAACACTGACTGAATTGCTACTGGCACTTAGTTATTTTTTCAAAGCAGAAGTAGGTGTGATCTGCTTCAACAGGTGGTGTAAATGCCTTCCATAAACAAAACGGATAAAGAACATACAAGAATTTGTCTTGGCACATCTGAAGGAAGCCTCCGAACATTTACAAATGGATAACGTAGTTCAGAAGGGGTGCTTACAAGCTGGTCGTAATACAGCTCGTACCAATTTTGGTCAAACTTGTATTGTCCACCTTGTAGCAGTTTATCCATTTATGACACCTTAGAAAAGCATATAGTTTTTTGACAGAATTTCTGAATTTGCAGATAATGTCAAATTTGACTATTGCCTATGTTAGGTTCACTTTGGAGATGAGGTCCTTAAACCAAACTTCAGGTCTTGCTTCTAGAAAAACATGCAGTTGTATCAGACACGCGGTTAATGACTGATTCACCTGCAGTGCTTTGTTCTTCTGTGTATTCTCCATCCTCACAGGGTATTCTCTTATCCCACACAGCAAGCTACAATATTGTAAGCATTTCTAATTACTAGCAGAAGAATCAGTATTAGCGATCAAATGTGAGGTATATGACTTCGTCAGGAATTGGTTAGACAGTCTTGGGCTGTCTTTTTGCTGCTAGTAATCCATCTAACCTTCAGTGTTGCATTGCAAAACAGGGTTGCAGCACTTGCAACACACAGGACTCTGATGCCTGGCAGTCAATTGGATGCAACCAGTGCTGCTTTGAACAGGGCAGGACTGGAGACAACCTAGCACGTGGCACGTGAGTATTGTCAAGTGCTTTTTGTACTCATTTCCATCAATTCACAGCTCTCGGGTTGTGACTGATCGTGTGAATACTGAGACAGCGATGCTGTTACATGTAAGAGAGGTGAATGAGGGGAAAAATCCATTTGGGTTCACTAAAACAAAGCTGTAAAAATCATTACCAGATTTGCGTGCTTGATCCTAGATATAAGGGAAAAAAAAGCTGTTCTAAGTGCTTTTGTCTATACAGGAAGTGACCTTTCCGTAGTCTAGAACTGTTAAGACAGTCACCTGCCAACTTACTGCTACTTGTGTCTCTGGGATTATTTTGGAGTGCAGCTGGATGCAGGACAGCATGGCTGAAACTATAATGGCATGCAACGTCCAGTGATGCTCTTGGTTACAGTAGGATACTAGGGCTGCCTGAAATTGCTCGAAATGACTGCTGATAAGTATGTTACAGTGGCTGGCTGAATTAAGGAGAGTAGATGAAACTGTAGGCACTGAAGGGCATGCACTGAAACTTTGGAACGCAGTGTCGTTAGGCAGTAGTACCAGCATAATAAATATGTACATGTTTATCCCCTCCCTTCCCTTCCTTCAGTGGCAATGCTCACTTCCCCTAGGTAATTCTTTCCAAGTGCCTTTGTGCTCAGTCACCATCCCGGAGACTGCGAAGGGTAGATCAGTCACAATGTTTGCTGAATCCTTGCCCTTCCTGCTTTAATTGCCCACAGGGAAGGCAATTAATTCAGGCATCTTGCAAACAGTAAGGACCATTTTTCGAGCACCATTAAAAAATACATATATTTTAACCAAAAATTCTAACTAGAATTTATAATTAAGTTGCTCATTTTACTTAACAGTTTCTGTACTACACTGATTTTTATATTATGCTGAAGTATAGATTGCCATGATCAAAAATTCTGTAGTATTTTGCAGCAGTGCTTTAATTAGGAGTTGCTCCTCAGTGGGCCATGGGACTGCCTCCCTTGTACCGAGGCCAGAAATGAAGCAGAGCTCTATCCCTCCAACATGCTGACTCATTTAACTCTGCTCTGCTGCTACATAAGTCAGTAGCATTTACCTCTGCAAAACATAAAATTCCTTTCTTTTATGGCTCTCAGGCAACAATATTTCTCCTCTTGCAACTGGCCATGCACCTAGAACATAATCTCCTGCTTAACAGTTTATTTTAGAAAGGAGAATAAGTAGTAGCGTGTCAAGATTTTATATATATATATATATTTATATTTATATATATATATATATGTATGTATATATATATATATGTATGTATATATATATATACAGCATCTTGGTGTACTGCAGTTTTGTCCTAAGGTGTTTGTTTGGTGGGTTTTTGGTTGTTTTTTTTTTCCCTTGTTGAGGAGTAAGACTTTGCTTTGAACAGCTCACCACTCCTCTCACCATAGAGATAAATCCTCAGAAATCAAGGAGGGTTATCCTGTTTCAGACTTGATTACGCTTTCTATGGTGGGTTTATACAAGGACTTCTCTGAAAGTAATGCCTTCTATTTTACTGTGTTGGCTCACAATGTCAGAGGCAGATGTTGGTGGTATGGCAGTTGGAGGGTGGATCTTTCCACCAATATTCTATTGCATGCTGTTGCTGTGTGACAGATGGCAACAGAAGGGCAGTCTGACAAAATGGCATCTCACATGGAAGTGGGTATGAAGTGAAGATGTGTCTCTGAATTCCTCCATGCAGACAAAATGGCACCCACTGATATTCATCAGCACTTACTGAATGTTTCTGGAGACCAAACAGTGGATGTGAGCACGGTGAGGCTATGGGTGGTATGTTTCAGCAGTGGCAACACTGACTGTGCGTCACCTCTGCTGGTGCGGATGTTTACAAGAGAAGCTCTTGTTTGCCCCTGAAAAGAAATGCATAGCTGGTGGTGAGTATGTTTTTTTTTTTAAAAAAAAAAAAATAATAATAATAATAAAATTGTAGCTGAGAATCTGCTCTGTCAAACAGTGTTACTTTGCTCTTTGTATTTGTTGTAATTTCCACAGAAATAAACAGAAGGCATTACTATTGGAGCAGCCTACCTATGTTTGGCACAGTTAAACTGAAGCCAAACAGCCACAAAGCAAAAACCGTGTTTTCTTCTGATGTTAATAACTGAAATAGCCATTTTCAGACCACATTATAGATATGTGTGAGATATATGTGCCAAGAGCAGGTTTCTATTTCCCAAGTTGTACCATTTTAGTGAACGTGGAAAAAAATGAAAGCAGAATTTGTGAGGACTTAAGTTGGCTGAAATTGAATCATGACTCTTAGGTGAACAGCAAAGGTGCGAGTCTGCTTCATTTGTTATTGTCTACATGCAAAAAAAGGTAAGGAAAATTGCAGGTCACTACTGCTCAACTCTTTTTTTAGATACGCAAAGTGGGTATTTAGAGGCACCATTTAGATTTGACAGCTTTTTATATGTGCCAAGCACCAATTGAACAATGGTGGAATTTGCTGTATTTATTATATTCTGGAAGTGTCAGAGGCTGTGGTATCTTTGATGTTGCTTTCCTCTTTGTTTCTTACCTGCCCATTATCAAAGAGGTCTTTCACGCTCCCCCGCACCCATTAAGTGTTGAACTCTGAGCCTATCTAGCCAAAAGGAAGCAATTTGCCACAATGAATGTGAGGCAGAAACTGCTTCTCTACTGCAAGAAATCAACTCCTTCAGGAAAACCAGCAGGCCAAAGGGTGCACTGAGACAGCAGTTGTAGGAGGAACTGATGCTTTGCAGAGGCCAGGTCCCACCACCACAAAGGAATGGTGCCTACAACATAATAAGCACATAATGCTTACCATCACGAGATTGTGGCAAGGTGATATAATCAACCTGCCATGCCTCGCCATATTGACACTTCTGCCATCGCCCCGCCATCGGCCTGGCCTTGGCATGCCTAGAAGACATGGCTGCCTTGCAGTGGGAGCTGGAAGGTACTTTGCTAGCCGTTCCAAGCTTTTCAGGTCTGACTCAGTCCCGGGAACTCTCTCAACTTATCTGATTTATTAATCTCAATATCAATAAAATTGTATTATATTCTGCTATCTTCTATTCTGATGTTATAGTAAAATAAAATACTCCATAGATTGTTGCATTCCTAGACCTGCCTCAGAAGACCAGCATGCTGGCCTCAGAAGGCCAGTAGGCATGACCATTGCTTGGGCCTGGCCACGTGAATATTGACCTGTTTTTTTCCATTGTGGAGCTGGCTTGCCAAAAGTACATCCAAGGCTTTTGTAACTGGCTCAAATACCTTTGGTGGACTTAGCCCATATTGTCCTCGTTCTATCAGGAGGAGCTCCAGCCTGTAACTATGACTCTCCTTAAGGATACAGCTGTCATCCCTCCCCAAACATTACCCGGAACAGCAGTACCGTCAGGCTGTTGTATTTCCTGGCTATCTGCTGTTCGGAGCCTTTCCTTTGTGTTTCTTTGTCAGATAATGAAGTAGGGATCCCACTCTTCGGCTTTCTCTGAAATCTCTCTGTCATTCCTGCATGGTTCCCCTCAAAGATGAGGGCTTACAGCCTGCAGAATGAGAGATGGGAGGCAGACAGCTATTCCTAGAGCTGCCCTTTAATATCCAGTGCTTAACCTGTTAACACCTGCTAAGCCTTTTTCTCCTTTGCAGCTGTGTTAATAATGTAGTCTGGATTTTTTTAAGGAAGGCTTTCTCTTGCTACTTTGTAGCAATTTAATATCCTTTACATGTTGCAGCACCTTGATCAAGGTGTTGAAACATTGTGTTTTGTTTTCAGCATTCTTCCAGCGAAGGAGTAAGCCTGACTGCCGTAGAGATCCTGCTTTCCAAGACCAAAAAAGTTTGTCATCCTCTGCTCTTCTCAGGGTTCTCTCAGCTTTTATCTGCTTTTTTAAATGCTGCTGTGCATAACTGGTTTGTTGCTTATAGAGATGTAATTGTCAGAGTGGTTAAGGGGTTCTTCTCTTATATGCATTTTTTTGATCTTTATTAACTGCAGTTTCTCCTATATCCAATCTCCGTTGCCAGTTTGCACTGTCATTAGTTCCCTGTGCTTTTTACCTGGAGTTGCTGTGAACCCACTGCAGCGGTAATATAGGGGCTCTCCTACCTACCTACTTGAAGTTTTGCAGATGATGCTGAAGATGTGTCCCATGTGCAAGGCTTGGGTGTTGCTATGTTCTCAACTGCATGAGCAGGTGTTGACAAGGAACCCGAAAACTAATGCTCCAGAAACTGCTGGAAGAGGCAGCAGTTAAACTCTGAAACACAGTGGGACCGATATTTTTGTTGCCAGACAAAAGAACTGACAAGAGAAGACCTGAATGAGTTTTGACCCTGGACTTCTCAGGTTTTGCCCTTCAGTTAAGGTGTCCACAGTAGGTTATTTTTCCAGAACAACATTAGGTATAGGGATGAAAGAGGGACTGCAATAAAAGGCAAGAAAAAAAGATTAGGGAAAGAAAATAGAAAGAAAACCTAAAACAATGAGAAAGAAGAAGGAGAGAATGAAGAAAAGAAGGAGAGAATGAAGAAAAGAAGGAGAGAATGAAGAAAAGAAGGAGAGAATGAAGAAAAGAAGGAGAGAATGAAGAAAAGAAGGAGAGAATGAAGAAAAGAAGGAGAGAATGAAGAAAAGAAGGAGAGAATGAAGAAAAGAAGGAGAGAATGAAGAAAAGAAGGAGAGAATGAAGAAAAGAAGGAGAGAATGAAGAAAAGAAGGAGAGAATGAAGAAAAGAAGGAGAGAATGAAGAAAAGAAGGAGAGAATGAAGAAAAGAAGGAGAGAATGAAGAAAAGAAGGAGAGAATGAAGAAAAGAAGGAGAGAATGAAGAAAAGAAGGAGAGAATGAAGAAAAGAAGGAGAGAATGAAGAAAAGAAGGAGAGAATGAAGAAAAGAAGGAGAGAATGAAGAAAAGAAGGAGAGAATGAAGAAAAGAAGGAGAGAATGAAGAAAAGAAGGAGAGAATGAAGAAAAGAAGGAGAGAATGAAGAAAAGAAGGAGAGAATGAAGAAAAGAAGGAGAGAATGAAGAAAAGAAGGAGAGAATGAAGAAAAGAAGGAGAGAATGAAGAAAAGAAGGAGAGAATGAAGAAAAGAAGGAGAGAAAGAAGAAAAGAAGGAGAGAAAGAAAAGCAGATTAAATCATTTTCTGTTTCCTTTGAACCTACTACGAATTTCTTTGATTTGTTTTTGGAGTCGTGGTCCCTCAGCTGAGGAAGATGAAGCGGTGTTTCGATAAGCTTTGAAGAGGTATGTGTTGTTCAGTTTGTTTATGCCAGACATTCAAATTCATTATCTTTTCTTATTCTATCAATCTACTTAGACCTTGTGAAAAAGGTAAAGACAAGCAGCCATTATGCTAATACAGCTTGATTAGTGTGTGAAACCGAAGCTTAAAATCAAGTGCATCCTATCATTTTGACAGTTGGCCCAGCTACTGTTATGAAATCATTTCTGTGTGGCCTGATGGTTGAAAATAGTCAATTGCTTACATTTCAGCTCAGTATTATGTTTTCTTTGCTATTTATGTGACAGCTGTTAAACAATGCTATGCGATTTTATGAAGACCAAATCATCCACACAAGCAGCCCTACTGTGCTGGATTTCTGCTCAGTGATACTGGGGTAAATGCAGATTAGCTCCTTCAATGGCAGTGGAATAATTCCAGACTTACAGTATTGTAACCAGGACATAAACATTATTATGACTAGATCTGAGGAAAATCAATCAGACAAGCAAGCAGGCATTTGCTTAAACTCTCTGTGAGAGTCTGAAAGGAATTGTTTTGGAGGTTATCATAAGCGATGGCATAGGAGGCAAGAAAAAATGACTGTGGAAGTTCTGAACCAGCAGTTGCTAATGAAGCAAAATTGCCAGATAGTCCAGCAGGGAATGTGTGGTAAAGAAAGAGGAATCTCGGATCTATGTGTGGGGAGGTGGTGGAGTCTCCTTCTCTGGAGATGTTCAAGACCTGCCTGGATGCCTACCTGTGCGACCTGCTGTAGGGAACCTGCTTTGGCAGGGGGGTTGGACTCGATGATCTCTGGAGGTCCCTTCCAACCCCTACAATTCTGTGATTCTGTGATGTGTAGGTCTGTTGTCGGAACGCCAAAGGAATAATTGTATGGGGAAACTGAGTGATTGCTGTGAGTAAGTTGACAAATTATTTAGGACAAACAGTAGAAGTAACAGTTAAGAATCACTGGCTTTAATGCACTGCTTTTTGCATTGTAAGTTAGCTTACAAGCCAGCCTACCATTTAGATAGCAACACACTAGTCTGAGTAACGACTGCCTGGGAAGAAAGCCAGGAGCTAAGAAAATTAGTAAAGGGAGAAAGCATGTTCCATAAATGCTGTGCTTCAAAGTAGGTATGCTGTAGCCTGATATTTTTACAATTTCCTTGGGACTGATATTCGTATCCTTAAAGCAATACACTTTTATGTGAACAATGATTACTTCGTAATGAGAAGTGAAAGTTTTGGCACCTCTCGTTCGTTAGACTTTATTTCATCCCTTGCTTCCCTCTCCTCTCCCAGCCCCAAATACGCAGCTTATACCATCCCTTTTCCAACAAAGTTGAGGACTACAGGCTCCAAGTTAAGATACACGTTCTTTTTGAGTTTTTGCTGCTGACTGCATCTTCTGAAAAGAAGCATACTTTGGTTGGTCTGCAGTGCTGTTTATTACCAAGCTATTCTCTAATTGTAGAGAATACTTTATGATTAGCCAAGCGCTAACCAGAACTGTAGACCTCTAAACACCGTTGTTACAAATTTCTACAAGATTTTAGTACTGCACCTTATTAGCCTGCCAAGATGAATGGTTGTATGTGGTTTTTTTTGTTTTTTTTTTAGTAACAGCACATGTCATTACAAGAGTAGAGCCTGGACGGAAAAAAACCAACCCTCTTGTATTGCATTAAAATGACTCAGAAGGGTGTAGTGTCCTCTGAAGATGCAGCGCTGTATTTCACTGAGCTTGCAGGGATGGCTAGAGGAGAATTCCTCTTCAGAGAGCAAATATATTTTTAGGAACAGAGCTATAGAAAAAAGTGTAGGGCTGCCAAAGAAGAACGCTTGCGTTGTTTAGTATCCTGTAATAAAGTAAGGGAAATAAACTGGAATAATATGGCTGATCTAACTTGAACTTAGTGCTTAGAGATGTCCGTAGATGTTTCCTGCAATGTAAATTAAATAATGCTATAATAATTGAGGACTATAAAAGTGAATAAAGGAGAGCAGGTCACATATCAGCGTTCTGTGAAGTGTGCATCAGCTCCAAGTTGTTATTTAAAGAGCAAAATTAGAAATACTACCTCAGTTGAATTAATTGAAAGTGTCAATAAATCTGCGTAGCGTAAAATTTGTTTTTACTTCCTCAAATTGTAGGTTTTATGCTGTAGATATGAACACATCACAGAAGTTTGGCCAATGAAGTTGTCCTATGCTATTAGGAAATGGAGATATTTCACAGCTAAAGGTAAGTGCATGTAAAAGGCATGAAACTTCAATGTATAAAAGGGAAGGGATAACTCTTGCAAACTTACCAGAACTGGAAAATTACTCCACCCCTGGCACATTGAGCTAGCGTGACCAGTGATGAGTAAAGCTTTTTGAAATTGGAAATAATAAAACCCATTCCCATTCCTGCATGGGTCACAAGAAATTGAACACATTAGATGCTTGAACACTGCAGAAAGTTGTCTTTTCTTAAATGATAAATTGCTTGGCAGCAAATGAACCTCACACAAAGTGACTTTATGCTCCTATTTTGTGTAAAATATGTGATCGGTTTTATGACCATTTGATTTTATTTCATTGCTTTTGTATGGGTGCTTGAAATAACTTTTATGCATTGTTTTTACCAGTAGAACAGTAAAAAATAAAAATACAGGTTGGTGGTGTCCCTTAAACTCCATCCTGGCTGAAACCAGGATGTATGATTGCTGAAATGATTTAAGTTTGCAGATGTATGTATGTTATATATGTTGTCACCCCAAATCATTATTGATTTATTGCCTAAAAAGGTTGTTGAAACAATGACCCATTTAAATGGCTATATTGCTTTTCTTAAGAGCCCTAAAGACAAAAAGGAGTGATCAAGGATGTTCATAGAAATTCTGTTACTCTAATAAAATTACTAATAAAAATAAAAATTATCCTATGATTTAATTATTGTTATTGAGTAATTGTAATAATTGCATCATTATATAATTACCATCAAAAAAAGCTTAACATGTCATAATGATCTACAAAAGCAGGCAGTGCTGTTCATTACTGATTGACCATCAGCCTTTCCATCCACAGGATGTGTGACTGCTTTCAGGTATAAAACAGAAATAATTCTGCTGGAATCTCATACCAGTGAGTTTTTCCTGGTGCTCCCGTGCTGCTTTTCCCCTCCTTATGTATGGGTCCTGTACTGTAGAGGAGCTGCACAACCTTTATGCCTACTGAAGGCTGCTGGTGGTGATAGTCATCTCTACAGAAAGTCATCTGTTGTACAGTTTTTGCTATTTGCCAGAGCAGCCCAATGGGGACAAGGCTGTAATTTAAGACACTTCAGTAAGAAAGAGAAGTATGAAGATCCTTCTGTGGTATATGGCAGGGACCCTAGATTTAGTTGGCTGGATGTTTTGACAGCCGTGATAGATTACAATTAAAATTCTTTTATGTGTGTGCTACTTCAGGAGTGAGAGATCAGGGAAGAGCTTTTCCCATGTCTGAAACACTGTTACACAGGGAGGCTGGTGGCTTCTCTGCTGCTCATGGAAGGATCCATGTCCTGGTGTTGGCCAAATAGCTCCAAGGAACCTCTGGGATTTGCGAGTGCTGTTAGAAAAAATGCCCTGCACTTTCTACGAGCTGAAAGGTTTCTTCTGATTGGTTGTCATGCACACAAGTCTGATGCAAAAAAAAAACAAACCCAAAAACACAGATCTAGGGTATGCACACCTACTGGGTAAGTCCACTGGGGTCGTGTTAGTGTACTGTATGTAGCCATAGAGAATGAGCTTCTGTATGCAGTCTGCCATCTTTCCTAGCATTTTCTTTGGCCTGTAGACTCTGATCTGCCCTTCATTGAAGTGCCTGTAGGCTTCTTTCTGTAGGAAAGAAGAGTTACTGTGAATGGGGTATTCCATTACTTTCTGTAAGCCTTACTTTTTTTTTCTTTCTTATATGCTGTGCTCGAAGCCTTCTACCATGCATGTACCATGGAATTCAAAACTTCGTGTTAACCAACATTCTGGCTTATGCAGTAGTGAGAGTAGGGGGTAGCCTATTGTAAACCAATGACAGGGATTTTGCTTTTTATTTTTCACTTTTTTTTTTGCGAACGTATTGTGCTTGTCTGATATGTCAGCAGTCACATGTGACACGGCAGTCTTTGGATGAATCCTTCTTTTCTACATAAGTAAGTTTTTTTTACCTAAAGACATTTCAGGGGTCTTTGTTTGTTTTGTTTTGTTTTTTTTTGCCCTGCATAGAAGGCATTTAAGAATTGACAACTGCAAGTAAAGTAACAAGGCAAGTAAATATTAAAATGTGTGCCCTCTGCTTCCATACGCTTTTTTTTTTTTTTTTTTTTTTTACATAAGAGTGAAAACCACATTACTGTTGTGTGGTCTTTTCATTTCATTTTGTTCAATATGCCATTCGTTTTCCAGTTTCTTTAATATTTGCAGTACCTTGCAGAGCACAGAAAATTATCCGTTTCTTGCTCAGGTTAATCATTTCTGTGGTAGAGGTGAAACTATATCAAGGCTAGTGTCTGAATCACACGCATGCTGTCCTTTTCTTGTGTGTTCCAATTTGTTTGCACTTAATCTTGGGTGTTGGTGAACATGGTTGGAGTGGGCAAGAAAAAGGACTTTCAGTTCAGACTTGCTAGAAAACAGTGTTCTGCAGTGCTGTGCTGACTGAAGAAACGTGTACTCTTTATCAATGACTGAGCACCAACAAGAGGAAAGCCATTCAACATGGGTAAGTGTAGAAACACCCTATTAGAACTTGCAGCTTCACATCTCAAAAACTAAAGCCTTCAAGTGTGCTTGTTTCTTTTCTTACACACTGAGCCCAATAAAATAAAAACATCTGATTGTTTGGCAAGTATGGCAGCTGTGCAGGTATCTGGCACTAACACACATGTCAGAACGTGTTAAACAGTTTGCCTGCTTAATACGTAAGGAAAATCCCCTAAGGAAAGCATCTCAGCTTTTGCTGGTGATTTGAATTTCCATTGAGCTCAGTTCTATAGTCTGTGTGTTCCTTGCTGAAGAAAAATTCATGTTTAATTTGATGGGCGTTCGACCTGTTTGATTAATCTGGATAATGAAGGTAACATTTAGTCCAGTGTTTTTAATAGATAAAAGTCTTCTGAAGTCTACGATCAGTTTTGGAAACCGATTTCTCACAGATCTTGGATAAGATCAACAAGTATGATATTTTGTTTCAACTTTCAGATGTCTTTCAGATGTTAATGGGTTTTATTACTTCATGAAAAGGTGTGTTCTTGTGTCTGAAGTAAAATGATGCCAAGAAGCAGTGATGTTCTTCATAGTCTCTGTAAAACTTGGATTAGCAAACTTTCCAATTAACTTATGATCTACAGTTTGATGATGCAGTGATCACTCAAAGATGTTGCAGTTGCCCCAGAGGAATCTAAAGTGCTAGATGCATTTACCAAAAAGTCTGTTTTCCACCATGCCATATACTGTTTTAAGTTCATTTTCCATCTGCATTAATGGCTGGTTTAACTAAAATGCATTTGCAAGCTGAGTGGTCTCTAGAAAACCTGACAATAAGTGAAGACAACCCCTGTGATGTGGGGTGCAAATGCACACATCGTTGCTGCTTCAGTTTAGAAGCAGCTCAGGCAGAAATCGATATGTAAGTGAGGCAGAAGGGAGGTGTCAGACAAGATGAATTGTCTTGTTCATCTCCCTGTATCCAAACCCAAAATCGCTAATGCACTTGGCTGCCAATCCCGCATGTGTTTTTAAAAGATTTTGATAGATCATTCAGCAGTGTTAAGGTATGAGCTCCCACTTCAAGGCAGTTTTTTGGGAGGAAAAAAAAAAAAAAAAAAAAAAAAGCCAGGCTGCTGGGCTCCATTTAGCTGTTTTTGTTCCCCAGAAGCCACAGCAAACATGGGTGAAAAACTGTCTTAAATTCTAGTTTACTTTTAAAGGAATTATGTATTGAATGACATGCAATAGAAGAAAATGATGTGTTCACTTTTTGACACTGGCTGGTGTGGGTTGGGGGCTGAGGCAGCCTGCACTAACCCTCTTTGATCTGGTCCTGCCCTTGCTGGCCAGCAGGACCAGGTGTGGTGTGGTTGGAGACAGGTTCCAGCATGGCTGCAATATGTCCCACTTCATTTCTAATCCACCACAAAACAAACAAACAAAAGCAAACAAACAAAAACAGAGAAGCATCTGCATTCAAAAATAAGTAGTCCAACTTGTCAATTTTATCTTAAAAACCACTTAGTGCCTTGAGTGAAACAAATGAAACAATACCAGAACGAGTTGTCTCTGGTGTCAGGCATCCGACGAGCAGTGAGATACAATTTAAATGAAGAAACAAGCCGACCTCTTCTGCTACAGACCTTGCCAGTACAACAGTATATTAGATGTGAGCTGCTGTGTTTTCCTTAGCTTTGTTGTTGTTCCAGTTAGTTCGTTTAATAGCTATCATTTGACCTGTTCAGTATCAACTGCTTTTTTTTTTTTTTTTTCTTTTTTTTTTTTTTTGTGATGTGCATACAGGCACAATCTGCAATTACTGTATTAAAACCTGCTGTCTCTCTGAACCTGTCCTTACGCCATCTCACCTGCCCAGGAGAACTCTGTCAGTATTTAAAATCTAACTCTGTATATGTATCAGGTCAGAAAAACAACAGACATCCTCACTGGAAATGACTTTTCATAATAATTTTTAGTGGAATAATAATTTTAGTGGAAGATTATATCACCTTCCTTTATTATTCTCAGGCCTGTGAGATTTGCATGTTACATACTGGATAATATTTATAAATAATTTTACTTTGATTCCTTTTCAAAACTAACTTCTATTATTCCAGAGGACTGGCACATGTTTTTTATATTCCTGGCTTTATGCAGTGTTTTTGGAGTTAAAAATTTAGAAATTGCAGAACAGTGTGAGACTCATCATTCCTGATGCAGTTCAAAGGAAGTAATCAGAATTACATGGGAGATGAACTTAGAACTTGTTTTGATATCACTTCTTTCTGCAGCAAAAGGTAACCTATTTGATTTCTGTTTTAAATCATTGAAGTCATTAAAGAGCATCTGCCAAATTGTTTTTTACTTACTTAGTTATTCTAAATAATTTCACAAATATGAAAACCACTGACATTACAGATTAACATGCATAGCGTGCAAGGAGGTCGTATTCATTGTGCATCTTTATTGGATGAACTGTGGACCTTAAAGATAGAACCTGTAAAAATAATTTAGTTGAAGGATTTTATGATGCTAAAGACACAAGCCTCAAAGACTTGAAGCTAAAATAGCAGCATGATCGTGCATTCCTTATTCTCATCTGAAAGTCCAGCAATTTTAAATGACTTGTTGTCTTCTTGAAATGCAATATCTTTCTTGTCCAAGGAACCAACAGGAGAAACTAAGAAAGTGTCTTGGAATACACTGAGTAGCTTAAAGTCCTTCAGACTTCCTCAACAAAATTATTTCCTTACTTAACCGTAGAGTTTACAAGCAGCTAAGAAGTAAATCTTTCCGAGTTCAATGTCAAAGCTCATAAATTTAAACTCAGGTACTGCAGAAAATGGAAAAACTACTGTTAGAAAGTGAAAAATAGCAGTTTGCCTCTTCCATTCTGAATATGGTGACATACCAGAAATGAAATAAAAGTTTGGAGCTGAGCGAATATGGACGTGGCACTGAGACTCTTGTTGTAGTTCTCGTCAGTATCTATTTTATTAATTAAAGATAATTTGTCATTTAGCTTTAAAGCAGAACTTCTTGATCTCCTTCTCTGACCAGGCGACCAGACTAGCAGATGTGGAGAGGCTGTGGACATAGTCTGCCTATACTTTAGTAAAGCCTTTGATGCTGTCATCCATAGCAGTCTTCTGGAGAGGCTGGCAGCTCTTGCCTAGATGGCGTACTCCGTGCTGAGTAAAAAACTGACCGGATGGCTGAGTGATGGTGAGTGTGAGTAGTGGTGAATGGAGTTCAGTGAATCTAGCTAGTGACTGGTCACGAGTGGTGTTCCACAGGGTCGGTAATGGGGGCTGTCCTATTTAATGTCCTTGTTGATGATCTGGATGAGAAAATTTTCAAGATGCAGTTGGACAAGGAGCTAGATAATCTCATCAAGGCTCTCTTTTCCCATGAGAGACTGAACTTGGTGATCCTTCAGGATCCCTTCCAGCTGGGCTGTTCTGTGGAACTATGGTTCTCATCTGTGATACAAACCGCATCTCTCTCTAACTGCTACAAATTAGGCATATAGAAAAAATAAAGTTGTTCAGTTGCCTAAATTACAGAGTTTCTTAGCTAAAGTGTCTAAGTTCCATTTCCCAAAACCTGAAGAGAGCAAAGGATCTGGGGCGTAAATGAGTCACAGCCTATAACAGTGGAGTCAGGATGTGGCTGGGACATTGACAACTGTGGGTGGCAGATCCAAGGCCTCAGATTAGACACAGTTTAGCAGTTTAGCATATCCTTCCAGTAAGAATGAAACAATTGCAGAAAGAATAACATGCACCAGGGTAGCATATGAAACCCGTTGCAGTTTTTTTGTTTTATGTAAAATGAAACTTGCCTGCCTACTGTAAGCTGAACTTTGGCTACTGTTGGCCTATTGCAAATTCCTTTTGGTTTGACTTTGAAAGAGACCTTCAGCTTGCTCTGTTATATTTTAAAGCACTACACATTTTTAAGCTAGTTATTTTACAGCCTGAGATAATGATGATTCATTCAGTTTGCCTTTGTAGAGCATTACGTGCTGAAATTATCACCAAGGTAATTAAATGTTTGTTATCAGGCAATAATAAAACATAATAATCTCTAGCAATTACAAAGGCCTTAGAACCTGAGGTTGAGATCACCTAGGAAAAGTTGAACGTTGTAAGTAATAGATTTTCTTGAAAAATAGTCTTGCCTTTGTGCCCTATTATAATAATTACATTTTGGCTAAAAATTCTTTTTTGGTAGTTGAGTCTCCTGGCAATCAACTCAGTATCTTATTTACTATTCCAGCTTCACTGCATTTGGACTGTTTTATGGTATATTGTTTTCTATGCTTCAGAGACATTTCTGTGCTGTTGTGATGGATCTGCTTTGAAAGATCAGTGATTCTTTTGTGATTCTGCAGAAAGCACAATGTCCCATATTTGTGCTTTGCTAAATAATTCTTTTGTTTTAGATACTGTTTAAAACTATTCAAATTTGTTTTAAATTTAGCAAAAAATATATACAAATAATTTCAGAGTATTGTATTAAATTTATGTATAAATATTTAACAACATGCACCATGATATACCTACTAGAAGATCTATGCTATTCATAGCATATACTTTGTGTATGATGTGTGTATATGCTGTACAGTTACAGAACTATATAACTATTTAGCATAAGTATCTACAATCACACTGAAATAAATTCTTTTTTAGAGTTAGTGCATCTCTGTTTTATTATGCACATTAATGGGAAGATTAATGTGTTGTTTCTTTTCTGTTGAAGGGAACAGGCAGGCAAGCATGTTTTGTTAAGTTGCTGCTACATTTTTTTTTAGTAAAAAATCATTAAATTTGTTAAAATCAAATGAATTTAGTGTATTGAGTAGAAAGAATTGAATGAATTTCAGCAATATTTTTCCATCAGAGCAACGAGCTGGATTTCAGCAGGAGATTGGACACGTATGGGCTAATACAAAGATTTTGCTGGTCCCACCTTTAAGACGAGCAAGTGCTGTCAGAATATGGCTTTTGGACTTTGATGAAAAGAGACAATTAGGGCTCAGCCTATGTGCTCAGATGGACTCCGTTGATCACTGACTTCCTCAGATTTGCAGAGAACTAAAAAGCCCATCTTTTGAACTGAGAATCCAGTGATGTTAAGGAAGGCCGTTTGTTTGGTGTATTTGGAAGTGTATTTGACGAGAATGAAATCATAGAATCATGGAATCATCTAGGTCAGAAAAGACTT
This sequence comes from Lagopus muta, assembly GCF_023343835.1. Classification (NCBI taxonomy): domain Eukaryota; kingdom Metazoa; phylum Chordata; class Aves; order Galliformes; family Phasianidae; genus Lagopus; species Lagopus muta. Next base: position 11,049,870 of record NC_064436.1, on the reverse strand, counting down.
CCAAGATCATCAATTATAACCACCAACCTGACCTTCTGAGACTAATGAGGTCTCCCTTCATCTTCCTCCAGAAAAAACAACCCCTGTTCTCTCCTCATATGCACTGCATTCTGATTTCTTCACCAGCTATACTGTTCTTCGCTGAACGCGTTTCAGCAGTTCAGTGTCCTTCTTGTAGTGAGGGACCCAGAACTGAACACACCACTCAAGGTGTGGTGTCACCAGAGCTGCATGCAAGGGGACAACCAATTCCCTAGTCTTTCAGATCACACAGTTTCTGTTTAAGGCCAGGAGCCATTATTGGCCTTCTTGGCCACCTGGGCATGCTTCAGGCTGACGTTCAGCTAGCTGCTGACCAGCAGCCCCTGGTCCTTTTCTGCTGAGCAGCTTTCCATCCACTTTTCCCCAAGCCTGTAATGCCACGTAGGGTCATTATGACCCAAGTGCAGGGTTTGGTCCTTCACTCTGGGCCTTGGACTACGTCTCTGTCTTGGCAGCAGAGATACCTGTGATGTCTCTCAGGAAGGCCGGTGATCTTTACTTTCTTTCAGACCCTGTCTGTATAGCTGTCCATCCCCACTGGCACAAACTTCCTCATTGGAGGGAGCTGAAGCAGTTTATGTTACAGTTCCTCACGGTAGAGGGACAGCTGAAGTTACTGAGGTTGTTCTGGCTCATATCTGTTTGTAGTTTGACTCAGAAACTGGCTCAGTCTCTGTCCCATTTTGAAGCAAAAAAAGAATTTTTTTTTTTTAATTTTGAGACTTGTATTTCATCCAAGTTCCTTATCAGAGATCTCCAACTGTTTCTGCCACCTCTGAGTACAGAATGAATCTAATCATAGTTCTTCAGTGTCACTGTCTCAACATCTAATCCTCTACTGGGAAAAAGAGGAGCCTGTGGAATTATGCCAGATTACCTTAGCAAGGAATCTTCATTATTCTCCTTCAGCTAAAAGGAAAGGGGTGGAAACTCCACAGAGCAGAAGGGAGAGTCAAGTAATTAATTTGCAGGTCTTGACATATGGCTGGGAGAAGGGCTACTGGGGAGGTTGGGAAGGCAATGATTTCAGCAGCCTTGGTCAGCCTTTGTCTGGATGTCTGCAACAACTGAAGGGTTTCTTCAGACTCATCTGGACTATGGTTTTCTTTCTTCCTTGAAACTTGTATTTTCTTCACGTGAGGAGTCTTTCCTATCATGGGAGGCCCTAGCTTCAGGAGAAGGCCTCTGGTTCTACCCTGCAGCCAGCCTCTGTCTCAGCAGGCAGGCTGGCCGTCTCCTTGCATGCCTTCTCCAAGGATCTCAAACACCAAAATGCTGGAGGATCCAGGAGAAAACCCCATTACAACCCCTTTCAAGCATGAACTGTAAGTACTCTTACTCCTCAAAGTCAATATGACTCCCATGATTTATTCATCCCGAGATGTATTCATCCATTCATTATTTATTTTCGTTTGTTTTACTACTATCATTACAATTTCATAAACAGCAGCGCAGAGAGAAAGATGGGACATTACAGAGAGAGTTAGCTGCTGGAGGAAGGTCTTGGGCTTCGTTCTTCTTGGTCACTGGTAGTCTCCAGAATTGTTATAATGGCTTATTGCAGAGAAAGCAAAAGTTCATTTCCATTTTCCTTTTTCTAGGTTTATGAAAGCCTTTTGTTTCAAGTAAAGTCTTCTTCACAGTCCTTTATAGTCTTTTAATATGATGAGGACACTAGACTGTTCTGAAGCAATGAAGGATTCTGCTGTGTGCAGAAGATGAGTTGAAGGGGAAACTGACATTGCAGGTCCAGCATCTTCCCTCCTCATTTCAATCTGTGAATGCAGATTTCTGCAGGTAGAAGGACTGAACTGATATAAGGCCTACTCAGATGATGAATCAATTTAGATTTACTATTTCAGTCTGTAATCTGGTGTGCTTATTACAAGGGAAATGGAGGATTGTGTTGAAAGGAAAAAAGGGAAAATGCAATGCAGAACGTCAGCTCTGCCGTGCCTTTCCTTCTCAGGCTCAAATGCGCAGTGTCCAGGCAGATAGTTTGGAGCTATCAATTTACTGTGACTCAGCTGTGGTAGCTCACTGTCTCAATATGCTCCTCACGAATCAGCTGTGAGGTAACACGAATTGGCTTAAGCCACCTTCATGATTGCTGTGTGGAGAGAGAAGTTCAAATATCAGGTACATTAAGGCACAGCACTGACAGCCAGTGGGTTCCCATTAGGGAACTCCAGCCTTTCTGTAGCACAATACTTTCTGAAATGTGTTATTGACTTTATAAAAGCCATAGCAGCTTTGTTCTTAGTACTGCCCTCTAGACCTACTTCTTTCCAACAATATACAGCCCTATTGTAAATCAATGTCCAAAACCACTGCAGCAGTACTACTTGCATCTGGAGGGACCATTTTGTAGAAAAGAGGCGTTTCTTTTTTATTTTTATTTTTTTAAAATAAAGTATTCTTAATTTTGTAAGGAATCCTTCTGAGCCCTTTCAATCAGCCGGATTATTCACTTCATAGTGCAGAAGCATGGATTTGTTATTCATTAAAAAAAAAAAATAAATTTCTTCTTTATTCCCACATAGAAGGAAAAATAAATAAATAAATAACCATCAAATTAGATGATGGCATATAAGCCTTTTATGTAAATCAGGAGAAGAGGTTAAGTAGTTGTAAAAAAGGCTTTAGCCCTGGGAAACATGCAGAGTGGTCTGCTTCAGATTTTATATGCCCTGGATTTTCAGAAGGACAGCATATCTGAAGCTTTGTTTAAAAGAACTGTGGTTTTTGAAATACGTGAAGCCAGTAAAATGAACTTAAGGTCTTAGGGATGAAAATTTAATAAGGAAAAGAAATGCTAAATAATGCAGGGAAATGTCATGGATATTTGAACATTCTGTTGCAGAATATATGGTACAAACAGTTTCTTACAGCACAAAAAATCTTTTTGCTTTCCAGGTGTTGGCACAGGTAAGAACAGCTGTGAGATGGAGGAACACAAGCTGGCATCCTCTGTTCTCTTCAACAACTGTGCTAAGTTTGTTTTGTTGATTGCAGGCATGAAGGAGCATTGCAGGCAGGAGTTTCAGCAGACATGGTCTGCATCTGCAAAACGTGAGCAACCAAGAAGATGAGGTTATAGGCACTATTCCCTTACTTGGGCATCCTTGCTAATATCCTTTTGGCTAAGCTTCGGAAGGTCTCTGGCTGGCTGTGTCTGCAGTTATTAGTTCATATATTATACTGTAAGGATGCACCATTGGATAGCAATGCTTGTAAATGGCAGCAGTTTGCTTATTGGAGGACGCAGAAGAAAATTAAATTTGCTATTTGGATTAGCAATCCTATGCGTAAATAATGTTATCTATCTAGATCTTGGATGTATATTGGAATTGTGTGATATTTGTTAAGCACCTAAATAACACAGTTCTGCATTAAATCATAGTCTAATTTTGGGTCCGTTTCACTCACATGTACATCATAACTCAGAAGGTGGAGTGACTTAAAATATTTATAATATTGTGCTGTAACATACCTTAATGCAATCCCTGCATTTACATTTCATTTAGCTGTTATCCTGCCCTTAGGGAAATCTCTCTTGTCTAAGAATGCACATCCCCTGTAACAAAAAGGATCACAAAAACAACAACGAAAAAAGAACCGTAGCAATATTCATAGAAAGAAGAAATGCCTGAAAATTCACCATTTTTCGATGGGGATCTTGAGAAGATGAATGGTAGTTTTCCAGTGGCCTAGGAAAACAACAACAACAATAACAAAAAAACCCACAAAAATCCAACAAAAGAAACTCTAGGGAAATAAATGCTTCTGATAGAGTCACAGTTAAAAATGAGGAGAGCTTTGCCCCAAATTGAAGTTCGGCATAAACTCAAAGCCCCATGACTTGAAAGCACATCAAAAGTGGAAGAATGGTCTTTTGATCAAGGCACTGACCTGAGAGCAAGTACAGGTTCATGTCTTTGCTCTGCTGCAGACTTCCTGTCTTTACATCTGCTGTCTGTGTGCTGCTGTGCTTTCTTTTTTGTTATGTAGTGAGACTGATAACATCTAAATTCCACACTGCCTCAGATGGGGCTATCTTTGACTCTGCCCAGAAGCGAATAGTTCAGTGAGGGCTCACTGGTGTGATATGGTGGTGCTGTGGTAATGCTTAACACATTGGCAGGAACACTTCTGAGTCACAACGTTTCTGATTTTGATGTGTTTTTTGCAATGATGTGTCACAGTTTCACTTCACAGTACAACTTCTCAGCAAGTTTTTAAGCTGAAGATTTTTCCATTGGAAAGATCTAAGTGAAGTGAGTTAAAATATTTCATGAAAATGTATCAACCTCCTCCTATTCTAAGGTGTGTTGTGAAAACATTTTGCTGTGGATGGGACAAAAAGATTTCCTTCAAGTTTACTATTCTCTTTTGCACCCTTGGAAAGATATGTGAGCTTCAATGAAACTGAATATTTTAGGATATGTTGCTTCATGAACAACTGAGGGATTGTTGACATTTTGCTTTGGCATGTGATTAAAACAACTGCAAGAAGTGTATGAATTTTCTCTCCAACACACATTCCACATTTTAACCAGAATTACTGCACAGTGTCCACCGAGATCACCATTTTAATAAAAATGTCTTCAAAGCTTTAATTCCAATGTTATTAATTCAAAAAACTTCTCAGAAGTTCAGTGTTCATAAAAGAAAAATCTTCTTGTGCTCGCCGATACATAAATGTAATCCTTCTAATGCAGCAGCACTGAATAATGAGGAGCCAAAAGCTGCAGATCTAATTACTGGGCATCACTGGCTCAGGAGTCATAAAAACCTTGACTCTGCATAAACAACCTGATTTCTGTTATTGAAGTATTACATCTTGTACCAAACAAATGCTGTATCTTCTTACAATGAAGAAATGCATCTTTATGAAAAGATTAGATCAGCTGATTATGTAACAGTGTATTTTTGGCCTAAAAACATCCAACCAGAACTAGTCCTGCTATCGCATATCTTTACAATGAATTGTAATCAGGATGTGATAAGAAGGGAAAGAAATGAGAGCCGTCCATCAGTGCGATTGGAGCAATGGGGCTTGCTGACTTCCCTGGGTTTTGTTTTGTTTGTATCATTAACCTGAGAAGCAAATGACAAATACAGAGTTTATTTTCACTTGAAAGCAGTGCTGGAGGCTGGGGAGTAGGGCGAGAGTGCAGACCAGAGGGGTTGAAAGCAGCCCTGCACCATGCTGGGGCTCCTTGTCCAAATGCCTGGCCCCAAAGCTGCTGGCCTTACAGCCAGAAGCTCTCTGGTCTCCAAGGATTACTGCAGGGAAGATAAAGGTTGTTTGATCTCACTAGCTTTTATGGTCATCTCGTTCCTGGGCAGCTTCTTTTTTTTCAAAGCATTCCTGAACTTTCAGCAAGCTTACCATTAGATCAGTAAGAACATAGCAAGGTAATTGTGGGAACAGCTTGCCTTGGGCTGATGTCTAGGGCACTGCCTGCACTCCGTATCTGCACACTGTTATTCACGTTCGTTTGAGAGGTGTAAACGTATTCTGCGTAAGTCCTTGGATTTCTGTCATACACATTCGATTGAATGAATAAATACCATTTATCTATTTCTCTAAAAGAAAGTGAATTTCCTAATTATGGAAATAACTCAGAAACGTTTAAAAAAAAAAAAAAGAAGGGATTAAAAAACCTGCTTAAAATGAGAGTAGTCCTTTTTGGGCTCTGTTTGGCTAGGATATTTACAAATCTTGAATCTGTACAGACACAGAAGCAGTACCTTTTGTAATGCAAACACAGACACCTTGGGGAAGACTGGAGACATGGCAAAAACAGACAGGCTTGCAGCAAGCGCTCATTTTAAGCATTGGAGCAGGGAATGGCAGAGCAGGCATTGCTGTGGCGGGACAGGATTTCAAATGAATGAGACTATCAGCACTGCACGAGATAAAGAATTAGGAGTGTGTAAGTTAAGTATATCTTCAATTCAGGCCATTTTCAATTCAACATGAACAAATCCACTATTAGCTGCACAAACTGATAAAAATTATAATCAAGGAAAAAGCTATATATCACCAAACCTCTGTGCTAATATGGGACAGGAATTAATTTGGTCTTTGTTATATCAAATCAGGTGGCTAAGCTCACATTCAGCCTAGTGTGAAGTACTGACCACTACAACAGGATTTTCCAAGTGTCCTAATCATCTAGGTACATCTGGATAACCTATCCATTATAGAAGAGACTTACAAAGGAAATTGGCTATAAAAGACTAATAATTCAAATATAGCCATTCCTTTGTAGTCATAATGGGAAAAATTAAAACCCCCCAGATTAGATTTGAGGAAGTAGCGACAAGCGAGGAGCTGTGTGAGAAATGATGGACAATTATAGCATCTTGGCAAGGAACTGACATCGCTCTGGTAAGGAGACACCGTGTCTCACGAGCCTTCTGGAGACTGCTAGGAGTCAGAGAGCATTCAGGTTGTGGTTACTGACTTGACGTAGTCCATCTGGATTTGCAGAAGATTGGTGGTTAGGTGTAAAATCTCTTATGGAAAATTCGCAGTGATGACATAAGGGGAAATACCTTTGAATAAGTGAAATTGAATCAGGAGAGTAAAAAAAAACAAAAGCAAACCACAACAATTAAGAAATACTGAGGAAAGATCCCACTATCTTAATAATAATACAGTGACAGTTGAAATTTAGTGTAACTCAAATTTAAAAAGGGACAAAACATCCTGAGTTCACAGAAACTCTGATTTTACTAGTGATACTCAGGAGTGATACCTTGAGTTTCATAGTTATATGAAAATTTATGATCACAAGCACAGAATAAAAGAAGTCATAATAAAGTTGAAAGTTGACCTTTTTGCATTAGAAATCATAATGAAAAGAAAAAACAACAGAGAACCAACTCCCAAGTTTGAATGCAGAATGCTGTTCTGGTCCTAGCGTTTCAAAGGATATAGAAGAACTGGCAATGTTTAGAAAATGGCAATAGGCTCAGCAAAGTTACCAGAAGTGCTCCTTTTCAAGACAGGAGTAAAAAGGCTGGAATCCTTCACACTGAAAAAGAGATGCCTGAGGTGTGTAAAGCTGTTAGTGAACATGGAGGAGTGGGCAGTGATCGACTATCATTTTCAAATCATATTCATCATTTCTTCCACTACAAGAATAAAAGGATATCAGAGATTATATCAGCCAAATTCACTGGCACAGCTACCTGGAGAAGCTGTGGGTGTCCCATACCCGTAGATGGTCAGATTCAGGTTGGATGGAGCCCTGGGCAGCCTGAGCTGGTGAGGAGCAGTTCTGCTCACTGTAGTGTTTGGACCCGGGGGGCTTTGAGGTTCTCCCTTCCAACCCAAGCCATCCTATGAGTAACAAGCCTGTGGGACTCCTTGCTATGAACACTAACACTTTCCTGCACCTGGATGAGGATGACGTGACCTTACATCAGGGAGATCTGCTGAGGGATGCTCAGTGTCCAGAGACCAAGCCTGGTTCAGGAATCCCTTGAGCTACAGAGGGCTGAAGGCTGTCAGGGTCTTGGGATTATCATTTGCCTTGCTCCTCAGGCACATGCTTTAGTGCCTTGGTGGAAACAGAATGGATGTGCTGTCCTATTCACTCTGGTTTGCTTTAGTCCTTCTACAACACTGTATCAGTAACAGATCAAAGCAATTTCTAACTTCAGGGCCTGCTGTGGTCCAAGGTCTAAGAAAAAACTTCACTATATAACGCTATAAATATCACAATTTCGTCAAGATCCTCTGGCTGAAATACAAACCCAGACCCATTTGCAGAGAAATCTCTATCTAGCAAACGAAGCAAATCAACTCTGGCATCTCATCTCGTGCCCTAGAGAGCCGTCAGGTAAGCTGATACCGAATTAAAATGCTTAATCACAATCTGCTGAACATGCAAGGTTTCCATGTACTTTGACCCCACATGAGGAGAGTAGATTCAGATAATACTGCAGAGACCATGCTATAATTTATACATCATCCTATGTCATGGCAACTGGACCAAATATTACAAGTTGCAGATCTGTAGCAATACTATGTATGTAGTAAAATCGTAGCAGTTATCATTTAATGATTATTGGGCACCCTGAAGCTGCTTTATATATCAGTGACAACATAACAGGGGAATTAAAGTGAGTGAGAGTTCCTTTTAGCATCCACATCGTCCCTCTTATGCTGCCAAAGCAACATAAATTGGTCTTACAGCAGCGAAAGCAGACTGTTCCAGTTTAAATCTGCTGTTGGTTACAGAGAGGTAGCGCCTGCCCATTTTATTTCAGACAGGAAAAAGTACGAGGAAAATGGCAGGAGCATCAACTTGTCGCTGATGTAGGCTGTAAATGCGTGCTGCAGAGCTACTTCCTTGATTTCAGGTGACACAGAAGAACAAGTTGAAACAAATGACACAGAAAAATGTTCTCTAGATTTGAGCTGTTTCAACAATAATTTGTTGTCCGTCAGACTCATGAGGCTTAACTAATGCTTTGTGAACTATATCAACTAGGATATCCTTTTTCACCAAAAATCTTTTCCAGTTGATTAGCCTGTAACTAAAATGTCTCTTGAGTAAGATACAAATTCTAGATGCCCTAATAAACTGACCAGCTAGTAGTTCACTCCCACTGCCATGCAGCTTTCGTTTTTGTAATCTTGGGGGGGTTATCCCTGTCAGTACAATTTCTTGTATAAAAAGAGTCGGTTATTTCCCACCAGCTCTGTATCTGACTTCACACCTCCTAATGTAAACATAAAAGTAAGTGTGGTTCTGCATCTGTCACCCCCGTTCTGCATTTCAGGCCAGGCTGGGCCATACTGATCCTTCTGCCTCCCCACCTTAATAAACCTGCTGGGCCACCAAAGGTACCAAGATTACTTGCTTTTACAGATTTTTAGGTGGTTTTAATTTTTGGGTATATATTTTTAAAAGATAACCATTAACTAAATATATATATATATATTTATATATATATATATTTTTAATCATGGCACAGGTCTGCAGTACCATTTTTGCGGGCTTGTGGAAAAGCAAATAACAAACTCACCTCTAAGTGCAGTAGAGTAGCAACATAAAAATCAAGCCTTGCCTTTGCAGCTCTTTATCGTAACATGGTATGCAACAACAGGCAAAGCTTTCAGCCTGCAGAGACTAAGGGAGAATTCTAATATATAAGAGACGGGCACTTTCATTATCATTAACAAGCATGCTGGATTATTCATGAAAGCCTCACTTACAGATATAAGCAGGCATTTGCCATTTATTCCTTAGTGTAATTTAACTCAATGCATCACTTTTTAATGTTAACCTCGTGGAAGGTCTTTTGATCTTAATCTATTTTTTTTATTATTAACACTGTACTAAAACTCTGCACACATTTGCACCCACCCATCTAGAGCTGGATTACAGAGCCATCTATTAGGGGCAATACATGTATCAATGTCATGGGAAATATTGCAAGGATTACCAAAATGAAGAGTCTGGAATTAGCTGGAAGTATACTGGAAGGACTGGCTCTTTAGAGCCACCCCTGCTCTGCAGGTGAGTAGGAAGACTGACACTTGGCATGCAAATATTGCTCTCTATGAAGGAGTGGATTTGTCTGAAAGGGAGCATTTTAGACCCTCGAAGCCACTGACCCACGGAATGCCCAGAGGAGGATGAACAAGGTGAGGTACTTACATGATGATGGATGGTGACATTCACCTCCGGGTGCTTCAATGTCATCACCAGTGAGAAGGCTGAGCAAACTTCCTCTCTTGCAGTCATTTATGTGGTTTTGTTTAGGCATGGTCAAGCGGCAGCGTACCTATGGACATTTACCTGAAGAGAACACAGAAGGGATACTTCACAGCAAGCTTCTCTTGTTTATTTGAATGGAGTCAGGAAGGAAGGTTCAAGTAGTTTATTGGGCTGGTCTTTATGCTAAAGAAACAGAGATATGGTTACATATGGCTACATCTTCAAGTAATTGTGAGAGAGATAGCTGTAAAACTGAGTGTTGTCTATACTTGCCATGTGGCGTTTTGAGGTAAAGCAGGGAGAAATGGGTAATCTCCATTTTGCCTAATTAGAGGGAGGTTCACTATTGACTTGCATTTTTCCTCAACTACATGATTTCATAGAGTTTCATGTGCTTGTTTCATACTTACATCCTGTGAAAGCCATTTAAATCTAAAAAATGCAGTAAATTTCACAATTATATCATCAACTAAAAATCATCTGCTTAATACTGGTCTGCTTAGCACCTTAATGAGCATCCATTCTAAGATGGCAGGCTGCCCTTGAAGTTGCTTTTATGTAACACTGCCACTAAAAAGTCAGGATATTTCTATGAGACTTTTGACTTGTATTAAATTTTGTACAAGAATTCTCCATTAAACTGTTCAGTATGTATAAAAACAATACCCCAGAGTTTTTAAAAGGTCCGTGGATCTTTTCCATAAAATGCTTTATTTTTATTTTTTTACACTTTTCCTCTCATCTTCCTTCCTCTTGTTAGTTCTACCTGCTCCCGTATCTCTTTCCTATTCTAATAAATGACAGTCATATTAAGAAAAAACAAACGTAAGTCCATGAAATTGTTGATTTAGAGCAGAACTAAAAATAGTGCTGTGAAAACCCCCCTCAGTAAGAGGCAGCGAGGGTTTGATTAGGTTGCTGCAAAAGGAAAAGCAGCTTCCTAGAGATGATCTCTGCATAACAGCCTTATTTTTCTTCTATCCCTGTTCTTCCTCCTCTTGGCTCCTATGCTGAAACTGTTATTATGGCAGTAATAGGCATTGATGCTGTTTATGCTATCACCCAAATGTGTGACTTGATTAGCGTGCTTGCAACCTGACAATACCGCAGTTTTGTTTATGGCAACTAATGGCTGGGAGAAGGCACAGAAGGGAGGGACACTACATTACATTAAGGTTGCAACTAAATCTGAGCATGCTGCTGTGTTCCTCATTCACAGGGGACAGAAGATCAGTTGCTTTCCTCTCTCAGCTTATCTTTCCGAGCGTCTTTTTGGATTTTGCTTGAAAACCCAAAGAGGAGGCATTGAGAACAGTCAAAGTGGCATATATGGTCACTGCATTTCATCTTAAAAGAGTGAAATCTGCATGCTTGCGCTGTGAAGCAGTAAATACACACAGGCTGAGCATGTTGATGGACCTGGAGTAAAAAATGACACAAGGGAACCAGGGCAGGCTTCATTTATTTTCGATTTCTAAAATGCACTCTAAATATTTCCTTCAGTTTCTATGCTGTCACTTCATGTGGCCTCAAACTGAGCCAAAGGTAGCATTTTCCCCTTTGCGGGCATTTAAAAACCTTACCAATATTTCTAAACAGCCAGAAATATAATTACAATATACATTTCAGTCCAGCCACAAGCTGCAGTAGGTTTTGTTTGTCTAAATCCAACATCCTCAGTAAAAGAACTGTTTTGCTTTATACCTGCATATCAGAGACCTCATACAACTGTGTTGTCTGGTTCTTGAGGGTTTGTTTTTCTCTTGGCTTTAGAGGTTTTACTTGATCAGTAAATAGAGGGACTCAGGAATGTGGTTTTTGTTTTATTGATATATACACAGAGATTTGATTGCCTGTATGGTACCACAGAACATGATAAATACTTTTCCTACACGTGCTACTTGATCTCATAGCTCAGAAGACAGCAAAAACAAAATGTCAGGAGAGAAAAAAGCCAGATGCTGTGTCTCTGATCAGCAGCTATAGATTTAAGTCTAAAGAAATATTTTGACAGCTTTCCAGACATTTTAACCTTTGTATCGTTATACTTCTTGTATTTCCTTTGTTAACAGTGCTGCAACAGTAGATGGATTAATCCAACTACCATTTCCAAACAGCAGACCTGTTTGCTAGTCTTAGAAATCCTAAAGGAAAGTGACTAAATGCCTCAGCACTTATCCAAGTAAATTACATGGCAAAAAACCATAAACTTGGCATCTAAACCAGTGCTATCCTGGTTTAGACACTCTTTTATATTACGGTATCTTTCAGTATGCCTGTTTCCAACCTTATTTACAGAAATTGTACACAGATTTAAAGCATCCTGTTCCATTTTGTACTAGGTGTAACAGCACAGTAACTGTCAGCCTACAGTCAGATGGAGGAATTCCTTGATAACACTACCATAATTGCTTTCATTTTTCATCTCCTTTGTTTACAGCAGTATTTTTCAAAAGGAAAATACAACGCACCAGAGCGTACTAGCAAGAAATGGAAGCTGGTATTGCTAGTAGCTGTTGAGGTATTAAACATCAGTGCTAAATGAAGGAGTGGAACACCTCAAAGATCATCAGATCTCACTGTGCTTCTTTGTTTTTGCTCTCATTTTGGCTGCATTATCTCTGCAATAGTATCACTTTCTTAAATTTTGATTTGATTGCCTTTAGTGCCAATCATACAAAATACCAACCTATGAGAACAATAAACATCTGAAGAGTGAATGGCAGAAAGCCTTGAAATACTTACGCCTTCCTGCATAAAACCTGATATCAGGTCTCCTTGCTTTCTAAATCTGATATGAAAATGAGTACAACAAGAAAAGTATTTCTACAGGTTTAATCAAGAGAAGTGGTATTCAGCAGTGTGTTCTGAAATAAAGCACCTGTGAGAGCATATGATTGACATAAGCCCTTGGAGCACCTGGTGGGAAGGCAGGGTCAACCCAGTGGTGCTCAGGTGCATGCAATGTTCCTGAGCGAGCAGAAGGGGTGCTTCCTGGCTCTTCCCCTTCCCAGACCTCATTTAAGGGTTGGCAGCAGAGGTGAGAATTTCTTGCTGGTGTTGTTTGTGTACCTGAAGCTTTCTGAAGGTAGGTCATTTTTTTGTTTGTTTGTTTTGATTTTACATTTGTAGCTGTTGCACTTGGGTTTATTTCACTTACTGCATTCTGGGATTTTGCTACTTTGCTGTTGTTGTTGTTTTTTCTATTTCATTGCAATATGAGAACTTGAAGTGTTATTCAGGGAAGATGTAGGTATGTTCCTGATTCCTTTGGTAAAGATCACTGATTAAGCACTTAATGGAAAGCAGTATTCTTTTCATCTTTTTTATTTTTACCTTTATTTACCCGGAAAGTGTTTTGAGGATTTGGAGGATTACTGCCTTTCTGTAGAACAGCTCATGTGAGGTTGAGTGCAAATGTGCTCTTCTCTTCTTCTTCTCTAGTTCTATAGCAAAATAAAGCCTTATAGTAGTGGCTACTCCCAGGAGCTCTGAGGAGCTGCCCAGCCTTCGCCTTGGTTTTGCTTTCCACCCCTGTACTTTCTTTGCTCATCTGTCATGCCTTCCCTAGCAGTCACTGTAGACGTAAAGTACTTGGCTTATGTTTCTGAGGTTTTGCTTGCTAACAGTAAGTATGCAGGTGGTAAATCCTACCTGGGTCTGGTGGGTAGGAAGCTCCATATGCATTTCATACAGAGGGGGTGAGTTATTTTTTGTTCTTAGACAAATGCTGTAGTTTTACAACAGCTCAGCTGACTCAAACAAAACTTCTATGGATTTGTTACAGGGGAGCAAGAACAGAATGTGACCCAGCACACGAAATAGAGATAACTCTTAATTTTGTATGGCAGTTTACTGGGTATTTCTTCTCTTGCTTTCTCTACAATTAAATTATTTTCTTTACTAAAGTAGTGACAATTGCTTAGATGAATTATTCTGAAGTAGTATTTATTCTGAAGACTGTTATATTCGTGAAGAATTTACCTGTAAGCACTCAACTGAGAAACCCAATACACTCAGGAGTTACTTTTACACACCTACCAAAATTTTCTTTTTAAAATTAAACTGTTTTTTTTCCTTTCTATCTATATGTGCTTTTCTTCTACAATCACTGGCTGTATGTGGTTCTGATCTAAGATATGGAGGTTGCATGGCAGTAGCAAAACAGTGGGACAATTACAAACAAATATATGAAGTATAGAGTTAAATATTCCAAGTGTAGAGTTGTAAAAGTAATCCTGGAGCTTCATGAGAGTAACCCCTATTAAATTCAGTGGAATATAGCATCTATCCTTATGACCAAGAAATAACTGAGAAAGGTGCAGAGTATAGCTCTGAAACAAATCTACTGGTAGATGAATGGATAGAGGTCAGTTCTTGATAAGAATGGGCTTGACTTCTCATATGACCTGATATATGACAAAAATTATTTAAGGTATGTTTCTCTTGGAATGAATAATACTTCAGTCTAGTGTAGGGTCTGCTGCTGAAAATTTCAGTTTGTGCTAAACACCCCAATTAATTTAAGGTTAGTCTGTCCTAGATGCAGAGTAAACCAGATGGTGGTCTGAGAAATATAGAAGAGAATATGGTTCCTTCCTAAGGTTTATGACCTTTTCCAGGCCAACAATTTCAATGATTCCAGTTTCTTCTAAGCTAGTCCTATGACACATAAAAAAAAAAAAATCTTCCTCATTGCTTCCCCCACAGTCAGTCATCTTGGTTGTAGTAAAGAAAAATTATATTTCATGGCTAGAATGGCACATTGGTGTTGAGAAGCCAATTATAGTGTGGGCCCTCTCTAACTTATGAGGTCAGTGAAGGGGATTACAGGTGTATAACAAGTGAGCTGGATCTGTGCAAAATGATGCTCCCAAAATTGTGGCAGGTCAGTGAATAATCTGGAACTAAAATCTGTTGCCCTCACCACCAATCGCCATGTACTAGTTATTTTCATTTGTTTCATTTACTTTACAAGGCAAGGCAGAAGAAATAGCCCTTGGCAGAATGTGCAGCCCCTTTAAGCAGTGAACATTATTAGTTCTTAGTCTATTTCTGTTACATATAAGTTTCTACAGGACAGGCAGGGTCAAAATCCAAAATATATCAAAGATCAGGAAATGAGAAGTAAGGGACATAATCAGGTAGGGTATATATTGAGCTCTCCAAAATATTCTTTGTACTACTGCTTTCAATTGCAGTATTGGGAATAGAATATACCATTAAGCAGTGATGATTTTTAGATTAATCATTTACCCTAAGCCAGGCTGCGGTATCGTCTGTAGACAAGAGACTGCTATTTTTGAATGGCGTCAAATTGTGAATTTAAGCACAGTGGGTAAGAAAATGCTGCAGAGGGTTTTGCAAGTGATTGCTCATCTTTGTAGTAAAATATATCCTTTTTGAAGTCCTGCTGTGACCAGCATAAAAAGATTGGGGTGAGTGTCTGCATGTGGTCTGCCAATGTGTAGGAAACAGAAGTAAAATCATTGTTCAATGTAGGCTTGGGTGCATTACAGGTACCTGAATACGCCAACACAAAGCAGTGCTACAAAGTTATCCTCTATGTTAAACTTCTCTGAAATAGAGGTGGCTAAGACTATACAGTGTTAGCTGATTAGAGCAGGGATCAGCAAGTTTTCAAACAGTGGATTTTAGAACTGTGTTTTTCCTCCTTAAATTAGAGGAAAAGAGCAACAGGAAGATCTCATCAAACTCCCCCTGAAAGCCACAAGTTTTCCCCTCTTGGGGAGGATTGCTACCAATTAGTTGACTGCTGGCATCTTATCTCCATGATAGACAAGAGCTCCTTGCTTCTAGTGTAGAGCCATACACCAGCCCCACTTTCAGATGCCTCCTTTGTGCTGCTGCACTTCCTAAGTAGCACATACATATGCTATTCAGAGCTGCTTGTTTGATGTCTTGAGCAGTGACTATTTTTTTCAGACTTAGATTTTGCCAGAAAGCATTTGATGTGGTTAATCTACTGTTACTAGCAAGAACATTACTCTTGATGCATGGATGGAGGATGGTGAAAGACAGATGTGTTCTGGAAGCCTTTAGTTAGTTTATCTCAGTTAGGTCCCTGATGGTTAGCCTTTTCAGGAAGAAGAGAGGGTTGAAACATCATGGCACAGGGCACCAGGTTCCAGCACTCTAATGTTTTGTTAGTGTGCATGTCAGATACCCACTGAAAAGCTGTGAGATTTCCCATACTAACTTTATTTCTTATGTTCCCACGCTGTTCTGTGCTGCATATATTCGACCACTGGAGGTCTAAGTTAAAGTAAAATAATGCTGCTGAATGCCATGACAGACTTGCACAAATCATGCCTTCGGTTATCAGCTCCTCCTGTCATACGGGTCTGAAGCCACTCCCAGTGCCAAGGGGATGGCCAGCAAATGGAACAAAATGCAATTTCTAAAAATGATTATTTTGTTGGTGTTCACACAAAACATCATTTGTTTTCAAGCTATAGGTACCTACTTTTCTAAGGAACAGAGTATATGTTAAAATTGTAGTTTAAATGATTTCCTTTAGTTTTCAAGTGTTTAGTTTAGACAAGTCTGGTACCTTGTTGGGCTTTTCTTGCTGTGAATTTGCAGGGCATACGTTAGAGGATTCTATGTATGCAGCTGCAGAAGAAAAAGCATATTATATGAGAGATTTCACATAATCATTTTATCAAGCTACCAGTAATAAGGTATCATAGCTTGCTGCTTCATGCTGGCAGGCATTTATGCATTTTCAGTTTTTTAGATGCTGCAAATGGAGCCAAAAGCTATTTCAAAGGAGGATGTGAACTGCTGTGTGAACTACACCACCACAGAGCTCTAAAGACTTCATTTTCCATTGCATCAAGCCTTTTAATTTTCACCCTGCTCAGTAAATAAAGTACTACCGTGATTTGAGAGAAAGTTATCTTCAACATAAAGGGATGTAAATTAATTACACCAAGGGAGGGCAATGTGAATGTGAACTCGGCTGTTTCCTGCCAATTTTTCCCTTTGGAAAATGAGAAAACTGGGAGCAGCTGGCCATTAGCAGGGAGACTTCTTAGGCATTGCGGTTTGAGGAGAAATGGTTCTTGCTTCTGAATGGTGAGGTAAGAAAAAGTAGAGGATTAAATCCAGAAGGAAATAAGATTTGTTGGAGCTTTTGGAAGGGCCTAAAAGAAGGTGATGTTTTGTTGGTAAAGAGGGAATTGTTGCAGCTTTCTCTTAAGAGAGGGAAGCGGATAGTCTGTATTTTAATTTCACGGGGTGTTTGTGGGGGATATATGTGCCATAGAGCTGCATTTCTGACTGCAGGGCTTTTGTTGTTTGAGAAATTTATTCTCAATATAGTATCATATCTCAATCTATCAATCTCATATATTCTTTCAATCAGGCCTGATCCTTGAAATTCCCCACTTTAAAGGGAATTTGGGAATGCCTCAATAGCAAAATCCTGTTAGGAAATAGGGAAGGTTGTATTGCCTGCCTTTCAGCTTGTCCAATGACTTGATTGCTTCAGACAATAAGCTAACTGCTGGCTTGACCTTCCACCTTCTGTCCCAAAAATGTGTTGCCAAAAGAAATTCAAGTGTTTTTTGCCTTTTGAGATGAAACAGAGCAGTGTAATTTATTTATTTGGCGGAGGTTAAGCATCCAACATCTAGTGATAAGGCTTTTGGCCTGAAAGATGGCAAGTAGCAGCGGTCCTATTAAAAACTGTGGTTTCTGTCTTGTGCGAAGGCTAGTAGAAAGGCTTAAAGCCTGCTGAGTTTGTACTAATAGAAATAAAACAGTAAGTCAATAGCTACCTTGTGTGCTGTGTAGTTGCTTATGTGGGTGCAGCATCAGCTAAAAATGACATGTTTTTTTTTAAGGCTGCAGCCCCCACAGTCCTTAATACTGAATGTGAGTATGTCTGTCTTGGAGGATATGGTTGTGTTTAGGCCTGGGCATTGCTGTCAAATGAGGGAGATGACTTGACGCAGTGGCTCTGCAAGCTTTGAAGTAACTCATGTGATGTAATGTTAAAATAAAACCACCCCATTATCACGTTTTGAGCAGTTGAGGAAGTTTGTGTTGAACTTATTAACTCATCCAAAAGCGATGTTTCAAGCGTTATGTTAGTGATACAATCGTTTTTGCTGTCCTGTGGAAATCTGGTTGTTACTGTTCTCGTTTTTTTTTTTTTTTTTTTTTTTAATAAAATGCATGAGAAAAACCCAAAAGAACAACAGAAAGCAACAAAACAAACTGCATGACATTAAGAGCTTCAGAGAAAATGCCATTGGAAAAAAGCAGCAAGAGTTCTCTTACTGGAATATTTCAGACTGACTTTTTCCCAACTTTGGGGGAGGAAAAGTGAAATTACTGTCCAGATGGATGCTGATGATACATATCTTATACCTTGTGCATAGAACAACATCTGAGTTATGTAACTGTGTTACAATCATTCCCTACTGGTACCACAAACAAGAAATACTGCAGGAGAGTACAGGAAGCAAATCTATCTATCTTTCAGCAGGAGGTGCAGTCTGTGCAGCACTGAACTTGGTTTTGGTGGGGAGTTTTTTATTGTCTGCATTACTGTTCATAGGTTATTTGGTGTGCAGTATGATGCTGACTCTTTGATCTCTGCCTATGCTTCTGGATTGTTTTTATCACTGCGTTTCAATGAAGTCTGCAGTTCTGGATAACTGAGGAAGTGTTCTACACTTCTCTTCAGTGTTTTCTAGTAAGATATGCCTCAGTTTCACCTCTGCTTTATTAGCTGCTCCTGTTGTGGGCGTTAAGTGTTGGCGGTGCCCTTGTAGGCCCCTCTGCCCTGTAGTCCTGGCACAGTGGATTGCACTCGCAGAACAAGCTGTAAAGTTAAAATATTGCTTCATGCAGTACTTCATATTTTCTGGTTCCCTCACAGTACCTGGTTCAGTCCTCTTGCTTCTTTTGCAGTTTTTTTTTTATAGCTATGTTGCAATGCGTATATTGGGTATAAATCACCATTAAATCAGCAGGGTAACTTCTTGCATACATTCATCATCAGTGTATGTAACAAGGTGTGAGGCACTGACAGCCAAACTCTAGTTCACGGTCACTGATTCTCTGTTTGTGAAGAGCCTGACAGAGTTCACAGACTTCAATTCTGTGCAGTAATCTACAGTGACACTTAGGCAGGAAGCTGTACCAGCCAAGTTCTGTCTCGCTTCGGATGTGTTTTTGGTTATTTTCATTTGGTGTTTTCGGTTCTGGTTCAGTGCCAGGAGCATCCTTTGGTTTCAGGCAGGGTTGTTGGCTATGCTTTATGAGAAGGATGTTGGGCTTTATGGAAGCTCCGTTACCAGCCACTAATAACGTGACAGTTTATGCTCTTGTTAAGGTTTGTTTCTTGAATTAATACTTTGTGGTCAAAGAAGTTTTTTTTCTTTTTTTGCTGTATTGTGGCTGTTACAGAGAAGCAATGCTATTATCCTACACAGGCACTCATTCTGGCTGTAAACAGTTAGGCATAACGCTGATCAAATAGAACACAGAAAGCTTCTTGGAAGCAAACATGCTTCCATCTAAATGTGCTCTGAGCGAAGGCCTATAACACTGAAGTTTTCTGTTTTCTCTTGCTTAGATTTTTGCCTTTCCTTAAAACTGGAGTAAATGTCCATGAACCCTGTGTGCTGGGAGACTCAGATTGCATGCTGCAGCTTCTCTGCCAGAGAGACTGTTCGAGCTGCTGGCAGACCTTTAAATCCTACTTCTTTTTTTCATCCTGGAGATAGTGATTTATTGTTCTCTTTGATCCTGGGCCTTGGCCTGGAAATAGCAAGCCTTGCTAGCTGGATTGGAGCAGAGCAGGGATATTCCACTGTAGCTCCATATGTTGTTCCCCTGAGAAGCCCTCAGTCTGTCACAGTTAAATTTCTTGTTTCCTCCCTCACCTCCTCATTCTCATCTCTCTTACTGAGCGAGAGACCCTCAGTTTGATTCTACACTCAAAGAGAATAATATCAGACCAGGAAGCTTAGCTATACTTAATGTGTGTAACATGTAATACAAGAGGTCGTGTGTAGGAGTAGGTGTGTTAGCTGGTAGGCTTGCAGAAAAGGAGAGACATTGGAGGAATCATTTTTGATTTGCAAAATATTTTTGGGGAATATCACTAAACAAGTAACAGGGAATCTGCCTCAGTAAGTGTTTGCTTTTGATTATTCTGCTACTCCAGTTGTCTATTAAAGGCTGGGCTTCAGGTGCTGCTTTCCGTATGCCGGAATGTGTTGAATTGCACAGCCAAGTGGCTTCATCAGGGTAGTGTCTCATGCTCTGATGGTGCGATTTTTTGCTCTGCTTTTTTGAGAACGCTTTTATGGCTCATCTGATGTTTTCTGCTGCATTTATTATGAAGCACAGGTATATGTAGGTTAATTTTCAAGCCTGGGTGGATGTAGTTAGGTGTCTGAAACCTGTATCTAGGCCCTTTAAAAAAACCCTGATTTTTCAGAGATGGCGAGTACTGAAACTTATTTGAAATTGTTTTGGGCTCAGTACTTCTGAACATTAGATGATATTTTTATGTGTAATTCTGAGCTCTGAAATCTTTGACCGCGTGATGGAAGAGCTGTAACCTATACAATAATTTCAAAACGTTTTGGAGGAGGAGTAAAACTCTTATGCTTCTCAGTGGGGCAAAGAAGATAAGCGAGTCTTCTGAACAGGCATCTTTTAGTGATAGCTTGTCTTAACGTAGAAGTCTAATCTAAAAATCTGACTGCTTCCTTCCTGTGCTCTGCAGTATGACCTGCTGTATAACCAAGCCTTGTCCGAGAATTAAGTGTATGGTCAAGATCATTGTTTTGATAACAGCTCCTTGTGTGCCGCAAGCTATGAAGGTTTCATTACTGAAATAACTAAGCAGGTGCTTCTGTAGCACATTTAAGCGCATTTCGTTTGGAGAGAAACTGCAGAATAAACCTCAACTGTATTCGGCCCTTCAGGGAGCACAGAGAAAGAGACAGACTGTAGAACTCCATCTGGCTAAGTTCTCCTTGTTTCCTGCCTACCATGTCCCTTGTCATTGGTGGCACTCTGATATCAGCTCATACACTAGCAGGATCTTTTATGCTGTGTATACTGTGGAGCATTAAAAATTGAACAAGCAAGCAGATGACGAAGGAATTACTGTTGTCAGAAGTGAAAGGAAGTTCACGAGATAATCAGACACATGTCCAAATTTAAAGGGGAGTTTCATTTCATTACAATGGCTTGTTCAAAGTGAGCACGATTCTGCAAATGCTTATGGTTGAACAGCTTTACCTAAATGTGTGGTCCCATCAAGCTAGGTCTTTGTCCTCTCCTTTTAATGCTTAAATATTTAGTCCTGACCAACTCTTGTGTGTCTTCTCAGGCTTTTCATTTCTATTTAAGTTAAAACACAAGTATTTGTTAGCTCCCACCTTCTGCTTCCAACTTTGTGTAACTCGGTCTTGATTGAAATCTTTTGGAACTAGTTTATTGTGTTGTCCAGGTAACTGTAGGTGACTACAGTAGGCAATAGTGTATATTTTGATGTAGAGACATCAAACTGAACATTGTATGAAGTGTTACCAGGCTGAAATAATCTAGTGTACGTTGGCTTCATTTGTTTTTGTGTATGGTGGCATAAGAATTGCGTGTATAGCTTCACTCCCAAATTAATTCACAGCATGGCCTGGGTTGGAAGGGACCTCAAGGATCGTGGATCTCCAACCCCCAAATCGGGTCCAGCTGTGGTGTGGAAGAACTCCGGTTAGCACTAACTCCAGACAAAAGCACAAGAATTCATTTAGAGGAGAAGCAAGGTATTTATTAGCCCAGCCCATAGGCTTTGCTGCGCTCCGGGGGTACCTCGAGGCTGCTCTGAAGGGACTGCTAAGCCCGCTGACGCACAGCTGAGCAGCGATCCTCCCGCCTCGAGAGCAGCGCGGAGCGCGAGGTGAAGCCTTCGAGGCGCCACTTTGCCGTGAGGGGCTTCTTCCTTCCCTGCCCGCCAAACTTCTGCGGCTCTGAGCATGAGCGCAGCAACTCGCCCCGCTTCCCGCTCCGGGCGCGGGAAGTGACAAACGCCTCCCCGTCGCGCCCGGGCCGCCCGGCCGATGGAGGCGGAGTCGCTCCGCCCGGCTCAGCCCAGCCGCCCGCCGAGGGACCGCCGCCTGCCGGGCCGCCCCCCGGGGCAGGCGCGCGGCAGAGGCGGCCGCGGAGGCCGGGCTCCCTCTGGGCGGCGGGAGGTGAATGGCAAGCGGCGGCTTCTCCCTCCTACACCCCAGTGACGGTCTCGCCTCCTTCAGCAGCGGCGGCAGCAGCGGGTCACCTCCGCGCGGCCGTGCCGCCCGCCTGCCGCAGGGCTCGGAGCCACACGGGCTGCGGTGACATTGGGAGGAGACTCGGCCGAGGGCGGCGTCGGAGGCAGGAACGCCGGTGTTCGCAACGAGCGGGAGCCGCGACTCGCCTTGGCGGCGGGGCGGGCGAGCGAGCCCGGCTCCGGGTGTCGAGGCGCGCAGCCCTTCGTTTCCTCTCGCTGCCGCCGAGCTGAAGGCTGCGGACTATAAATAGCAGCTCGCCGAGCGGCACACGCACGCACCGGGGAGCAGTGCCACGCAGGTCGCGCCGCCGCTGGGCAGGTAAGAGCCGTCGGGGCACGGCGGGCGGGCGGGGCGATTTGGTTCCTGGTTTCCCCGCTGGGAGCGTCAGGAGATATTAAAAGCCGGGAGCGGTGCCGCCGAAGTCCCTCCCTTTTATTCCCTTATCAAGTTTCTTAAGGCTGCAGCCCGCCAGGCGTGCGCGGCCCTGAGTCGGGGCTGAGAGCGCCCTCGGCGCTGCCCCCGGCGCCCGGCGGGGCGAAACGCGGTGGAAGCTGCAGGAAGGTGTCGGGAGGAAAGAAGTTGAGCGGAGTTGCGGCTTGCGACGCTGCCGGCCAGGAAAGGCGGCGGGGACGGGCCTGCGGGGTGAGAAGGGATGGTGTTTAATGTGGGAGGCAGCGCAGCTCTTGTTCTTTTTCGCCGAAATGACATACAGTTTTGGAAGCAGGAATGGCAGAGCTAGTGCTTTGCTCTTTGCTTGCTCCTCAAGGCTAACCCGGTGCGCTGTTTGCATTGCAAATATTTGCAAGAGGTCTTCGTGGGGCTGTTTTTTAAATCCATCTCTTGTGCAATTAATTCTTCTGATGCTTCTGTTTGTCTGTTTTATGCTTCTATTTTATTTTGTAGAATAAATTGATTTGTTTACTTGACCCTTAAGGATGCGTTAAAATATCTATCCCAAAACCAAGGCATATGTATGCTTTTTAAATCTGGCTTTGAATCTCAAAATGAGGCTGCTCTTTGGTCTTGGCTGGGCTACAGGCCCCCCTCGATCTGTACTTTAGTGTCTAATGTAGCAAAAATGATGGGGGAAAATGTCTGTGTCTCTCAGACTGCATGAAGGCAGGAGTTCACGTAGAGATTTGGTTATTGACAAAACCCTATTTCCTATTACGTGTTTTACAGGTGAGATAATCTCTGACAAGGCAGTGTTTCAAACGTTTTACTTTAAATGCTTTGCTTATTTAAGTTGAGGTAGATTTAAGACCCAGTGTGTATCTCAGGCTTCAGTTTAGTGTGTTTTCAGTGAGATTTGAGCATGCGAGTCCTTGTTACTGTCCATGTACTGTTTACGTGAAGATAAATATGAGGAAGAAATTAGTCCTTTGAGATTTTTGAAGCCCTGATGACATGGATGGGAGCTAGGGCGGTGTTACTACTTCAGGGTCCTTGTTTCCATTTGTCTATTTTCTTTTCCCTCCCTTTTTTGGCAGTCTCTAGTGCTGAAGATCACCTACCTTGAAAAATAAAGCTTTTCTTTCACTTGCAAGTCCTCAAGTTCTATTTTTCCATGGGTTTCTCTAACCTTATAAGTGCTGATCTCTCTTTTGGCCTAACTTCTCTGGAGAGCTGTATCTGTGAAGTATAATAGAATGATCTGGGTTGAAAAGGACCACAATGATCATCTGGTTTCAACCCTCCTGCTATGTGCAGGGCTGCTGACCACCGGACCAGGTTGCCCAGAGCCACGTCCAGCCTAGCCTTGAATGCCTTTGGGGATGGGGTACCTACACAAGTTTCCCTTAGTTTTCACATCAAAGAATAGTAGTTATAGCTATCAGTATGGCTGTAGGTAGTGTACTTATTAATTTGTCTCAAGAGGTAGCAAATTGTATTCCATTGCTCGTCAGATTTGCCAGGTTTACAGTAAGTTCTTTCTGGACTATGCTTATGCATTTCAGCTGTGGGTTTTAAAATGTTAATGGTCAGTACCTGTAGAGTTTCTACTTTAAGTAGCAACTGTTTCCTTCTTCTAAAGTGTTTTAGATTTAAGTTCAGAATTCATTCTGAATCCGGAAGAGACTGAGCAAGGCTGTTCTTTCATTTACTGTAGTTTCTAAGGCTGTAGCTGCAGAGGAGGTTAATATTGATTTCCATAGATTAGGATGCTAATAGGCTTTGTGCCTCACCTGATGATCTAAGCTGCTTCTTCCTGTTCCTCAGTGACTTTGCCCTGCATTTTCCTTTAGGTTGTTTTTAGTGTTGAGGAAGGCTCTGTCTAATGAAAATTCAGAAGATGTAAGCTCAAGATGCTTACTCAACATAGTACTGTGTCAAACGTGGTAAATGGGATGCTGTTTGTCAAGTTCATTTCCTTGGCAGATTGAATTAGTCCTCAGTTGCCTTGTGCCGTAGCATTACAAGTGAAATCCGTCTGTATTCTTGTGGTGAATATTTTTCTTCTTGTTGTGTAGTTAGTTGGTATGCAATTTTACCCTATGCTGTTACCTCAGTGAACACGCAGCCTGATTATGGTAGTGAAGTCAGTCTGTGCTTTGGCTGGGAGCACTGATTTAACAGCATTTTTCTCCTCAACTTTACACATATACATAACTTAAGCACTTGCATTTTTATCAATTTGCTTAATTCTGTTAGCTGTACAGCTGCCAATAGGAGTTTGCTTGTTGCTAAAATGCTCGTTTGGCAAACAGAGTGCAATCTCTTAATAAGAGATACTAAGAAGTCTTAATTTCTTTTTTTTGTAATGGTAAGTGGTGGCTCGATGGAGGAAAATGAAGGAGAAACTCTTGCGGAAAATGAGCTTTTATTGTGTTTTGACTGTTTTT
Source organism: Lagopus muta (assembly GCF_023343835.1). Lineage (NCBI taxonomy): Eukaryota > Metazoa > Chordata > Aves > Galliformes > Phasianidae > Lagopus > Lagopus muta. Next base: position 11,024,919 of record NC_064436.1, on the reverse strand, counting down.
AATGTACCTTCAGGTTTTTGTATGCAGTTACAATGTAGTATACTGTATTCCAGCAATATTAATAGGATGCACTGTACTTCAGGCAAGTATTTCTGTTAAGTGACTCAGAAACATGACAGTGGGCATGAATGGCCAGGTACTAAATGTGACTTGGTATCTTGCTGTATTTACTGCAATGCAAGTGGAGCATTAAGCAGAGAGTGTCAACACTGTGGTTTTGTACAGTTTCTGTTACAGCAGTAACCTTGCTGCTTTGCCTGGGTTTTGTTTGCTTTGTATTTGTGTGGACAGCTAAAGAAAACAGGTAGAAACTAAGTTGTGTAGGATTAAGTTTTCTCTGGTGTGATGACATAATTGGAATAAATCTCTTTATTGGGTTATTCCAGTTTACATGCACAGAATTTGGCCCACAGAAGTGGGAACTGTACTGTTTGATGTTCGGAATAAGTCAGTCTGCTGTCTCAACGGTTTGCTGATGCCCTTCCTGATTGAGGGTTGTGATAAATTTTAGAATTAATAATCAGGAAGTTGGAGGGCATATGAGAAGCGAAATGCCTTCTTGGTTTACCCAAGTTTGTGGTTCCCTCTCTTTGAAATGCAACTACAGAGCTATGCTACATCTGGGACTTGCATCATGACTGACAGCAATTCAGAAGCAGTGTGGCTGCTGTAGAATGACCATGTGATGAAGCCTTTCTGTTAGCTGGAAGTGATAAAAATGGTATGTGTGGGGGGAAATTGTCCATGCAGCTATCTTGCTTGCAGTTCTGCACCACAGCTCTTCCTGCAACAGCTCTGTGATCAGCCTTGTGAGGCAGTGATCCAGTGATTAAACCTTGCAGTAAAGATGCTGGATGTACACAGTTAGGCAACATGTTTTTTTTTTTAAAGGGGCTTTGAAATAATCACCTGCTCTTGAGAAATACTCTTCAATTTCATCTACAGCTTCTATACAAGCACAGATGCTAAAGCAGCAGTAATTTAGTTTTCACTTGGTGAGTCTACATAAAATATTTTTCCAAGTGAAGCATATGTGATGGAAATATAAGCATACACTTTTTATCTGTTGTGTCTCAAGGATTTTTTTCCTCTTTTTTTTCATCTTGGTGTCAGATTCATTTTGAACTTTTAGTACTCAATCATACTGATTTAGCATGTTACTGTACTTTTTTTTTTTCCTTCAAATTATTTTGAGTTTCCAACAAATATATACTAATGGTAATGTCTACAATTTTGTCATTTTTAGTTACCTGTCTCTCTAACAGAGCACTGGAGATGTGGAGCATAGGAGTGTTGGCTTCACTAGGTGGCAGTGTGATATACTAAGAAACCTTCAGTCATTTGAATTAAGCCCGCAGCAGCTGCTGCTCTGATGGCTCAGATCATAGATAAGCTTAGTTTTGCTGCACGTGATCTTGTGAAATATCGACTCATTTACCTTTGTTTTATTTGCCGTTTGTCTTGGGTTTAATTTGTTGGAGTAAGAGGATAGGTTTGGGCTCCTACTTTAAGATAGCTTCCATATTGTTTAATGCAGGGTATAGTATAACTATAATTTGCTTGTGGTTTTCATTTATTGCTTAGGAAAGCCAGATGTTTATTTGCAAACCTTGTTTGTGGTGTATATTTTAAAACTGTAGGCTGCAAGCACCAACGAAGAAAACTCATCAGTAGATGAGACTTGATTTTAGCATTATGTATCTCTATTAGGACCATTTATCATTTACTTAGAAAGTTCTGACAAGTGTGTAGTTTTTTAACAGAGGAAATGAAATTGTACATAATTTCCAGGAAAAAGTGACTAATTGAAACATGTAGGTACTGCTACAGTTTGTCTTTTCCTTACAGAAAGTGTGTGTATGTGTTTGTGAGGAAATACTCATTAAACCAGTTGCTGTCACTTCAGTCATCTTCAAGTGGTAGATCTGCCTTCAAAAGCCCATATGCACCTCAGTATTACTTAAACATTTTAGGAGGGTTTCAGAGAGAATGAGAGTTGGGACTGGTGTTTGTGGGCGAAATAAATCCTTTGTTAGTAGGCCTCAGTACATCTACCAAGTTTGCTTTATTCTGATCAAGGTGGAAAAAAAAAAATAACGAAACTGATTTACACGAAACCTTTAAATCAGTTTCTGTAGCATCGAGATATGATAGCCTGGAGTTACGTTTCCCTAGCATAAAAGCAAGAGCAACTACAGGACCATGCCTGTAAAGGTTGTGAGCAGTTGATGAACTGTTCTGTTATCTATTTGCAAGTAAAATTGGAAAGCAGTTTGATGTAACACCATGAAAGCTTTACGTTTTTGTAAATTGGATTTGCTTTCTCTGACAAAAAAAAAAAAAAACCCAAAAAACAAACGACAACCAAAAGCCCAGTCACAATAGTGTCTTTGGAAAGCTGTCCACATGCTGAGATTATGTAATATACTCAGGCTGTCTAAATATATGTTACTTGCCACTAAAATTAATCAGTAGTAAGGCTAGCAGTAAATTAGGAAGACTGTAAGTATAAGTCATGAGTTGCTGAACGTGTTTGAAGAAAGATGATTTTACAAAATCCCAAATTGTTATTATGGCTCTTTTTAAGTAGGGTATAGAAGGGTTCTAGAAAACAGTAGGGGTGTTTAGTGATGAAGTAACCCTTCCTTTTCTGCTGCTACTATAATGCTTTTCTTAGGAGAAAACTGTAGGTACCATTGATTACTAAGAATGTTTTGAAGATGATGTGCGAGATGCATTGGTAGAAAATGCAGATGTCAAAAACCCTGTGTTTGGAGACTGTACTGCATACATATGTGTTTGAGTGGCGCTATACATAGTGCCCTCCCCTACTGCCTGCTACTTTTATGTAGTCTTGTAAAAATTCATCCTTAACTTCTGTCCTTAATTGATTGTGGGGAACGAAACTTAGCATCAAATCTTTTTGGCAGTTCAGACTCTTCGTTGCCTCTCTGTTGGGTTCAGCATTATCACATATTTTTCTTGTTTGGCTTGTTTTGATCAGCCTTCCTAATGGAATGGCCAACTGTGGTGACCTTGCACAAATAAAAGAAAAGCATGCTAAATGTCAATGTATTAAAAAAAAAAAAAAAAAAAGCTGTAGAGGTTTGTATTAATGTGAATAGGAATTTTTCCTGCAATTTGTAGCTGAAGATGGGTCTAATAATAAAGGGCAGCCTGACAGACCAGTTCCCTGACAAAAGCTTGCTGTGAGAAGTCACTGACTCCTAGGGCAAAAGCAAAAGACACTGAAGCAACATTAAATAGCTGTCTTTTATATAGGCTGAAAATAAATTTCAAATGCATCCCAGAAATAAACCATCTGATGCCATACTTTCCTCAACCTCCAACCACGGTCATGGGAAACTGAAATCCTTGTCCAGTTGGATGTGCAGACCAAAGAGGCTTCGTTGTGTGCGTTTGCTGCTTGTCTTCTTGATGGTTTTCTTTTTCAGTGTGGTGCTATGATTAATAGATTTTAGCTTGGGAGCTGTTTTTGTTCTGGGCTAGCACTTGGCTGTAGTTTGAGGTCCACCTGCTTATTCTCTATGATTTTAGCCTTAAAATTTCATGGCTAAGTGTTTGGAATGCCACTGGGTGCATCGTGTCCATTAGCGTGCTGTGTGATGAGGCTGCAGAAGTACCTCAAATTTTATCCTTCTTACTAATGTGGTGCTAGAAGCAAGGTTGGAATTTTTATTTTCACTATGTGTGCACTTAGGGGAAAAGTTACTCTGCCTCTGCTAATACAGATAATTCAGTTGCCTGCTGCAAATGCATCTCTGTGTTACCTGTGGTTGTGGGTGCAAATGGGAAGAATTACTGGTACTGATACCAGAACCAAGGGGTTGAGCCTCAGGGGGCCCTGAGAACAAGTCTCTTCTCTCTGAGGGCAATTAAGAAAAGGGGAGCTAACCCATGTTAAATTGTGCACGTGGGTCCCATACAGCTGAACCTAGGCTGTTCCTCAGATTTCAGTAATCTGATGTTTTGTTAAGGAATGTGCTACAATTGTTTTCATGTTTCTATGGGAGGATACATTTATAATTGTTATTTGGAATATTTAATTCAGTGCTAGCACTTGTTGAACAGCTTGCTAATGAAATGTCCCCAGGTCTGTCTATGAATATCTAGTAAGATTTATATCTACTCAATTACTATTTTTTAAAGGAAAAATTATGCTCATTCACGTAACTTAACAATCAATTTTGGTGTGTTACGATGGAATGTCACATTTGAGCATTTTGTCTGAAGGAATGCTCAATTTTGGTGTTTTTGTCTTCTTTGTCTAATAGAAAGAACTAAGTGCAGATGACGTGGAATTTTTCTGAGCTTCATGGCTATCTCTCTGTATTAAAAGTATTTCTGTTCTCATTAACTGTTTTAATTTGGGAAACAAAACAAACAAAAAACAAGCAACAAAGCCTCCCAAACATGCACAACTTGATTATTTTAAGTACTATTTCACGTAAGAGACTGATGAAGATCTAGCCCATGCCTATGAGAATTTGTGTTCCTGTCAGATACCTTTTAAATTCTGAAAAACATCAGCTTTGAGAGTCTATTTCTGTGTTCTGAAAGAGCACAGTTTCCCTCTACAATTTGAAGGTTAAGGTAGAAATATTTTACTGAAATCCAATTACGGAGTGCAGGAATACTGAAAATATAGCCCGAGATATATTTTTAAGCAATTTTAAAAGACACTACCAGCCATTTGGTTGTGACCCTATTTTTTCATTTCTGTGTGTCGAGCAGTGTTTCAGCTTTACGTCCAGATGATTTGTAGGTTCTGCTGTAGTAAATAATTCAAAAGAGCCTTGTTGTAGAGTCAGCAATGTCACACATCTCTCACCTCCCCTAAGCAGTGGGAGCAGGTTCTGACCCTGTTTGCACTGCTGTAAGCTTTTCTGAGGCTACTGGAAGCTCTTTGTAAGAATTTTTTTTCTGTTCTTTTCTCTTTTTTCTCCCCTTCCCTAAAGCAGTTTTCAGTTTTTTAGTTCAGTTTAAAATTGCTTGAAAAATATTCATTACACCACTCTCCTGTGTTGATTCTGGAAATGCTCAGAAGAAATTATATAATTAGAGTGATGTGGAAATGCAGGTACCTTGGAATCAAGTGTGGATGCCATCTTGAAAACCTTCTCTGGGTGGGGACTTGAGCTTAGGGGTCAGATGTGCATATGCCGTGAATAGGTAAGGTGGAGTGAACTTAGGTTAGAAGTAAGGAATGGGAAAACTGGTGTCTACAGAGCAGGGATTGTCTGGGGAACCATAAAAATATCAGGGCTGGAAGAAACTTTGCAATGAGCTGGGAAATGAAGAGATGCCCTGACTTTCCTTAGTGCTGCAGCTTCAGCAATGAAATTGACTCTTGTCCTGCTTATTGATTGTGTTTCTTGCTTCAAAGGTTCTTTTGTCTGTGGTTGTGTTTAGAGGACTTGTATTTTGGCAAAGTCCAAGTGGATTTGGGTCATGGAGAGCATTAGGATCTTCGGTGTGCTTAAGTTGGATTTGTGAGAGTCTAGTAAAAACTTTAGTTTGATTTGTCACTCTAGTGAGCCCTATTCTTTGTTTAGCATCCTTCATACAATGTGAAGCACAGATATCAGACTTGGCTTCTTATTTCCCGGTTTCCTTCTTGAACTAGCATGGATTGATATGTTGGGATCTGATACCTCCTTCCTGGACATGCAGTGGTAAGCTTTCTGATCAGAACTGTCCTTGAAACTGTCTTGTAGTGTTAGACCACATGGTTATCTGGAAGATGAAAAGAGTTGACTTAATTCCAACTTGTTCATAATCACAATTTTTTTCCAGTTTTGTATGAAGATGAAGAATAAGTTTTATACACAGAACTACTGTCAAGTAGTCCTCAAACTAATGTGAATTCTACTCCTGTGTACTATTAAGCTCCCAGTTGCTTTATTGCTTGATGATAGGAGTGTATATTTTTTTCTTGGAATTTAATTAGTAGTATTTAGTGTCTGCATTTGTTAGTTAAGAAAACTCAGACTTTGACATAGAGCGGTTAAATTGTTCTCTTGCTATGGTCAGTGACATGGGTTTTTACTGTTTCTTCACACGTGGCTGCCTTTCACCTTGATATAGTTCTGTCCGAATAAAATTGACCCTATTCTAGCCAAGTGAAGGATATTCATAGCTTTCAGACATTGTCTTTATCATCCTTAGATTGCTTGCAGACTTAGCGTAAGCCAAGACCTGGAGCTGAGGTGGGAGCTGTGTGCAACTTGCTCTGCTCTTCCCAGTAGGTTTTTATGCATCTGACAGTTGATGCAACCAAGAAAATCGAGATCTTGTAGTATCTGGAGGTAGCAAGTGGCTGTATGTGAGTGTAGGTCATGAACTGTAGTGGCTTAAATAATATAGTGTGAATTGTTTAATTTCTATCATGTATACCAAATAAACACTATCCTTTGACTGAAGTACAATCGTATGTGAGAAAGGGGACAGGAAGTCTAAGTTCATAATAGGGAAAGACACAAGTTTTGTTTGGACTGTCCCACATATGAAAGAAATGCCTTAAAATTTACCAGGAAAGGATGAGATAATGAAACCAACAGACACAGGGAACTGCATACCCATTCCATGGGTAAACAATTTGGGTTATTCTAGGTAGGGGACCAACTTAAGTTAAGGAGAAAAGATGTCTGAGTGTAGCTAACCCATTTATCAATAAATTAGGTTAAAAAAACCATTAGACCTTCCATACATGTTAACGCTTTGCCCGTAATTGCAGCTTAGTTCTGAGAGAGAACTTTCTAAACACTCTTTGACATTACTTTGAAAATGCATAAGTTGTGTTTTACTCAAAAGTCATTCTTGATCATAACTTGCTGATGCTCAGTTCCTTTTTTCCGTCTTAAATTATTTAATTGTCCTTTTTTCAATCAAGAGAAAGCTGAGATTGTAGCAAGGACTGCGTTTTCTCTTGATCGTTCTTGAGGAAGAGGAAGATGTGTTTTAGTGGAAGTTTTATACATGATGATGTTTCTACTGATGTTTACTGTATTTCACTGGTTAAGAGAAACTAACTTGTCTCTCATTTGATTGTGATGATACTTAGCAAATTAAACATTACATTTCTCACTTGTGACAGTCCTATAGAATAATTTTTTTCCTCGAAGAAAAAGGCATTATTTTCTTTATGGATAATGTATGTGTAATAGTGTCAGTGAGATAACACCTAAGCACATTTTCAAACAGTCTCTTAAAAACTAAGGAAAATACAAAACCCTCTCTAAGTTCTCTTGTATTATATATCAGAAATGACATGCATGATGCTTCTTGGTGAAGAAGCAAGACATACTGTGTGGCTTGCTGGAGCAGGGAATGAATCTAGATGACTCTGAAACCAACAATTCTTAAGTCTGAAGATGTCCTATTATATATTCTACATGATTTGGAGTGAATGACTCGGCAGGTTTGTGCAATCAATTAAGGGAAGGAACCAGAAGGCTTTTTCTAATCTACAGCGTAGAAATCTAAGGATGTTTTCTTGCTGTGTCTTTTGTCAGTTAATGTTTTGGAGGATACTTTCTTGCAAAGGTGAAAGTGTTGGAGAATAACTGACTCCATGCCAGAAAACAAGTGAACTTGGACAGCGTTAGTGTGATTTCATTTCACAATGTATCTGGGGTTTGGCTAGGGTTTTAGCGTGGCTTCTTAAGTCTCTGCTTTCTCTTCAGCCTGTATGTCAGAACCATGGAAGGTGCTACTGAATGTGGGTGGTGTGACAGTACCAGGATGGGATAATAGCATCAAGCCAGGCATCCTACTCCAGTAGCTTATTGTTTGGTGTAGTTAAGGCCATGGAATACAAAGGAAGGGAGTGAGTGACAGAATGAATTAGGAAGCATGCTGCTCATCTTTTAAAGAGAGGGAGATGAGGAGGAGGAGGCAGGTGAGGTTTTGAAGCCCTGTATTCAGAGCATGGTCTCAGTAGGTGTTACGAATCCAGTCGGGAGACTTGATTTTTCATTTTCAAAATAGTCTAAGAAATTGACAGATGACTTAAAAACCTATGCTTTGAGCTGTCTTCTAGAGTATGTCTAAATGAGCCTGAGCATTAGATCATACTGTGTGAGCAAATAAGCAGTTTGTACTGGGTTATCCAGCGGATGAAGGTGTGGATGCTGTCTGTGCCTGCAAGCCTTGTCTTGTCAGCTATTGCACCACCCTGGCTGCACCACTGCCCCAGGAACAAATTAATCAGCATACTAGAAGTGTATGGAAATGGCGATGCCTGCATTGCCTAGGGGAGCACAATTTTGTTCAAGGAAAGATGAATGGTATTTTTACAAGTTTGAGGCTGACCTATCACTAGAGCTGCTAAATTGAGAACTTTGGAATCACCGTGAACCTGAATTTGGAACATATCAATGTAATACTTGAAGTCTTTCATGTGAAATATTACTTGTTCTTCGTTTCCTGAATGGTTACTGAATATGCGATGGGACATCTGCGGATAGTGGCTCTATTAAGTTGCTGGTTTTCTTCCTGGTGTTCTTGGGTGTGTTAGTCACTGACTGCCTTATTACAGCTCTGAGCTCATATAGACTGCTCGTGTATAAATGAACACGTATAAAGCTTTGTCGTGCCAGAAGGGTAGCAAGGGAAAAAAACATAGACATGCCTGAAGCACTGGTGGAACCAAAAAGGAGTCATCAGCATTCTCATAGGAAACTTCTGGTGCTGCAGTTAACAGTAAGCTAACAGGATGTAATAAGTTTTACTGTTTTGTCTAGATGTGCTATACTACTATCTTGCACCTCTCTAACATAATCTAAATGTTATGAATTCAGCTGTGTGGGTGGGCATCTTATTATTCAGTGAGGCACAGATTATTGATAATAGCAACTAGATTCAGCTTCCAATTCATGTTACTACAATGGATACCTCATCTTTTCTTTTTTTGTTGAAGTAGTTTTGGGATATTGCTTTCAGCTTTGAATTTAATACTTAAAATGTTAATATTGATGATAAGAGTAATATTGAGGAACCTTAATATTAAAATGATAAGAGCATATGGTAATTTCTGCGTATGAAGCAGGTAAGGAATACAATTGATTTAGAATTGGGTGCTAAATGGTTGCTTACTTCGTATTGCTTCTTGATAAAGAATCACATCTTCATTTGTGTCTGCCAGAAGTTGTATTGAAACAGTAAATAGTAAATGCTTGGTAATTCAGGTTAGAATTTGTATTTTTAGGTTTTTAACTTCATATTGAAAAATGAAACTGCAAGTTCTCATCTGTGTCAGACAAGTCTAGGTTGGCACAGTTCAGAATTCTGTTCTGGTCTGTCCTTGGAGCTTGAGATTTTACAGTTCTGCTCTTCATTCAGAGAAGTGTGATAGTCATCTCCTTAGATGAATGCTCACAAGAATTTCTCACGGAAGGGTGGTTTTCTGGTGACTTAACTGAAACAGAAGGTTCAGGTGAGACCAAGAAATGGACCCTGATTCAGGTCTTCAGTTTTAAAACTGTATCCTTACTAAAACAGATGGGTAGTTTTATTCATGAGAAAGCTTGCTGTGAGTTATTGCTTAAATACCTGTCTTGGATAAGGTTTTTTTTGGCAGGATTTCAGGTACTCTGCCCGATGGTGCAGAGACTATTTTGTTTGTGCTGTTAACTTGGCAGTCCAGTTTGCTTTTCTTGCGGTTGTTGACAAAGCAGCATAAAGAATTATTTCATGATCTGGTTAGGACTATGTATTGTCTGAGTATGTACACTGAAATCATATGTCTGACTGTGCTCATCTGCATTTCTTCTTTGTTGTTTTTGTACAAGTGGTACTTCGCAGTCTTAATATAAAATGTGATGTTGTTCTTGCGGGAAGCTTAATTTCATAATGTCAACTTAAGTGTTGCGTTTCTGGCTGGAGAAGGTCTGTGTTAAAGAATGTTTTGGGAATAATGTGCCTTTATAAGGAAAAATGAAGTAACTTGGTTGTGAGAGAGAGGTTAGGGAATAGAGTGGCATTTCTAGAGAAAGGTTTCCACTGTTCCTAGTCCAGTCTAGCTTTGTGGAAAGAAAAATTAGGTAATACTTCATGCAAGCCAGGGATATTGAACGAACAGTTAAGTGTGGAGGATAAGGATGAATTTTTTTTTTTTTTTTTCAAAGGGAGAATGAGAAGAATGAGCGTGAGTAGCTTGGAAAGCTGGAGGTGAAGTCATAATCCCTGTATTTCTTCTGTCTTCATTGTTTTCTTTCTTGGTTTCTGTGGCTGTTTACCTGACAAACAGGGATGAGAAAAAGCTGAAAACTTGAAGTATGCTTACGCATGCTGTTTTGGGCTAAGAACATGTAATTATAACTAACAAAGTTGTCTTTGACTCTTGATTTTGGTGGTGATAGAGCAGCTGCAAAAAATTGATTACACAGACCTTTGGGCATTTTGGGAAAGTCTAAGACTAGAAAAATTAGAAATGACAATGTTGGGAGAGCAAGGGAAAAGATGACATCTCTGTATTTATTGTAGTCTCGTAGCTTTCCTTTATAAAATGCAAGTGCAGCTTACTTCAGGGCATGGCAGATAGCTGCTGTCTTATTTCCCTTCTTAAAAATAACAAAAACATAAAAAGCAACACAAGGCCCAGATGTGACCAGCAACAACAGGAAAAAAACCAACCTTCAATTGCGTCTCAAAAGCAGTTCTTTGTTTTTTGAATTACCTTCCTCTGCTTGTGTAGATGTGCTATTCAAATAAATGTAAATGAAGTAATTACGAAAATAATATGGTAGTACAATGGAGTGCACTTCATTTGGAGTCCATGGCTAATGTCTCATGACTACTTCTGGTAGTCATGACTTTGAACTACTTGAACTTTGTTCAAGCTGTAAATCTAATACTAGTCAAAAAAAAAAACCAAAACAGTTGTTAGCTTCTATTTGGGGAGATTGGGAAGTGATTGTAGTTTCTGGATCCAGCACAGGAATAAGGAGTATTAATTACATTGCTTTAACCTATAAAATTAAGGCTGATCCCTCATCCATTCTACTGGAACAGGGTGATTGATTAGAAAGTACTTAGACAGTAGTAGTGTTTATTGGTGTAATATTTGTTAGATGGACAGAGCTCTTTCATATTTCAAGATGAGAACTGGGTCATCATAGGCTGAGGAAACTTGGAAACATATGCTGTAGATAGGCATGAAATAAAACTAATAGAAGAAGAAGTGAAATTGTTTTGGTCTAATAGAGCAACAAATCCTACAGCAGTATTTAGTTCCAACTTCTTAAAAAATTGTTATTTTTAAGGTTGGTTGCCCAGATTTCCCCTCCCCGCCCAGTCTGTAACCACTCAGTCTGGTTCTAGTAATCCAGTGTCATGAAAAGGAGGTAAATTGTGTAGTTTCTTTTTGTTTTTTTCTTAACTGGGGACACAAAAAGCTGGATAGAGGAGCCTGCAACAGCTTTTGGGATGGTAATGAATTCCCTCATAAAAGAAGGGTGATGAGAGTATTCTGTAGTGAGTCGATTCAAGGCAGTGTGGCACACAGTACTGGGTGGGCACGTTTCTGCCAGCAGCCAGAGGTGAACTGGTCATCTCTGCTTCCTGTGCTGTAATTCCCAGCTAAGCAAGGGAGCGGAATGGGTACTGTGGAATTGAGTTCCCTGATGATAGAAAAAGGGGTAAATGCTTTTCTGCCACAGTAGGCAAAAGGCAAAAAAAAAAAAAAAAAAAAAAGCTGTATTTTTAACCTGTTTTTTTGCTGTGATTTTCCTTGTTTGGTTTTCGTATGTGGATTATCAATCAAATCTATTATTTTAAGTCAATATCTGTTGAAATGAAATTGAATGGGAGAGAATGCAGCTGTCAGTGGGAGCTGTGTTCAGTTAATGACTGCTAAGTCTAACCTCAAGCTAGGGCTCTATTTCTTTTTATTTAGATAAGGGATTTGATGGAAGCATTTTGCTATGATAACATTTCAGGTTTTTGACGTGTATTTAAATAGATGTGGACTGTGTGCTTGAATCTGTACTTAGCCTTTCACTTAACCCGAAGACTTACAAATGCAAACACAATAAATGAACAAAACATTCAGTAAAATCATCGTGAGTGATGCCTGTCATGTGGGAATAACAACTAAGTAACTGCTTGAACTGATCCCACTACGAGACCTAGAGGATATGACCTCGGCTGTGCCAGTTAAGGCAAAGAGTTGTCTTAAAACATGGTTACTGAAAAATAGTCACTAGATGATATGTTATTGCTATCCTTTTCATATTTGGTATTTTAAATGCTCTGGTTTAGGTTAAAAGCAGCAGTGAGTACTGCTGATACATCTTCGAATGTATGCTGTGTCCTAGAACAGTTTTCCCACCATCTCTATTGTGTGGCAGCTGATGACATAGATGTCTTGTATAACAGGTTGGTCTGACGCTGCTGTAGTCAGTGAAGGTCTGTTGAGAAATGTGAGCCAAGTTTGTCCTCGGGCTCTTATTCTGTTAACTGAATAGATGTGATCAACACGTCCGTAAGACAGGATTTGAAGTTCATTACTGTATTTGGGGAATGTGGAAGATGAGGCTGTTATTTCTCCCCCTGTGTTTGGGATTGCTCACACTTCAGTTGGCTTAGTGCTGAATCCTCATGTGCTGCTCAGATTAGTCAAGCCATAAGGTGCTTTAGTTAAATGGCTTTTCTGGTGTTTAGATTGACTTGCAGTGTCCCTTTCCATGGTATAAAGGGAGATGTGGAACCATTTTCTCCCCAAGAGAGGGTTTGGTTTGCTACTAGTCACAGAACAGCTAGTCCTTCAAAGAAGCCATAATAACTGTCAATTTGTGCTCTTTTATTTTGAGTTATAGGTACCCAGAAGCCCTTTGTATCTTGGTGCACTGATGATTGTATGAAAAATCTTAGAATGCTTGCACTGTGTGCGTGTACAAGGGCTGCTCAGAAAGAGATGCCTACTATTTTATTGGCTCTTAGTGTCAGAGGCAGATGATGGTATGGCATTAGAGTGCACCTGCCCCCCAATATCCCATTTCATGTTGTTGCTGTGTGACAGGTGATAGCAGAGGGGCACTGACAAAACGTTGTAAGACGTGAAAGTGCATGTGGTGCAAAGGTGTCATTGAATTCTCCCATGTGGAGAAAACGGCACCCATTGGCATTCATGGACACTTACTGAATGTATTTTTGATCTCCTTACTGCTGAGAATGCATAGTACTCAATTTTAGTGTATTCCCCAGATTTTTTTTCGTTAATGGAAGAATTCTTAACTTGCAGTTCAACTATCTCTTGAGATGGCAGGAAGATTGCAGCTCACCTCAGGATAAAGTATCCTACTGGTAACGTGAACTTCATTAGGAAACGTTCTCAAAGTTAACTTGCATGAGCAGAAGTTTTATTAAAATTGGTCTCTCCATAGTGGTTTTTATGTTCTCAATCAACAATACTTAAATACAGGGGGTTTTTGGAAGAATATTTCAGTGAGTTGCTCAGTTTTTGCTTTCTGCTCCATTATCCATTCAGCTCAGCTTGATTTGTGTTGGTAGCAGCAGTAGAATGCAAGGAGCAGAGAAATAAATTGCTGGTTTTGCACATCCTCTGACCAGAAGTGTTTGTTAGTTAGCCCATTCTTTTTTCCTTCCAGTCAGGGCATTCTGTACAGGAATGTATTTCTTCAAAATGAGAGAAGGTACTATTTATAGTGCTGTTTTCATCCTGGAAATGGGGAATTAATTTTTTTCTTCTGGAAGGCACTAGCATTCAGACTCATTTCTGAACTCTTTGGAAGTCTAAGAAATTAAACATACCAAACTCTGAAGTCCTTAATCTTGTGATTCTTCTGAGGCCAGATGCGCAGAATCACAACTCTGTCCCTTTGGTAAGAATATTCTGTGAGCAAGCGTAATCTCTTTCACAGATCATTAACTTATCTTAGTCTTTCTCTTATATCTTAAACATTTGGTTCACAACCACACTATCCATTGGCTGATTAAATCCTACTTCACTCTTCACATTCAGGTTCCAACCTTGCCTGCTTTTCCTAGCTAACCGAAATATGTTTTCTCCAGATCTGTGGTGCAAGAGAAGCAAAAATAAGTTGAAGTGGTACAGTAATTGGTGAGTGAAGTGATCAGAAAGACAAAAGATAGCAAGATCACAATGTTAGTATCCATCTGGGTGATTTCTAGGGCTTGTTTTATCTACCAGGTGATGAGAAATAAAGAGCCACCTTGTGAAGACCTCTGCTGGGGAGTGAATTATTTTACTGCCTTTAAAGCACAACAGGATGATAAGAGTCTGTGGTTAGGCATGTCTAGTTTGTAATCAGGCTCGGTAGGGCAGATGAGATGTTCTCATAAAGGGGAATGTGGCTGTAGAAGATTGGCAGAAGACAATAACAGCTAGTAAAGCAGCTGGATTTAGCTAATTGTTACTCCAAGCGGATAGAAATTGGTTTTGTTTCTGAAGGGCTTTACTTCCAAGTTAGCTTAAGATAAAACTGCTGTCTTCTAGATGTCAAGGGATTCCTTTCAGATTTAAGTAAATGGCTTATTGGCATACATTTATCTGCTTGATTATGTGCTTATTTGCTTACTGGTAGTGGTCAGCCGTGCTGTTACAAAAATTAATCCTATGAGGAATGGTCTTTCAAGTATAGCGAACCATAACCTTCAGGGATTATGATTCAGCTGTGTTTGAAAGAACAATTCAGATATTAAAGCCCTATTTTTATTACTGAGCATCCCGAGATCCCAGAGTCTTTGCTCAGTACAGAGAAATATGAAACAGCATTAGAAAGCAAATCAGTTGCTCTGCTGTGGACAGTCCGACTGATGCAGGACTAAACACTGGTATTCACTTCTAATAAAATATTGAGATATTAAGACTACACATTGACTCAAGAATGTTATGGTGTAACCTGGCCCTTTAGGTCATGTAAGTGGAGATCTGCTGCAAAGGAAATATGAAATTGCTTGTGTTTTAGTAACCGATTCCCTCAAATTTAATAAGTATGGATTTGTACTTCAGATATTTGCAAATAATCACTTAGTTGTCTGTTTCTCTTTTTTTTTTTTTTAAAGGAGATTTTTTTTATGTCCTTATGGGGCACTGAGCTGGTTTTTCTATTACTTAGTTTATTATGGGCCTAGCTTGTCTGTACCTTCTTTGGTAACTGAACTGGATGCCTTACTACTTCCTCTCCATGTTGAGTATATACCATAATCTCTGTAGGCTGGGGTAGAAAATGATGTATTGTATGTGTTATATATATATGTGTGTGTGTGTGTGTATATATATATATATATATATATATATATATATATATATATAAAATCAAACAAAAAAAATACAGAGAAAACCATTAGGGAATAAGGTGTTTGGACTAATCCTTATTAGCTTCTGTTTAAGTACGTTTCTACTTTCCAGACTTATTTCTTGGGCACAGGAGCCATTTGCAGTTGAATAATTTTTGGGTCAGTGTTTTCAGAAATGTGTAAAATTGATACAAAGCAAATTTTTAGGTTGGTATCAGTAGGTTCTAATTCTGAAGAAATTGAAATGCTTTCAGGCATAGGTAAAATGACTTTCTTTCTAATCCTGGGTTGAATCCAGAATGATTTTTTTTCTATCATATATGTAATACCCAGAAGCCCTACTGGGGAATTCATCTTTTCATCCCGGGCGGATTATTTTATATCACATGTTAATATATAATGCTCATTTTTTTTCTTGATCAACCCTACTTTAGGTTTTTGGTAGGACATTATTCATTTAAACCTATAAAGTCAGACATGAAACTTGTGTACTGACTGCCCGGTACCTCCATCAGTTAATTAAAACTGAGTACATAACTGTGTAGAGAATATGTAGCAGTTTGAATGAGGGGATGCAACTTATAAAAGCAACTTCCATCACTGTTTCATTTTTGTGAAATGTGGGGCATCAACCTTGTAGACAAAGTAATTCTGAAGCTGAGACTAAAATTTAAAAAAAAAAAAAAAGTTAATAGAAAGGCATCAATTATAATTAAGATAAACTTGGCCAATAATTTTCTGGCCTGCGTATTAAAAATACAGCTTGTGTAGGGGCTAATCAAGCTGCTTAAAAAGGAGAAGAGGTAAGGTTGTAATAAGAAGTTGCATGAGTAGTCGGTGCCTACTGTGTTCAAGTAGATTTGTGAGGCTAGCCAAGCTTTCATTTTCTGGAAAATGACATGGAAACCAACTATGGATAACTTACAGTGAAATAGTTTAAGAACAAGTATAGTATAATGCATCTGACTGTTACAGGCAAGATATTCAGACTTAGTCAAGGCAAAACATCTGTCTTAAGACTTTTACAGACTGTTAACTGTCTATAAAAAGAAAAGGGGTTAGGTTACTACTTGTAGTAGGGCCAGGCTTCATTGAAGGTGTGAGCTGATGGAATTGAACTGTCCTAGGAGAATTTATGTTGTAGCTTTTCAGCAGATGTGGTAGAAGCTGTTTTCCTTCCTGTATTTGTAGCCCATAAAGCATCTCATTAGTGCCCAATGGAGAGGTGACAATGTTTCACCTGAAATTTTTAAAGGAGAGTAGAGGCTATATTTCGTTTTTTTCTCACTTGAGGGGGAGCAGGAAAAAAAGAAGTGAAACTTCAGTTTTACTGTTCTGTCATTCTGTGATAGTCTAGGCCCAGAGATCAGGGTTGCTATTTTAAGTAGCCTGGCTGGAAGCTTTTTGATAAAGCTGTCTGCATATATTAACTTTCCAGTAAGGGAATGAGGCCTGAACTGAGAAAATGATCAAGTAATTTTATGTCAGTTGACTCTAGTTTATGCACCATCAAATGTTCTTGGATACTGAATCAACATAGTGTTTTGGTTACCATTCACATCTTTGTATGCCATGTCAATTGCTGGTAATATCAACCTTGTGCTGTTACAGCTCTGTGGGACCCTTTCTTTACTTAGCCTCCCCCTTGTTTTTAATAAATCTTACAGTAGCATAAAGAAGAAAATTATCCCAGTTACTGTTCTGTATCTTCTCCCCTAGTGATAAGTCAGGTAGGAGTAAATAACATTAAGATTAGTGTTCTATCAAAATGTTCTGCACTTCAAGCAAAGCGTCTTTCAGAAGGTTTAATCTCAGTTGTAAGCGTCGTATGAAATGCTTAGAGATCTTTGCAAATACACTGAATGGTAGTGTCTATGTGCGTTAACTTTTGCTGTTCCGTGCCATACAAAATGGCAACTTTCTATATTTGTTGCTTATTTTCTGCGTGTTTGGCCATTTCACATTTATTCACTAAGTAGGGCTTGGTTTTCTCTCCGTATGAATATCTCCTAGTGACAGAGATAGTGTTAGCTATTGTTTATAATTCTAAATTGCTCCTCTGTTTTACATGTGAGGAGTATAGAAATACAGAGTTGTGGCTGCTGCTTTTACACTGTCCTAATTTTCTTTATTGTTGCTTAAAAAAAATTGATAAGTTGCCATTTCAAGTCCAGAGCTGTTTTACTATGGTAGTACCCTTGCAGCTCTGTAAGTTCTGGTATTTGGCTGTGACTACTCAACTAAAATCTAATACTTTTCAGTGACTGAACTCCGCTTTCAGTTTGAATGTTGACTTGATTTCTGTGGAGAGAAAGGTGAAAGTGGTGATGAATTCCAATGAGCCTCCTTTCCAAGCCCGCTGACCTGTTTTATTGAATGCATTTTTTTGTCATGGGTAGACCAGAAGAGTACAGGCTGGAAGTCACTTAAGACTTCAATGTGTTGGAAGAATGGGGTGGTAACATAACTTTTGTCCAGCGGTTATCCACTGAAGACTTAGATGCTAAGCTTAGTTCAGTGTGATGTACATTCAGTATGTCATTGGAAGCTTGTGTTTTTAAAAACAAGGCAAAAGTGAAGTCTGGCAAATGGCAAGTAATGAAGAGATGCATGTTAGAGATGCTGAAGATGGTGATTTCTTTTGCAAGGTTCCAGCGGGATGGACAAGGTGTTCAGCTGTGCAAAGGCGCCCTTTGTACTGAACAGAGAGTCTTGAGAGCTAATCCTACAGAAAGTATTTGGAAACGATGACCCTTCAAAGCATGTCTACTGAAATAGAGGTCTTTTGAAAGTTGAGCTCAAATTGTAATTCCTGGAGAAGCAGCTTGCTGGCATTGAGAGTTTGTGCCATTGCTGAAGATCCTCAGACTGTGAAATGTGACAGATTTGCATAATGCCTATTTTTTTTAAAGTCTGCATTAAAAATGGTAGACAATCCAGGAGAACACCCAAATAAATTGGGGTAACAGTGTAGAACAGGTGACAATGATAACAATTGTAGTTCAGTGCAGTAAATACTTTGGAAAACAGTGCTTAGGAAATATAACTAGCGGTTACAGCTATGTCAGCTTTGAGCTCAGTTAAGAATTTGTCAGCTGAAGCACAAAGCAGAAGAACTTCTGTGCAAGTGCCAGGAGCTCAGGGCATAAAATGGAGTAATTTGAATTGCAGATTATAAACTGGATGTTGTGGCCATAAGATCATAGTGTAACAGTCACGGCAGAGTGTGCCTATTGAAAGATATGACCTTTTCAAGAATGCTAGAAATAGAGGTTATTGCATAGCACTGTAATACATGATGTGTAACTCTCATAATTAAGAGGCAATTAAAGTGAAACAGAAGCTGCTAGGTGAATAGCAGCTTAGTGAGAAGTCATATTAGGTGTTGCTCGATTTCTATAGTAGGCGCAGAGCTGGATCTGGAGAGAGGAAACTATTGGTACGAAGGTGACCATGACAATGTGTGTGAGATTATAAGGGCTGGAAAGCATTCACTGTAAGGTATCATGGATACACTGACTATTCCACATTAGAAAGGACCTACGAGGATCAAGTCCAACCCCTGGCCCCGTGCAGGACCAATTAAAATTTAGATCTTTGAAATAAAATAATCTACTTTGCCTTCTGTAAGTCTTCCACTAAGGCAAAGGAGAAAACTTAAATGTAACTTAAGGGTCAGCGGTGTCATAATAACGTAGATAATTGGGAGATTAAGGTATTTCATTTGAAGATAGTAGAAAGCTCATGCTGCAAAAGCAGGAAGGTGCTAGAACAACATTCCTTTGGAGATACCGAGATCAAGTTATCTAGCTGCTTTTAGTTTTGAGCTCAATACTACACACTGTGAAAGGGATTGGATTCTGTTGTTGCCTTTGATGGTTTGGTAAGTCATAGATTCAATTCTGTTTCTAATGTGGTTAGACCCTGTTTTTTGAGCCCTTGTTCTTCAAGTTCCATTGACTGTTAACAACTGTAAGGCACTGGTTGTTGTTAGTTTTTCTCTGAATTAAATCCCCGAGCTTTAGGAGGAGTAACTTCTTGTTACAGTTTCTTTTGAGGATTAAATCCAATCAAGTTGAAATGCCACTAAAAAGCTTACCGAGAGTTGCTCTAAATCTTTTATTTCCTTGTCAAGAAAAATGTCTTACAGGACTTCAGGCCTTTAAATTGGGTGCTCCTGTAGCTGACATGTTTCTGACCCTTGATAATTTTTTTTTTTTTTTTGTCCTTGAAAGGTCAAATAGGAAAAGTCTTTTATTCTTGAACATGAGCAGCACAAAAAAGGCAACCATCTCCCCCAGCCTGCCCCGGCAGTTACTACGACTGTAGAAATCAGTGTGGTCTTGGTGCCTGTGCGAATGGCAAGGTAGTTATCTTCAAATCGGGTCTTTGTAGTAATTTGAAATTCATGTTTTGCTGTTTTGCTACAGCAGGAGAGAACTGCTGTTATATCCACAGGCTAGTCAAATCTAGTGATATGTCAGTGGGGAGAGAGCAAATCAACAGTAAATAGCTCAATGAAGAAGTCTTGTGGGTCTGTTTTACTGCTTACAGGAAGTAAAAGAAAAGATAAAACTTCAAAACCAAAGGGGGATGTTGGTCAGAAGATGAAGCTTAGGTAATATTTACCGAGAAGGTAAAAGGAACTTCATGCTTTCCAAACAAAATGTGACATGTTTCTTTCCCGTTCTCTTTTAAAATCTTTATGCTAGGAAGGGTAGGTCAGAGTTAAGTTTGTGAGAAACAGTGAGAGCAACTTTCCTCTGTTCATATCTTCCAGCTAATCCTAATTGCTTGACTGCCTTGAAATAAAGGAAGAAGTCAGTTTTTGAGCCACTTAGAGATGTGTTTTTTGCATGTCATGTGAGGTGCTGTTATATCGTAATGAATTGATAGTGGGAGAGCAACTACCATTGCTGGGTTAATACAGTAAGGTGTTTGTGTGTTTACACTGTGTGTGTATGCTTGAAGTCTGCCAATTTTAAGATGTTCTTGGGCAAAGGTTATGTCTATTTAGTAGAAGAAATGAAATTTCCTAACCTTTTTCTAAATTCCTGTGTGAGTCGTGTTTCTGCCTTGAAGAAGGTAGGCAAAATAACCTCAGTTCCCAAATAGTTGAGGCTAATGTGGGGATATTCACAAACAAGGAAAAAAAGTTAAGTCCACTGATGTTCTACTTAACAGTTTTCTGGCTGTTACATACTGACTGCAGGAAGTACCCCAATCCTCCATAAGTTGCAGGAGAGATGTTGTGCTATGGAGGAATCTGGGTTTGTTCAGGTTGCTGGAAGAAGCAGTGGGTTTATCACAAAACTGTCTCTTCTGGACTGGATATTGAGGTGCATGTGTGCTGCCTCTACCTGTTATCCTTCTTGATCTGCCCTCAGCTCCTTCGTAGGGCTTCTCTTCTGTGTTCCTCTCTGCATCTTCTCTGTTCTCCCACCAACTTTGATGACTTGACTGCTCCCAGGCCAGACCCAGTCAGTGTTCGAGTTCCAAATATTAACACTGATGCTTTCTCTTGACTCCTCTGAAGATGTTTGGTCATCTTGTTGTTCCCACACATCCAGTTCCTTTGCCATGTTCCCACTTGAGCTGGTGGTCTGATAGCTTTGTGCTGTGGAGCTCTTCCTGTGGAGTCTGCAGTTTTGATGCAGGCTTTGAAAAGTGGATCTTTGAATGGCACATCTAAGAAAATGCCATTACACTGTTTTCAGGAGGAACGCTTCTGTTTCACAGGTTACCTAGTGTTTTCTTACTTAATAGAGGCACAGCTAAATCTTCAGAGATCCACATCCTTTAATGCGTGGAAATTCAATTAAGATGGAAATAAGTGCAGGAAGAGTCTGCAATGATGGAGCGATGCAGTAAGGAAGATAATTCACAATGATATTATTCAAATTTAATTTTGTGTTTAAGTAATTGTGCTATTTCATAGCCACTTGAACTATATGGCTATGTTGTTTATAACCTTTCCCAGAATCTGGCTGTATGTCAGCAGTAACTGTAGGTAACTGCTTCAGTGCTGACTGGGACTGAGTGTAGTCCTGCCACAATTTTTACTTGCAAGGTAACTTTGTGAGGCTGTGCTTGTTGTTTGAAGCCCCTATTTCATTAGTCTTTGAGATGCTACTGCTACATCAGCGTGTGCTGTAAATGCAAATTCTAGGCAAACTTAGGTTGGTGAGAGGGGCTGGGGTTGTGCTTGGCTTCTGTGACAGGATGACAAGAAAGCCAAGAACGCTGGTGTGATAAGAAGTAGCCTGTTCATAATGCCAGGAACTTGCCTATGAGAAGTCTCCTACACTGCTGAGCTTTGAAGGCTGATGCTTTTAGGGATAAAGCTTTTCTTTTAATACTTCTTAGAGTTGTTTGGGTTTTTTTTTGTGTGTGTGTGTGTGTGTGTGTGCTTCAGAGTTATTCGTCCCTTAAGTTCTGTTTCTCTGCTCCATGCTGGTTTCTCCATTAACTTTTATTCAGGAGGTCTTTGAGAAGCTGAGAATCCTTCAAAGTACGTAGGTGTGATTAAAATGCAGGAGGGAAACATTTAGTTTGGTGTTGAGCAGCTTTCGCAGGCTGTGCAGTGAGGTGCAGTTTCAGTAGGAATGGAAGAGACGCTGCTACCAACCATTCACATCCTGAGGCAAGATAAGCTTTGTGGCAAGAGGTTTAGACTGCATTATCCAGCTGTGACTTTTCTTCACAGACACACCCAGCCTGAACCAAGGGGGCTGCCTCTACTAACAATCATAGCTACCTTTTCAGTACAAAAGTCATTTAATTCAGATTCAGTCATGCCTATTCTCTAACCATTGCTTTTTGCTGCTGAAGTCATGGGCTCTTTACTGCAAATAATTCTGTACCTAAGCAACGTGACCCTATTTTGTATGTAACTGAGAAAACCTCTTTTTTTCTGTTTTTCTATGTGAAGTTTTTCATGTTTGTGATGTCTTGTATCTGAAGAAAGTGCATTTCTTTGGATTTAGCTGAGCTACTTCACAGTTCTAAATTCTTAGACGAAAGCTGTTGAAAAATTTTTGCAAGATGCTTGCTTGTGATTCCTGGTAACTGGAGAGTAGGATGGCAGGATGGCATTTGTAATTATGCAAAAATCTAATGAAATATGACTGTATAACCCAGTTAGCAGATTACTTGATAAAATGTAACTTAATTTCCAGATGACTTTATTTCCTCTGTGTTTTTAGCTGGCAAAAATTGGCATATTAGTGAAAAAGGGTAGCGCAGTGACTGATATTTAAGAACTGGAAATCTAGTTTTACTTCAGGGTGAGCTGTGTTATTGTTCCAGTTGTCAGATGGGTATAAGGCAACAACTTCCTTGGCGGTTCTGATATTCTGTTCCATTTCTTCCTCCCTTCTTCTGCTAAATGTCTGTTCTGCACATCTGCCTGAACATTCCCTTTCCCAGGTGACATCATAGTTTCTTCTGAATTGAGACTTTGAGACTAATGGGATGTTAACACTGAATCGTTATTAATGAGACATAAAAAATGATGTATTGCTCTTCCTTAACACAATAACATTGTCACTGTTTCTTACATTTACTTGTTCAGCAATTGCATTCTCAACTGATAAAGTATCGTTTTTAATCAGAAATGTAGGTAGCCAGTTATTTGTGATCTGCCAGGAGCAATTTACTTGAACAGGAAATGTACTTCATAGGGTTTTTTTCTATGTCTGAGTTGTGATTATTCAGTGTATAATCATTAAATAGTAATTTCCTTATTTACCACACTTGCCCTTCATTGAGACTGGGGGAAACCCAGTAATGTCTTCCTTCTGAAAGGTGTAGAAGAGTTCATGGTCTGTCCTGAACAGTGGCACTGTAAAATAAGAGCCTCTGCTGGAGTGCAGACGCCTCAGCATTTCTGTAAGGAAAGAAACTTAAGTTTCTGTCTTGAAGACCACGGGGGTAATGACAGCCAGAGCAGAATGACAGTACTAAGGAAAGTGGGTAAGGTTCTTTCTTGTGAATGCCAAAACAAAAGTAGTGGTGCACTGTGTGAAACTTGCTGAAGGAGCTTTGTGTCAAGTGGTTAATGTTCATAAGTAAAAAAGAGAAATGTTGTATTTCAATTTGTGGGTGACTTGACTCGTTCTACTCAGGGCTAAAATCTTTTTAGAGCTCAAATGGACCCCAAATCTCTCAAATATACTGTTATAATCTTCTTACATTTATAGCTTGGGGCTTACCCCCCTGATATCCCTAATCTGTTGTATGCATGAAGTGGGTAGAGAGCAGCCTTAGCATCGCTTAGATTTCTCAGCTATGTGACTCTTTTTTTGTCAGAATAGATACAGAACTGTGCTTCTAGGATAAGAAGCAAAGCAAAAAGAATTAAGAAAATCAGTTGTTTGGACTGCAAGCATTTCAAGATTTTTAAAAAGCCTTTATCTTTTGGAGAGTAGATTGTGGTTTCAGTACAGGAGCTTCTTACAGCAAAAATGGACAGAACACTGTGATACCAGTTTCAGTGTTTTAGGGCAGCTTTTACCTTCTATCTTGGTACAGATAACGGAAGAGATGGTAAAGAGGTCTTTCAGAGACGGAAGATAATGTTCTTCCTACTGGAATACTGCATCTTGTAGAGTGGAGCATGTTGTAATTGTCAACATATTGCGCTCTTTGGAAGTGGTTGTTGTATCTGCCTTTCCTGGCCATGGAGACTTTGGTCGGTCACTGGTCCTTGCTCCCTGCCTCCTTCAGGCTAACTTGCTGACTTGAACATGAAGAGGAGCTCTACGCTAGCTGTGGTGCTGCACTCGCTGCTCCTTTTTTTTTGTTGTTAAATTCCGTTTAATTTGAAGTGGCAGGTTACAAAAGACTTGTGTACTTATATTCCTGGAGGCTACAAAAAGGATTCTGCTGTGTAGATTTGTAAATAAATAGGGAATTAAAGTCAAACATTTCACTGGGGTGTATTCTGAAACCATGTTGTAGTATGTGTGGCTGGATTCCTATTAGCCAGGTCATTGGAATACATCTGATGTCTTAAACATCAACTGCAGTCCCATTTGGAAATGGTTTTGGAAGACTGACTTTCTTGTAGTGTTGAGTGTTGTTTCACCATGGAAACTTGGAAGCCTGAAAGGCTGTCTTACAAGCGTTTAAGGATAGTATGTGCGTTGTGAGGATGGTTTCTCTGTATCTTAATGACATTGGTGACCTCCTGCTGTTACTGCTTTGATCATTTTTAGCTTAGTGGTTATCCTGAGCTGATGACATGCCTCCTGGTAAGCTGTTCTGCAGACCTCCCTTCCACTGTCTTCTGATAGCTCACTAAATGCTTGACTGGTTTGGGTTCCCAGAAAATTCAGGTTTTGATAATTGTCAGGGGAAAAAACAGTGAGAGAGGCTATGGATTCATTGTGGCTGTCTCTCTAAATACAAGTATTAAATTATGTCTCTCTCAAACCATCAGCATTAAATAACTGAAGATGGTATCTTTTTCTAGCTGAGTTGTGAGGAAAGAGATGAGCCAGAAGAACATTTAAAGGCAGTGTATGAGTAAGCAGTTTCAATGACTGACAGCTGTGTTCTGAAATGGAGCCAGAAGGAAAGTTGATTGTAGTTAATGAGTTTTTCTGCTTCTCCAAGGAAAACCAATGCTGCAGCTGAAGGCAGACGCTTCTATTGTGGTTCTTACCTTTCATTTTATTGCTGCTGCAGTAGTAGCCATGATAATCTTTGGATGATCATCAGGTTAGAACGTGAAACTCAACTTTGAGTTCCACAGTCTCTTGCGTCTTCTAGGTCTGAATAGTTTGCTGACATTGTTAGATGGGTTTAGCTTCTCTGTCAAATGTCTGGAGAACAGACACCTTGCTTGTTAATGCCCTGCAGAACTGCTGGCCCAGCTGCCTTGCATTTCAAGGCTGCTGTTGACTTGTATTTATCGAAGCATGCTGTCTTGGGGGTTTTAACTGCTGTGTACCAGTCCTTACAGTCCCGTATGATTTCTCTTATGGCTTCTATTCAAGGCAAGTAATCCACAGATGTACTAAGAATTTTCTAGACAGTTACTGCTTTACTGATCAGTGTGAGAGGTTTACCGTTTCCGTTAGGGGAAAGAATAAGAACATTACTATGCCTGTCTCCCCCTGGAGTTTATTTATTCTTTCTAATAGCCTTTGCAGATAAACAGAATAATATTTTGGGTGTCTGGCTCTGTTTTCTGTTTCGCTGGGAAGCAAAAGCTTTTTTGACTAGTGCTTTACAACTTGCTTCTTCCCCTGGTCTTCTGTGCTTTGCAGTTCTCTGTGGAGTACAGATGTTTGTACTTCAAAGTAATTACTGCATTTAAGCATAATTAGAGTGTAGCCAGTAACCTTCATTTCTTTCTTAGCATAATTTTATTTGGTTGCTGATGGTTTTCAATGGCTCATTCCATCTGGGACTAGGTTACTAGGATCTGGCTTATTCCATGCTATTCGAAGAGGTAGAAGCAATTTCAAGTAATTGTGTAGGTGAATGTACTTCTTAGGGTAGATTTGAAAGAACCTGTAAACAGACCTTTTTTTGATTATGTTTTCAGTTTACATCAAGTAGGTCTATTGCAAGCTTTGTGTTCACTACTGTTGTGTAAGTACATTTCGTGTCCGTAGAAGTGATGAGTAATTCAACTAAGCATACAGAGCCTAGTGGGAATCTGCAGATCGTCATTCCCAATATCACTGCAGATTATATGCAAGGGGCATTACAACTGGATTTTGTTGGATATGTTGGCCTGCCCAGTGGCCTTTCTTTTTTTCCTGTCCCCTTCATCTCTAATGGTTTGGGTCTTCAACTCTGATTATGTTTATAGTATTAGATTATAGTTATGGTAAATATCCTTTTTTCCCTGTGTTCTCTCTGACTCATCTTTCCACACTTTTAGTTGATCGATTCAGAGAACACAGGCTCCATGCAGGTGCAGCTGCTCATTTGGAGTCAGCATGTCATTTTGATCGTAGTAGCATGCTTGTATGTTGTAAATTGCAGGTCAGGCTTTGTGATGTAAGGTTAGGAGGTGATAACTTCAAAAGTACTATGAAATGGAGTCTAAGCATGATGGTAAACTTCAGAATAGCTGTTGATGCTCAAGGGAAAGCAAGGAAGAAAAAAATGGGAAGAAGGATTGGAGGAATGGAAGCTGCAGCTTTCTAATGCTTAAGTATGCAATGGGACTGCTTGTAAGGTTCTTGTTTCTTGCTTGTGAAGGTATTTGGTAAGGAAAAGCAAACTTGGAATAATTTAAGTTAAACTTCATTTAAGTTAAATTCACAGAATTGTGAATTTTTGGTTCACAGAACTGTAGCACCCTTTCAGTGGGAAAAAATTATTTGGAGACTTGTCTTCTGACCATCATATTTATGATTTGCCCATCTTTAATGTCTAAGTATTACTCTGTACATGGGCTGCTTTTGGGCTCATAGTGCTATTAGAATTGGTTGTGGTTTGTTGATTGGGAATAAAAAGAGACCATATAAGTCATCAATTGTGAGGGGTAAAAAAAAAAAAAAAGGGGGGGGCAATCAGGAATAAAAGGGCCAACAGAAAGATACGCTACAAATCATGGAACTAGTTCTTCATCTCAGCAACTGTGGAAAAACTTGATCAGGAGTCACTGAGAGCTGTAGTTCTGTTGCTGTGTAAGATGTCCTTGGAAGAACTTACAACTTAGTGATGGAAAGTGGCCTCTTAAGTCTGGGAAGGATTCTTTAAATAATACTTCAGCTACAGTAAGAGTCACCTAAGAAACTTAGGTTGTTTGTTTCTCTAAGGGTGATTTCGAGAATGTCTCTTGAGAACAACTCTTAGAAAAAAAAGTATATATTAAGAGCCTATATAATATTTTGGAGATAAAAAAACTATATATTTAAAACTACTTATGTCCTTATTTTCTACCTTTTGCAGCAATGTGAAATGGTGCTGTAGTAACTGCAACTTGGACAAATGTTGCTCTCCATACAATTTCTAGTTTCCAAAATTGTAGCTACTGAACGAAACTTGAGTTATTTCAGATTAACAGAAAGGTCTCTGAGGGGACTGAAGATCTTGTGTATGTATCCTGTGTAATTTCTCTAGTTGAATTTCTGATGAATGTGCTTCAGGATAATTATTTATATAATTTATATAATCCTGAATTGAATTTTTCCAAACCAATTGGTAAATGTTGAAATACCATGAATGAAGAGGAAATACTGAGTTACTAATAAGTCATGGAGTAACAAAACGTCAGTGCTTGAGTAAGTTACAAAACTCTAACAGTTTACACTTCATATTCTATTAGAGTTATTGTTCTTGTGGAGGAGATAGAAGAACAAGGCAACTTCTACCCCTTCAGCTGCCACATGAATGCGTATTTGAGCTTTCTCGTTACTTAAATGCCTATAGTCAAAATGTATTAGCAGTATTATTAAAAAGTGCATCAAACTACAACTTCTGCATGAGTTTCTGGAGACTCTGGAAAGCTCTAATTACTTTTTTTTTTTTTTTTAGGTGATAGTATGCGCGAGAAGATAGCACTTAGAACCTTGGAATTTTTCCTATCTTCTTCCATACTATGAAGTAAAATATTAGTAGTACATAACTCAAAGGAAATAACAAACAGCAAAATAAACTATTTATGTTTTTGTTTTCAGTATTTCAGTTGACCTTCAGATCTGCTGCCTAAATTATGCTCTGTTTCAATAAACTAACTAGCATCAGTATTGTCCTCCATCATTTACTTAGCTTCATCTTCTTCCCTGGCGATTCAATGAGACTAAATGCCAAAAATCTGTCTGTTTGTCAAGTGACCATCAGGTTGTTTTGGCAAGGGAAGAAATGCGAGGATTGGCAGAGCGCTCAAGGATGAAAACTTAATAAATAAAAATGGTATGCAATGAAAACAGCCCATAGTTTATGTGCATGTTTGCTGCAGGTATCACCTTAAAAGTTCACTAATCGCCTGCATTTCAGCGTCTTCAGTTGTCTTAATTACTGATGCTTGAGTGATTGCTAAATAATTTTCTAAGTAAGAAAGGTTAAAAAAAGCTCTTCATTTTGCTCAGTTTTTGTGTTATATACTTGAGAAACAGTACTCAAGGCTTAAGTATTTTTTTTCTTCCTCTTTGACTCGTTGGCTGCCAGTCACCAGTTATTAGTTTCCATGTTAAAAGTGCTGCGATCCTGTTTCTCAAGCCATACTCACCTGAAATTGTGGTGTCATAAGTTTTTTATGGCTCTTTCTGCCACCTCCTTTGCAGGTTTCCTCTGGCATTTATGAGCTTATTTAAAATGTCTTTCAATTTCCAGTAAGCTTGAACAAATGTCTGTTCCCTAGGTAGCTGTTAGGAAATGATTCCACCGCTAAATAGGAACTACTTTTAATACTATCATTTCAGCAACAGCAAATGTTTTACTTGTCCCAACTGCTCTTAATTGAGATGCATTTAGTTTGATTTTGCTAGGATAAAAAATGTGGCATAGACTTAATAATGATAAGAGGCTGAAAAAATGTGCTACACTTAGAATTTTGTTTTCTACCAGTGAGTTGAGTAGCCATAGCTTCTTGATGGAGGATGCAGCAGGCCTTCTGGGCAGAGTACTAGCAGAAGATTGCTTCTGGCTGCTTTGTGGTTTCTCAAAAGTGTTCTGTCCTTGTCTTCATAGAATCATCTGGAAAAGCCTTCTAAGGTCACCTAGTCCAACTGTCTGCCTATCAGCAGTATTTCCCATCTAAGCCAGTGTCCCTTAATACAAGATCTGAATGCTTGCTGAGCACCTCCAGGGATGGTGACTGAACCATCTCCCTGGGCAGCCTGTTCAAGCTTCTCAGCATTCCTTTGGAAAATGAATTTTTCTTAATATCCAACCTGAACAATCCTTGGTGCAACTAGAGGCTATTATCTCTTGTCCTGTTAGCTGGGAAAAGAGGCTGACTCACACTTGAGCACAACCTCTCTTCAGGTCATTTTTGAGAGTTGTAAGGGTTTGTCCCAGTCTTCTCCACTGAGCAATCCCAGTTCCTTGTCATATTAATGTTCCAGACCCCTCACTGGCTTCATTGCCCTTGTCTGAACATGCTGCAGGCTGTCAGTGTCTTCCATGTAGTGAGGGGCCAGAACTGAACATGGTACTTAAGAGTAGCTTCACCAGAGCTGCATCTGTAAAGAGGGATGATCTCTCTCTTTTCCTGTTGGCAAAACTGCTTCAGGTAGAAGCCAAGATGCCATTGGCCTTCTTAGCTACCTGGGCAAGTTGCTGGCTCATGTTTAGCCAACACCCCAGCTCTATGTCTTGCACACAATCTTTTGTTCGTTCTGCCCGAGCCTGTAGGCTTGCCTGGCATTGTTGTGACCAAAGTGTGAAACCTGGCACTTGGTCTTGATGAACTTTATCCCAGTGTCCTCAGCCCAACAATCCCCCCGTCCAGATCTTCCTGAAGGCCCTTCGTACCCACAGGCAGATCACTGATTCTTCCCAGTTCCTTGATGTCATCTGCGAACTTATTGAAGGAGCACTCAGTCCCCTTGCTGAGGAAATAAATAAGGATGTTAAATAGGATATTAACAGTCTTATCATCATAAGCAGTATATCAGGCTCTGTCCAATGAACTAATGATGTTTAGAGGATGTGGAATATTTTTCTGTGCTTAGTGGTACACTTAGTGTTAGCATTGCTTCAAATTTGTTGACCAAACATCCACGTAGCCTGATATCCTATCTCTAGCATGGTCACTAGTGGTGGATATTTTTTTTTTTTCAGGAAAAAATTTCAAAAACTACGCATGCATGGAATGTTCCTCATGCTTAAGTAAAGCCTTCTGGCTCACAGCAATGAGGCTATGTCCTCTTGACAGAAAGGCTGCATTTAGACCATGGTATATTATCTTCATTGAGAGGCTTGTCATTAAATATGACTAATCTTCAGATTTACTACTTGTGCTGCTTGAGGTAGTGATCTTCTCAAGTATATAAAAATACCTTTTACTAGGAATAGATTCCTTCTGCTGATGCAGGGCTCTGAGCGTGAAACATAGGTGAAGCAGAGTGGCAAATTTCTGCTTGTAAACATCATCTCAGCTTTGGTGACTTTGCTTAGATTTTAGTTGGTGAATGTGCTTTAATTTACAGCACTTCCCGATGTTTTTCTTATCCTTTAGTAGGTATGGAAAGATCCAGAAACAACCAAAAACAAATCAACAAAAGAATAACAAAAATAAACCCAGCAAAATAAGCCAAACGAAGGGGGAAAAATAACTAAGAATAAAGAAAAATCATCAATCTCCCCATGCAACAGCAGCACAGAAATAATCCCCACACTTGACATGTAACTGTTATCAGTTAGTATAAGTAACAGTGACTTTAGCTATGACTACTGATTTTCAGATGTTCTCTATTGAAACACCTGTATTGAAATGATCAAGAATAAAAGATAACTGTATTTAACAATGTTTTCCTCTGTTCATGCTC
Organism: Lagopus muta; assembly: GCF_023343835.1. Classification (NCBI taxonomy): domain Eukaryota; kingdom Metazoa; phylum Chordata; class Aves; order Galliformes; family Phasianidae; genus Lagopus; species Lagopus muta. The sequence continues at coordinate 10,994,158 of NC_064436.1, read as the reverse complement.
TATGTCTTTACTGGTGGACCAGCATTGAGGGGAAGTTAAAAAAAAAAAAATAAAAAAAAAAATCCCATAGAGGCAGCTGTGGGGTAACAGTGATGTTGGGGCTTTTACAGCTCCCTAGCAATTTAAGTTTGGCTGCTGTCTACATACATGGTGTTTCACAAACTTCAAGAAAAATAAGAAATGACATTGTTATGTGGAATGGTTGTCTATGATAGATACGTGATGCTGCCTATACCTATAGGTGCGGGAGTGCTTTCTTTGTAAGGGAACATGATGCAGTAACAAAGACTAGTTCAGTAAGAAAGATTTTTTCCATCCTCCCTAGATTCCTAAAACATGGTCTTCTCTTACAAGTTGGATTATGTGTAACACAAATATAATGCTGTTTTCATTTGTCGGTTGCTTCTTTTTTAAGCGTAGTAAAATAATAACAGTAAAGTAACTGTGAATAGATGGGTCTCATTTCCTCACTATTTCCTGAAAACTGCAAATGCAGATGAGTGTATTATAATCCAAGTAGGATACTTAATGTTTTTGTCTTAAAAAGGATTATATTTTAGCTTTTGAAATGATAGGAGTGAATACTGCAGCATGCTAAAGAGTCTGTTTCTGCTCCCATGTGAGGAAGAAGCAGAGAAACAGAAAATACAGCGGAGTGTCTGCTGCAGTCACCAATTCTCTCAGCTGCAGAGTAGAGGAAACCTTCTGGGAAGTTATTTGACATTTAACGGCATGTTGTACATAGGCAGATGCTGAGTGAAGCTGGCTTTCTTTTGCTTGTTAATGGTTTTCTTTTCTGACCTTTATTACTAATGCATCTTAAAGAAGCTTTTAATGTGTGAAGACAGAAGGTTGTTTTTATTAATCTATTACTTCTTTGCGTACAGAAATGAGAGAGGGATGGTGCTGACTGAAAGGAAATCTACTCTTTGTAATGAAAAATAAGGTAATGCATTCTCCTGCTTTTATTCATGTGTTAGTTGAATCTGTGTGAACTTGAGTCATCCTTTTCTGTGATAGCTACTAGCATTGTGCTTTTAGGGGGAAAAAGAAAATATTTTTAGAAAGGTAGAGATGAAACATGCACTGTTTGCCTTCTATAATGCTAACATTTTTCCTGATATCAACATTCCGTAGCTGAATCATGAATAGTCTGGTCAGATTTTGCTCACGGATTTAAATCTAGAATTTCTGTTTTGAGTATACTGGATATTTCAGTGCTTGACTGAGGTATTGTACTAATGTTCAAGATGGATTTGGAGACCCCAGTATTATTTTCAGTGTTCTTTTAGTTTTTTTGGTTTTTTTTTTTTTAAACTAAATTTACTGTATAGTGTTTTTTGTTTTTTGTTCTCTCCTCTTTCATGCACGAGTACTTTGCTTTGATGTAAAGAACAGTTCTATGCCTAGAATGCAGGGCCTCTTAAAAGAGGGTCTGACCCTGATGCATATTGGAAGTCTTGCAGCAGATGCTTAGTGCCTTCATTTGATTTCAGACTGAGCAGGATTTGAGGCCACCTATCCTCTGGAAGGAATAAACTCCAAGAGTGGAATTGCTCTTTTTCTTACTCTTTATCTGGTACGAGCACCGCTTCTGTACTTGCCTGAATAGTAATAGAATGAGGGCATAGCGCCAAGCTTGGGATGCTTTTCGTTGACATTGAAATACTTGCTAGTTGGCTCTTAAGATACTTCTGTACCGTATGGACCAGTAGTTGAGTAGAAATGATAGTACTGTTTTACAGATTGTTCATCATGTCTGAAAGATTTTCAATGTGATATGATGACTTATTTTACTATTAAACTTGCATGTTTATCTGTATATAATTTCAAAGGACTATTGGCTTCCGAAGGACTATTTGGGAGTGTGTGATGGATTTGTGTACATAGGCAGTCAACGCGATACTGGTTTCTTTGGATTCATGATCTTATGGCTACATTCCTTTGGGTGGTGAAAGGACATGTAAGTCTTACGTAAGCGAAACTAAAATTCTGGCCATTGATACCCCTATGTCACATCCTTTAATGTGTTGTTATTCTGCCATATGTCTTAAAGAAACGATTTTTAGCAGATGGTTTTGAGTTAGATCACTTTCTTAGCCATTTTCCTTCAAGTGTTTGAATTTCATGGCATCCTCTGGCATTTTGTAAAACAGTTTCAGGATGATTGACCATCTACTCAAAGTATGAGGAAATATAGTGGGTGTGCAGTTTACAAATGTCACAGTTTTCTAGACTGAGTACATAGGTAACTGAGTGATTAAAGGCCAATGACTTCCAATAAATCAAATTAAATGATGTAGCACTTGCTAGGGGGCTTACTTTCTAGCAGTTTATGAAATAGCCATTTTTAGAAGCTTTTGCTAAAGGGTGCTGTAAATGATTGTTGCTTCTACAAAGGCAGGTTTCTGTTAAATTTCATATTCCTACTCAGTAGAAAGCAATTTATAGCTGTAGTAAATAAAACTAAAGAAATTTGTGTGTGGTGTGTATCCTGTTTTTCTCTTAACTCATTCTAGAAAAGAGGGGTTCCTGTCTGATGCAGGTGTTTGCCATATGAAATGATAATTTGAATTTTGGGCATTTAGTTAGTCCAGTTTAATAAGCTATTATAAGAATTGAGTAATGAAAATCATAAGCTTTGTCATAAAATTTAAACATCTCAATAGGCATAGATGCTAGCTTTGTGTTTTTCAATAACTGACTGAAACTTCTGTGAATTCAGGAAATGTAGTGCGTACGGAAAAAATGTGTTCAGAAGAGTGCTGCTGAAACTGTGCTCGTACTTTTGTTACTGGAACCTGACTTGGTTTCTTAAAGCTTGGCGTGGAAGGAAAGTAAATGTTTTGGAAGCTCATCTGAATGCTGAACAACTAATTTCAGAAGTAAATGTTGTGAGGTTAAGACTGATTTGTTGCTGTTCATTATTTGCTGTCAGAGACACGTGCGTGCCTGCATGCGCAAATGCTTACAGTTTAAGGACAGACTTTCATTCTAGATCAAATGTACATAAATTATACTACTCGTATAAAAAAATATGCACTGTAAAATTGCAAAGGATGCCTCCTGACTTCTGGGTGCTATAAATCTTTAGTAGCATGGTAGTACATTTTCAGTTCAGGGGAAAAAAGATGTTGTTTATTCTTTCACTTTATCATATTTCAGTGTCATAGAAAAACCTATTAGGTATGTTAAGGATATTTATTTGTCTTTGACTAGCAAAGTAATTAGTTATTTAGACTGGGAGTGGGCTAAGAAGTAGGCCTGAGCCAGGGTTCAGCATGTAGCGGTGATGAAATGTTGTCCTTAGGACTTTGCTGTAGACTTAGGATTCTGGTTGTTGGCTTTGTTTATTTATTTGTACAATACTGACTTGAGTGTAGGTGGCAAGGTTATGATAATGGTGGGACATCAGCAGTGATAAGTAGGAGAAATTCAGGGGTTGTGCAGTGCACGCATTACGGAGAGGACCTATGCTTAAGGAATTACCTGGCCAGGAGCAGGAGAAGAACATGAGGAAGAGTCCGTAGCAGAACTGTTATGTACTGTCTGCAATCCCTTTCAATTTCTCTTTGTGCAACTTTCAAGGTAGAGAAGTGGGGAATGAAGCGGTAACACTGAGCCTAGGGAAATGGGGGTGAGGTGAAGGGTTTTAGTCTCGTCTCTCACCTTCTCTTGTAAATGGCAATAAACTAAATTTTCCTAAGTCGAGTTTGTTTTGACTGTGAAGGTAACTGGCAAGTTATTTCCTTGTTTTTATCTTGACCCACAAGCTGTTCAATTGTGTTTTCTTTTCCTAGTTCTTCTGAGGAGAGGGAGTGAGAAAGTTAGCTGGGTGGGCATCGGAGAGCTGGCCAAAATCAATCCACCCCGGATGTCGTGTGAGACCTGTATGTTCCTAATAACTTTGTGTGAAGTCCTAAAACTGAGTTTGCATGTGGTGGTTTTCTGTGTACTTCCCAGAATGAGACAAGTGTTTGCAGTTCTGTCCTCCCTAACTCAGACACATTACATGAAGGCAGTAGTTGTGCTCCATAAAGCTGCAGTGGGCAGTGTGACTGAGTTGCACAGCCTTTTGTGTGGTATTTTCTGTTGGAGGTTTGGTGTTATGCTGATCTTGAAGCAATTTGTACAGATGTTAATGCAAATTCCTGAGAAATGTGTGGTTTGAGGTTTTCAAATCAGCTGCGAGTCAGAGCTAGAAAGCAGTATGGCTTATGTGCCTCATTGAAAGTCTGTGCTGTGGTTTTAGTTATAGCTATTTAGCTATGGATTTGTATTTTAGACAGTCCCAGCCTGGGAGGGACTTTGTGCCAAATGTCATGTGAGCAGGAAAAAGGAAGGAAGGTTGCTGGGTAGTAGTTGTTAATGTATCTAATAAATACTGTGGTTTTATACGCATCTTTTCATTGACGTGGAGGGTTTCAAGCCTCTTTGACGACTGAAGTATTAAGTAGAAAACAGTTAATGTTTTTAATTGGAGATGAGAATTGATAAGAATTTTTAGTACATATGTTTTCGAGAACACTGCTATTTGTATCTTACTGTTATGCATGCCATTTCCTTGCTCTTCTCTGGTAATAGGTCCTTCAGGGTAATTTCAGGTTTTTTTCTTAAGGAAGAAGCAAACAGATATTGTAACTTTTCTCCATCTTTTCCGTCTAGTTCAGTGCCCAACCACCACCCCCCAAAAACCCCCCAAAACCATTAACAATAAGACAAACTACTTGCTAAATAGGCATGAATTTGGACCAATTGCTATGGAGATGAAGAAAAAAGCCTACCTAAACCATGTTATGTTTCAGTTTCCCATATATTGATATTCCCAATTGGAGTGCTTACACTTAGCTGGATTTCTAAATTACTTAGCAATCTACGCATAAAAAGATGCACTAAAAAGTGCAATTATGGTTTTGCTTCTCCATGATAGCTCCAGAGGGTCCATTTTGTTACAGCACATAAACATTTTGACATTGCTACTTATTTTTAAGTATATATTTAGGAACGTAGAAGTGTTTTTTGATCAGTATGATCAGTACTCTAGTGGATTTTCCAGGGAAGTCACTTATGTCCGTTGTGTAAATCTCTCATAGTTCCAAGTTGAGATAGTGGGGAAGTAACCGTTCCAGTCTGCTAGGTCTGTTTGTCTGTTACTGGCTCAATTAAGTCATGCTACTTTTATAATATCTCGGACATTTTTTGTGTGAATGTTTGTTTTTGAAGACTTTCGTTGTCAAAATTCAAGGAAAAAAGTCATGTGGATGGAAAGAAGCTTAATGATACAGAGGACCAAATTTAGAATAGGAGGTGTTAAGAGTGCTGGAAGTAATTAAAATTGGCTTTTGTCATACTTGACGTATATAATTACAAACAGTTTTTATTCTCTAACATGAAAGATGGCATACAAGTTTGCTACTGCAACGTATTTATGTTGGTGAATCTGTATGCTTGCTTCCTAACCCACGATTTATACTGCAGAAATGGCAGATTGAACTTTACAGGTGTCAATCGGAACACGGTATTATGTCTGAAAGCGTTAAACAGTGCTGAATATTTCGAGACTGATCTTGTGATGGGTTGCATTTACTTGAACTGAATGCGTTGTTAGCCTCAAGATTTTGCAGACAAAAATAGTGAATCTAAATGGCTGTGCTGTCGACAATTGCAAGCTTGCTTGCAGTGTTTGCTTAACATAAATTATGTTGTTATAGCCTTTATCATAACTCATATATTAATAACAAATGGCAGAAAAGCTTCCAAGTAAGTTTGCATGCTGGCTCATGAGTCAATAACCAGAGAACCATGTGCAGGATGGAAATGATAAAATAATGACATACTTCTGAGATCGTGATGTAAACAGTACTGTAATGCAGCTGTGAAAATATTACTGAAGTTTTCATGGTTTAGTATATCTAAGTTCTGCTGTGGAAGTGTGAGATAGTATCAGTGAATCTTTTCTGCATTCAGATAGGTAATAACTGTGTTTCCAGCATTTCAGGATAGCTATGAAGCTTCAGTATTTTCCTTTCCCATTTGGTATCTTTTAAACAGTATTATACAGTGAGATTGTATTATTTACATTGAAGCTGTGCAGTCTTTACTGTTTTGTTGGACTGTGGAGTGGTATGTGCATGTATTTCTATGTGGCTTAGGATTCTGTAAGTCAGTGATCTCTCTAGGGCATATTGAAATAAGTGCCTCTTCTGGCTAAGGATGTAATTCTTACAAACCATTTTTCAGCAGTGGTTTCAATTTCCAAGTGCATGCTCTGTATCACTTCTAAGGTCTGAGCAGCCACTATCAGTGTTGCTGTGCCGTGTAGCTTTGCTTTGAGATAGAATGTGATTACTGATGTGTTTTGTGGCATGCATGATATTGGTTATGGCCATGTTTTGAAATGTCTGCAAAACTAGAAGCAGGTGAGTGAATTTGTCCATAGTATTCCTTCAGTAAATTTCAGCTAAATATGCTATTGTTGTGCTGGTAAGTCTTCAATTTATTCTAAGGAATAGAAGATAGCAGAATTGTGTCATAGATCTGGAAGCTGCATCACCCCGTATGTGGCTTAAAAGCCTTTGTGTCTTTCAGAGTGTTTTCAGCCCCATCTTTCTGTGCGCTTTTGCCTGCACTTGAATGAGATGTAGTTCGTCACCATACTACTGCAATGATGCTTTTATATGTTTATAAAAACACTCATGTATTTACTGAAGTTAAATAGCAGGCATTGTTCAGTTTTGAACTCAAATTATGGTTCAGTTGAGAGAAGGGATGTTTCCATGTAATTTTTGATGTTCTATCTTAGTAAGATACTGCGTACCTGTAGTAAGGTCAGTAAAATAAGCTCTCTTAGTAAGGTACTGAAGATACATGCGTAGGGCAGTGAGTTTTCATGGTTTAAGTACCTTACTTGAGTAGGGCCTATTTTTAAATAACCATTTGCGTGGCCCCTGATGTCATATTGTGAAGGCACTTGAGAAAGTTTGTATACACTAATTAGAACAGCAGCTTTTATTTTATTTCCTCTATGTTTGCTTTTCAAAGGCTTCTTAAGCCTTTTAGCCATATTGGATGAGAAAAATGTTATGCAGAGAATTCATGCTAGTTGAATGCTGTAAACTAACCTTCTAGTATAAATGGTGACAGTTGTGATGCCCTTGTTGCCGCTTAAAGCATCGTGAAGCATGATGTAGATAATACCACTATAGTGTCTGGAGGGAGGCATCTGCTGTCTTCGTGCTGCTTGTGAAGAGACAATGTAGGGATCACGAAGTTGTCTGGAAGAACTAAGGCAGAACAGGAAGGAGACAAGCATAACTTGTGATTTTCTCAGTAGCTGTTGCTCTGAAGCTGTTGTAGTCCTAGTCCAGACCCGTGTGTGTTAGCTCTCCTGCAGAGCACTGCATCCCAGTGGCGTCTGAACTTCAGGTCTCCTCAGATAGCAAGGGCTCACTGAGCTTTATTACTGAGAGGCTGTGCAGTGCTACTTCGGTATATGTGCTGGCTGTTGCGCTCTTCTTTCCAAAAGTGTGATTTATAACCAGTGAGTTATGAGAAGAATTATTTACTGCTATTTTTATTAAATGTTTTAAGGCTTTCCTTACCCTGCCCTCCCAGATTAATAAGATGCTGGCAAGCCTAAGTGTCTTTTTAGCCTTGATTTCCTCATCTTGCTGCCTCTCCTTTGTGCCTCCAGATACTGTAGACTTACTGCCCAGGTAGTAAAGCTCTCCCTTCCCTATGGTGAGAGGTAGACCGTTCTAACCCATGCCTACTTTGATAAATCTGTTCTTTTTCTAGATTTTCTTTGGCCTATTTTCATTTCACATTTAACTTATTCTTCAATCTCTTGTTTTTCCTCTATGTCTTTCATGTAAATAAGTGTGCTCGAATCCTCCCTGTCTTGTGCCTATTTGTCCTTGATTCATCCATTACTCTTTTTAGTACCTGAAGTTTGTTATCACAGTGTTTATGGTGGCACCTACTGTGGGTTCCATCTCAGCATCTGATGTTGTACTTGACTACATTGAATGGCCTTGCCTGAGCAAGAGGTGAATCTTGCACCTTTCTGCAACTTGTAATTCTAGCTCACTATTCAATTTCAGGCACTTCACTTTTTCTTGGTTGTTCTCAGCTGCCTTTTAACTTCGGTTGCTTTGGGAATTTGTGGGTTGCTATATCCAGAGTTGAAGGATATGGACTTAAAATTGTGTATTCTTAAGTACTAAATTGCATATGGATCTGCTTCAGTGCCAGTTTGCCCAGACTGTGCTTTCATCTTGCCTTTCAGCGAGCTCTTCCTGTGCATTTAGCCATGAATTCAATTTCATTGTGAATCAAACAGCTGCTTAATCTTTTCTGTCAAGTTCTTCCTCCCATTGCTTTTGATGGCTGAAGCAAAGATTACTTCCCTTCCTGCTATTTGTGCCGTTGACTTAAGCATCATTTTTAGTAGGGATGTTTCTAAGTATTCCCATTTTGCTTGTGTGTATTTTCCAGGTTCTTATGAAGATGGAACAGAATCTTTCTATCTCTCTGTTACCTGAAACTCTTAACTGAGTTCATTGTGCTCTGTGCTTTCAGTTCCTTTCAGTAAGTTCCTTCTAATCTTTTGAAAGATAACATTTGGTCATATCAGTTAAAACTCTAGCAAAAATAACTTTACTGGGATTGTTTTATTAGTCTTTCCTTTGAGGCTCAGTCTTGCGTTATGCTTTTCTATTAAACGTGAAGATTTTTCTTAGTCTCCAATACCTTAGCTGTTCTCCTTTTTAAGATGAAATCTCAGCTGTGCAGCATATACTATGCCCTCTTCTATAAGTCTTTGAAATCAAGGAAATGCTAAAACGAGGCATTTGGTAAAAGGAGTAATTTATTACCTTTAATGCTCTGTCTTCAGAAATCTTTGCTGTGATATTTACAGGAAATTGATAGTGGTTGTGCCATCTTTCTGTGGAATCATAACATTTCTTGAGTCGTAAGGGACCTTTAAAGGTCATTTAGTCCAACTCCCCTAGAGCGAATAGGGATATCTACAGCTAGATATCTGGTTGCTCAGAGTTCTGTTGAGGCTGGCCTTGAATGTCTCCCAGGATGGGTTGTCTCCTACCTCCCTAAGCATCCCGTTCCTGTGCTTCACTACAGTTAATTTAAGAGAAGGTTTTCCTTAGAACTAATCAAAACCTGTCCTGTGTTAGTCTGAAACCACTTCCTCTCATCCAATCACAAAAGACATTGCTGAAGAGACTGTCCCCTTCCTTCTTCTAGCACCCCCTTCAGATGCTGTGAAAGGCTGCTATCAGGACTCCTTGGAGCCTTCTCTTCTTCCCACCAGACAACCCAAGCTTTCAGCATGTCTTAGCAGGGGAAGTGTTCCATCCCTTGAGGCTTTTTTGTGGCCCTCCTCCGGATGCACTCTTAAAAGATTTGTGTCACTCTTGTCTTTAACATTTCTGACATTCATTGCTGCTTGTGTAATATGATGTTGACTTGTATGTCTGTGGTTTTTTATATTGTCCCTAGCTACCTTTCTTAACTTTTTGAACTTATGTCTATATCTGTACAGTAGATACTACTAGAGAACACAGAGGTCCTGGATCTGCATTTGTAAAGGCTCCAGTGATATGTAATCATTTAATATGAGGAAATCACTAGATCTGTGAGTGCTATGTAATAAAATAACCTAGATTATTTTTCAATAGTTTGTGTTCTCTATAATTTCTGTAGCAATTGGTATGTTCCAATCAAACAATATATGGAATTCCGTGTGTCAGAATGACATAACTGGCAGTAATGAAACACCAATCTTGTTTAGAACATAAAATTGTGCAGATAAATATTAAATAAGACTGTAGCGTATCTTTCTGCAGTTCCATCTTGGTTCATTGACTCTTGCTGTATCTGATGCTGTGGTGAACCATGTCATAGTTACTGAAGCATGGGGCTTGCTAATGTTGGGCTGCCTGGGGCTGAGTAGGTCTCTGCTTCTCGAGTAAGTTGGCAGGATCAGCTTTTGTTAGCTGTCTTGTGCAACTTGGATGACAACTGTAATAATGCAAGCTACAGTTGTTAAAAAAAGACTACTAAATCCTGTCCGGTTTTGGTAGGGGAAACCTGATGAGTACGGTACTGGAAATGTGAGTGCACGATATCTAGCAGTCTCTATCTGAGTAGGTGTTGCAGTAAAAATAGTTTGCAGTTCTTCCCTAAGTTTCTTTCATGTGGTAAGGAAAAAAAAGAAGTAATATCAGTGGTTAGGTTTAATGTATTAATCACTAAATGACAACTCTTAGTGCATGTGTCCACACTGAAGTCAATTAGGAACGTGATTTTGTTTTGTTTTGTGAATTGCATGTTCTCCTGCTGTTGTTATTGGTATTGAATATAAATACTGCTGTTTGGCTCTGTTTCACTTAACAGGTTGAAGTTTAAGTGCTGGTAGGAAGATAAAACATCAGTAGCAGTACTTGATTATTGCTTGCCTACGTTCATCAGAACTGAGATACTTCTAAGTGGAAAATTTTGTGAAGTTGAATATTGATCTTTGAAGTAACTTCTTTAGTGTTGGATGACTGGTAGTCAAAGGAACAGCAACCCCTCCCCCTTCTTTTTGGAATTACAAAAAAGAAAGCACATCCCAAAACAATGGATTGAATGACTTCTGTACACTAAGTCTGCAAACCAAGAACCAGATGAGGATACCTGTTGCTAAACCAGTCCTTCACTGAGAGGAGCCTGTTCCTGATAGGGAATGTTGTTCATGATTCTATGTTTTGCGGAATGTATACCACAGCCTGGCTGCTGGTTTGTGCATGATGCACTTTTCCGTTGAATCAGTTTGTCTCAGTTTTAGAATGTAACTCCTGCTTAAGTTAGTGTGTACTTGGTTGGTAAGCTGTCAATAGATGGCAGCAGCAACCTCTTGAAACAACAGTTAGCTTACCAGCTAAGTGAACATCCTCCACTGAAGTTAACTAATTCTAAGAAAATGCACTCTACTTAACTAATGTGCTGAAGGCAAAAGTTGCTTTTATTTTTGCTTTAAAACAGAATTTTGAAGCTGCTGATTAACCTCAGTTTAGACTTTGAGCAAGATTAAGAGAGAAGTGAAGCCAGATGTGCTTGAGTCATCTTGCGATTGATACCAGCCAGCCCAAGGAACTAGCTAGTAGATGCCCTTATACTGTCAGACGTGAACTTCAAGCTCATCAGTGCTTGCTGAATCGTGTAATCATTAGTGAAGTTTGTATTTAGCAGAAGGGAAAAGAGAGCTGTATGAATATCCATCCACCACGATGCCAAGGTGCTGATCTTAAAATAGCATCCCAGGTGACCCAGAACTTTTTTTAAGTTCTTGCAACTTCAATGGTTCTCTAGTTTAAGAGCAGCCTGACCTACGCTTATCTACCCTTCTGAGCTGGACTGAGTTAAGAGCATGTGCTATGGCTGCTGAAAAACTGTTCAGGCAAGGGGACCATCTTACTCATCTGTAACCCAGCTGCCACAGTTTTGGGGATGCAACTTCAGTGGGGGTGAGGCCATTTGTCTTGGTATCAGCATGAGGATGAATGTGGAGAGGTCAAGATCCAAGTCGCACCACCTTCAAAAGGTCTTCTGAGAAGGTGGTACAGAGGGGAGGGAAAGAGGAGGTCTGAAAGAATAGCCATGCTTCTAGAAGCGTTAAAGGATCTCCTTCGGTGTATTTACTAAATGCAAATGTTTATTCTTTCTTTTTTTACTTTTTGCTTGAGTGACGGAAGCTAATATTAAGTCTACCCTTATGAAAGTGGTTTTAGATCATCAAAATGTGTGCAGTTTTGCCAGCACTGAGCCTTATTTTGTATTTCTTCATTTGGTGGATGAAGCTAGTGAGATCCTGCAAGTCTGCCTTCCGTTTTAGGTTTGAATCTCTTCTGCTGCTTCAGCAAACGTTACCTTATTCCTGGACATCTGTTAATGTACTTCTTCAATCACGTGCGCCTTTTGTTTGTTCATGGCTTCTTCAAGTTCTCAGATGTCATACCATCTTTACTATTTGAAAAGCCTGCTTGATATTGGATGTATTTGTAGACTTTTCCTATGACCTTTTCCTTAGAACAGTATTGTAAAGAATAAAACAGATGTGGAAGCTCATAAAGCAAAAAATGGATATCTGTGCTTCATTGCAGAAGGGTATAAAAGCTTTCCTAAATATAAGAACATTCTGAAATATTCCCATGAGAAAAGATAAGCCTTAGCATTGCTGGCAATGCCTGCTTTTTATCAAGCATAACACACTAGTGCTAATGGATCATTTCTTCAGAGGATGACAATTAATTCTATTTCTGCTAACTGTGTTGCACGTACTGCCACAGAGTGGTACCTGAATGACAAGCCCGTCTCTTGCCAATATCAGGTGAATTAATTTGATTTCCTTGGGAGTGAGGATTATGGGATGCAGTGCTACTGCTCTGGGCAGTTTTATCAGCGATTACAAAGAATCTGCAGCTGTTCACTGTCTCCTTATTTTGCAGGAGTTATTGGACGATAATGGCTTGTTGTGCCACAAAATTAAGTAGAAAGAAGACCAGTTTATTTGTTCCTTAAAAAAAAAAAGTGAAGCAAACAAATGAAAATGTTCTCTGGAAATAGCTAGCAATGCTCATGTCATTTCAAAATTAGTAGGCAGGACTGTTTTTAGGTGACCCAGTATTTATGGATATCTTCCAGATGCACAGGAAGGTTAAATGTGCAACCTTAAATGCTAATGGGACATTTTGAGGATTAATTTTAACACGATCCAAGGGCACTGTAGACTACAGTAAGAGAGACGGATGTGCTTGGTATTTTAGAGAAATAAATGCAGTGTACAACTGGCTTTTACTAATTAGACTTAGTGTAAGGAGCAAGACCTTTTTATCAGTTGCTTGGTACTTGGGCTACATTTTATTAATGCTTTGATAGATTTTACTCTGCTCAACTTGAGTTTAATAACAATGTATGGCTTTTCCAATCAATTCCAAAGCTTATTACCAAGTTCAGTTCTGAATTTTTTTTTTTAAGTGAAAATGACTGAAGGAGGGATTAAAAAGCAGAGAAGGAAGCATTAGGATGGTAGAAGTCTTTCTGTGTTTATGCTTCCTCTTTTAGATTCGTCAGCTTAGTCTTCCTTTCTTTTGGGAAACGTTAAACAGGCTTTAAGGAGCTATGAGCCATGTCTGAAATGCTGGACATGTGGCTACTACTGGAAGCCAAATAATCAGTTGGATTATTTTAGACTTCTGTGCGTTTCTCTGAATAAACATGAGAACTTGTATCAGGCTTACAGGAGCACCTCTGTGTTCGTGAAGCATTTTCTACTAGCCTTTTTTTAATCCAGTGTGCAGTTGTAGATGGAGGCAAAGTCTGCCTTGAAAATATCGATTGGTCCTGCAGATCTCTCTGAACACTTCTAAGACTCATGTATTATTTGTATGGCCTTAAGGGATTGGTACTTGCTGTGTCTTGTCTTGGAATCTCTCTTTGCAGTCAGTGTTTGTCACAGTGCAGTTGCATTAAAAAGGCAGGATCTGAGGCCTTCTGGTGCTGGTTATCTGTTAACTTGCAGATGAGAAAACAATCTCCATTCTGTAAGTGAAAATACTGTTGACGTTTTTTTAAATTAGAGAACTGTATTCGCAAACAGAATTTGTGGTAAACTATTTAACGCTTGAACAAACATAAATAGGAGGTCTTGGTCTGGCCTAAACAAAAAGGTGTGAATTGAAAGAAAAAAAGCATGTGGTTTTACTTAAGTTAATGCTAAACTTTAAGGAGTGATTTGAAATGTTAAATAATCCCATGTTAAGGAAGTTGCATGAGAATTAAACTTGTGACCTTCTGTCCAGGCTGCAACCCTTAGGCATCTTTCTGAGTTGTGTAGTGGAAATGTGGCTAAGGGCTTGGTGGCAGCTTAGGTCTTCAGCTTCCAAGAGCTCACCTGAGCACTATTTGGGTGCAGGTGCTCTGTGCTCTTGCTGTGACAGGCACAGTACATCATGGAGAAGGCACCATGGGACAAGTCAAAGGCTATAAATAATCTTCAGAGGCTTTAAATACCACTGAAGTTTGACCTTTGCAAGGAAGCTTGATAGCCTCTGCTAGAAATTTTATTCGTTCTGTGGCCTGGGGAGAAGGAATACATGTTTTTTCTTTGCTTTTGTTTGACGTGTTGCTTAGATCTGAAATAAAAACTACTTTTGTCGAGCTATTCTCTTCAGAGAAGAAAAGGATTATTCTTAGGAAAACCAATACAAATAAGTATACTAAACTTTATCTGGCAGATTTTAAACCAGTAAGGAAATGCAGCTTCTCACCTTAACTTGCTAATAAGTAAAACTTTGGAAGCTTTTTTCATTTCTCTAAACCACAAGTAGTGTATCTAAAATTATTGAACAGAGTCCAGTGACTTGAAAATGTCACCAGACATAATTTAATAATGTCACAGGTGCAAAAATAAAATGCTTGCTACAAAGTTGAGAATTTCTCAACCTCGCATGTTAGAGGAGAAGTGCTTCTTCCCTCTAACAAAAGTTGTCAGTAACACTTCCCACTTGTCCTGGGGACTGTGGAGAGGTGGAAATAAGGTGAAGGCTTTTCAGCCTCGGGATCTGTAGAGATTCAGGTCATTGCCTCCAACCAACAAGTCAGACTGCATTAACTGGCCATGACTCTGTGTTGTAGTGTACATTGAGCCAAGCGCTAAAGTTTTCATCCTTAGCTGTGCTCTGACTTGGTGGCAGTCCCCTAGTTGGAGCTCTTGGAGTGATCCAGGCTGGGCAGCACAGTTTGTGTTGCTCTTGACTGTTTTAACAGACTTGTATTGTAGGTTTCACCTTGGTGCTTATGTATACTTTGCACACTCATAAACCTCTTAATAACAGATTTTAGTTAAAATTCAAGTTGGAGATATTGCTACTGTTCCTTGACTTTTGCAGAAAGTCATCAATTGATATTTTTTGGCCAACTGTTCAGATCTACTGTAGGTAATGTAATTGTTTCTTTCCTATTATGAATTCTTTTTCCATCTTAGTAGAGAGAAGTTGCGTAAAAAAGTCATTGAGGCATTATTAGTGTATATATATTGTGGACTTCGTTTAATTGACTTTGGTTAATAACACTGATAAGCCAACAGTACTAGAAATGGCAGTAGGAAGAATCCAAAACCTTAATCTGAATTTGGGTTAAAATAGTGTTGCTCTAAGACTGATCACTGTATATCTTGCTTAAATTTCCCTTGATGTCATACAGGTAGATGCCAACCTGTTGGTTGACTTCAGACAATTATATATGCTTATTGGCAGGTAAACTTCAGACGGATTGCATAACATAAAGATGAAAGATGAGGACTGGTATTCCACAGCTCATACAGCTTGGCTGCTTTTCGAATTCAGAAAAGCTTTCGGGGCACAGCAACAGCCAGACATGGTTTATGCTCTGGAGGTGCAGTGTAATTTCAGCTGTTCTGATTCTGGTGCACTGGCTTGTCACTTCTTTCCTTACTGATAGTTTTATTATTTTGTAGGTTTCTTTTCTTTTTTTTTATTCTTTATGCTGGTGTTTTAAGCTCACACCTGAGACATTGTGAATTATCTAGTTGACAGGATTAGGGCTCTCATCTTAATGAATAACGTGTCCATGTTCTTTCTATAGAACAGCTTGGAGAAAGTGGAAACTTTTAGTCATAGAGATCCTGATTATCGTGTTTTCTCTCCCCTGTTTACTCCAGTATCTAAAGTAGATGCAAATATATTTTGTCTAAATCTGCAAACAGGCTTGGCTTTCAGCTTCGGTATCATTGTTTTTCTTTTTTTCCTCTTCAAAACCTATCTTAAATAGCTATTGGGAGATAAATGTCCTCAAATTCTTTGTTTGATGCTAGAAGTTGGATTTCTCTGAACCAGTGTTAACAATTATATTTTATCCAATAAGCTTTTGGCTGTTAGTTTTGTTTTTCCAGCTGTTACTTTTAAATAACATGGGGTCTAAGTTGTCTTTACACACATAGAAGCTATTTTGAATGTTTTCAGTCCTACTCTACAGTATACTACAGATAAATGCTTTTTTTGTTGAATGAAGCTTTAATTCTCATGAGAATGAGGTTTGGAGTGCAAAATCTAATTCATACACATCAGATTAATTAAGGATGAGATAGAACTGGAATTAATTTGTTACTTGATTTCATAATTGCTTTGCGTACTCTGTTTTTGATTACTGTTATTCTCCACGTTTCTTTTAGAAGGTCTTGGTCTATGAGTTTGATGCTCAAAGTTGAGAGAATCTGTTGACTTGTATTCTTGGAACAGACATATGTAGCGGTACATTCTAAACAGTGCTTCCTGTTGAGCAGGATAAAGTAACCTGAAAATGGGGTCTTAGGCTCTATGGATAAAGCTATGTGACTCATGTGTAAACACTGTAGGGTAAAATAAGTTACCATCAGAAATGATCTTCTGTATTCTAGAAATTATGATCACGGCTGCAATGAGCCAAGCTTCCAAGGCCAGGCTGGATGCGGCTCTGGGCAGCCTGGTCTGGTGATTGGTGACCCTGCACATAGCAGGGGGTTGAAACCTGTGATCGTTATGGGGTTGAAACCTGATGATAACTATGATTATTTTCTACCCAGGCCATTTTATGATTCTGTTAGTTTTTGGTAGCTGCTCTCTGGTCATTACTTAATCTCTCCATGCTCATTGTGAATCAGGATTGTCGAAATTCTATAAAAGGTTTATGGCTTCATCAATCAACGTGTCAATTGTGTCTCTGTCTCCCTGCTTTGTCAAAGAAGACACTGAAGGGAAATCAGTTATGTACTGAATTTGGCATTTCTCCCCTTGAGGTCTCTTTACCTCCCTCCATATTTCTTGCTTGTCAGTAAGCAGCTAATTTGCCCCAAATAGGTTTTTACTGGTGTTAATATGCATACCTCAGTCATGAGGGTTGACTTCTTGGGCTGCCCTTAAAAAAGCATGTTATAATCTGCCATTAATCAAAATAGTCGTTGATTGATGACTTCTCACAATGTAAGGTATCCCGAAACTCGGCTTCCTTCTATCTTCTTGGTTTCTGTAGGAATTTCAAATTGTTGCCTTCTCCTTTCGAAGTGTGTTAAAACTGTGCTTGTTAAAAATATGAGAAGAACCTGTATAAGGAGGCTGCAATGTTTTTAGAGCTGTGTTGCTAAAAAAAAAAAAAAAAAAAACAAAACACAACAACAACAAACCTATTTCAAATATTTTATGCATCTCATTGTTTAAATTTTGGCCTGGTTTTTTTAAGTGAGCTTGCTTTCTCTTGAGATCTAGTGGAATATGGAACAGTGTGAAGTATCACCTTAATAAATTGGTATTGTTCGAGACATTGCTGGCTCCTTCTCCTTTCTAGTCATGAAGGAGTTCCAAAATAAGTAGTCTATCTGGTGCTTTAGAGGGGATATATATTTTCCTATCTCAAGTGAACTGGAGGCTGTTGCAGGAAGTCAGTTCTTGCCTATTAAGAAACACAGTTGTAGCATGTTAAAATAGGGAAATGGAATCTTTGAAACTGCAGCTGTTGTCATTTTATGATCCATTGTCTGCTGTTAGGCCTTTCAGAATTATAAAAGACACACTTAAGTGGGAATCAGAAAATAATGTCAAGGGAAAAAATGTTTCTTTTGGTAGTGGTTTAAAGTAAATTAAACTTGAGAAATGTTCAGAGTCAGGTGTTTCCATTTGGATTCCTTTCCTTCCCTTAGTATATCCCTGGCATTCTGTGTTGTGACTGACCTTTTCTATTTCAATTTATATAAAATAAATGCAAATTAGTGAAGTGGAGCTGCTGCTTTTTCTCTTCCCAGATGAGAAATAACAAGTATTTTTCTATTCCAAGTAAGCAGTAAGCAAACATTTACAGATATGAAAGGCAGATTTATTTTTTAAATTTAATTTTTTTAGAGAATGAAGTCCTTCATGGAACTGGAGTATGCATGTAACCAGTGACAGGAGGAAATAATGTTTTGCTCCTTAACGCTTCATTTCCCATGATGGCCTGTGCTGGTCAGCGAGACCTGAAGGCTGTAGGTCTGGCTTCCCTTAGGTTGTGCCCCTTGCCATTTGTGGGAAGCTGTGGGTAGCAGCCAGAATTTGCCAAACTGTTCATGAGGGCTTTTGTTTCTCTCCCGATTGGCAGATTGTAACAAAACCTTAATTCTGGTCAGCTCTGCTGAAGTGTAGCTTAGCACATTACTCCTTCTAGAAGGGGATATAAGTAAACAGCTTTCTAACAAATGTTAATGTTTTATGCATAGCAATATAGGAACTGAGTGGTCTGGGGCTCATCTTAGTACACAGTCACGTGCAAATGTGCGTTGGAAACTGGATGGCCAAGACAAATACTCGAGTGATGTCTTCTTGCATCTGCTAAGCAGTGTGAGGTGGGACTTAGTTATTAGTGTTAAAAAAGAAATTGGTATTAATAAAAACTTGATTTTAGCTAGCTGTTGCCAAGCCCTGAGTGCCTGCTTCATCAATTGAATGTCAGACGGTTCACATTTCCTTGATGAGAATTTCCAGAATACGTAATAATAGATTCTAAGGGCATTTAAATTTTTTACCAGGTAGGATTATTCTGTAATTCTGTTTCAGACAATGGCCCTGAATTGCCTGAAATTGCTCTGAAGTAAATCTGGATTAAAGTATTTGCTTTGTTTCAAACAAATTAAAATGTGTTAATAAGCAAGTCTTCCTTCTCTACTTTTTCTCCATTCCTCTCCCTGTATTAGTCGTAGCTTGTATTTATGATTCTAATGTGCAGCCATCCTACTTTATCGCGATGCAGCGCCCTTAAGTACTTCATATTGCTGATACCACTGGATGCAAAGGTCTGGAGGCAGGTCTCCTTAACTATCTGCTTCTCCCTTACTGTGAAGCCTTGAATAGAAGAATTTGACTCTGCCAGATCTTGTACAGATGAGGGATTGGAAGAGAAGCAAGCGATGAGGGTGTGGAATAAGAATGATTTGCTTCTTTCTTACTCTATTTCTCAGTTGTGATAGAGGCTGTCTTACCTCCACTGTTGTATTTGGAGTGGAGTTTGTCAAGTATTAGCTCGTCATGGGAATTGACTGTTTTTCTTCCAAGTGTGGCAGTTACATTATTTTGAGTCCCCTACGACAGAACTGCAATGTGTTCTACAGCTGGAGAACAGAAGCCTCACTGAAGTTTCTTGAGCTTCTTCAGGCTCTCAGCAAGAGTGAAGAGTGGAACATCCCTTCAATTCAATAATCTAAGATTTTTATTACTCTGAATTTATTACTCTAGTAGTCAGGAGGCCTGTAAATGCTGTCCAGGAGTGGTACTTCGCCATAATTGGTAAAAACACTTCCATACAGAGAATAGGTAAGTAAGATTCAGTAGTCCATAAGCCAAACAGGGAATTTTTCTGCAGTAATTGAATATCTTTCGGGGGTGGCTTTTGGTATAATTCAGAAAGGCCTTAACTTTACAAACAAAATAGCAATAACAAAAACCAGAAAAAAACCAAATGTTTTTTTTTTTTTAAAGAATGTGTACTTTTTGGATTTCTGTGATACCAACTCTTTTGATAACCTTCATTACCCAAAAGGGTGTATTAGGTATTTATTAGAAGTTAATATAGATTAAACTAACTCCCACTTTTCCCAATTTTAGAACTCTGCAACTTTCCATTAAACAACCATTTAGATTTAAGCAGAGCTCTCCAAAAGCATGATATCTTGATCTTGCAGTCAATGTCAATTAAGGTTTTTTTATCTTAAAAAATTTGAAAAAGGAATAATGTTAGTGATAGTCCTTCAAAATATAGGACTGAATGGGAGCCAAGCTCAGCAAACATAGCCCTTGAACTTCATTTGTAATGTTTTACGGTGCCAAAAATAACATTGCCTCATGTTGATACTGATGACCTCAGCATGTGCTTTTGGCTGTTTTTAAACATTAGTTTTTGTGTTGGAGATCTGTCTTAATGTCTCTCAGCAAAACCAAAATGGATGACATACAGGAATACTCAGGGGAGTCTTAAGATTCATCCACCACTCAGTTACTGTGCACCCGATCGCTTGCTTTCTGGTTGAAGATGAAAGCTCTGTAGTACAATCCATTTCACTTAGTGAGTTGAATTTCCATACGAAAGGAAAACCTACCGGTTTAATTTAGTTACGTGGTGTCAGCAGTGTATCATATTTTACTTTTTCTGTGCTTTGCTGACCAAAAAGCAGAGCTGAGTGAGGGAGCCTCCTATCTCTTGGATGCTGACTTCTCTCAGGGGTCAGTCAATGTTTCCTAAGGAAATACTGCAGTGAGTTAGATGTGGTTTGATGAATGGGTTGTACTTTCAATGCTGGTTAAATCCTGCAGTCCAAAATTTGGTTAACAGACCTTCAGTGGAATGGCAGCTGCAATAAATGCTTCACTGTATTTGTAGCATTCATTCAGGTGGCTCCTTCTTAAGCACAAGTGAACTTTGAAGGGTATGTTCACTTTACAGGGCTATCACTTCGCAGTACACATGGTGTAGGACTGAAGGGATCCCGCATTCAGGTGCAGGATCACTTGTTTCCTGAACACCTCAAGCTTTATTTTTATACCCTGGTATAGGTACTTAGGCTTTGTGTCTTCATTTTCATCAAATGCTTGCTGGGATATTATCTAATTGTTGATCCTTTAATCTTTTTGCTTACCTTGGTCTTGACATAGTTCTGTATAGGTGTGTTTTTTGCTCTCTTCAACTTCTATAATCTACCTCTGACTCTCTCTCTGTAAGGCTGTTGTTTCTTCCAGTTGTGTGAAATCCCCAGTTCTACATCGGCCTCTAAGTTTTGATTTCCCCCATAGCTCTTTCTTATTGTTGTCTTAATTTGTGCATCTTCCCAATTTTTTTTTTCCTTCTGTCATAGCATCCTTTTCTGGATAAGCAACGTTTTCTTTTCACACTGACTTCATTCTTAGCTTTCATGTAATCCGTGTTACGTACCTTACATAACTGCAATGTTACTGGACTTTTTTTTTTTTTAGCAGCCATTAAACTTGACGTGGTTTGTGACTCTTAGTATTGTATTTCATAGTAATTATCCTTAACTATTAATCAAGACAGAGTGGCAGCTAATTTAATGAACTAAGTCTTTGCCACAGGGTAATTATTTACTTTGTGAGTAATACTTTAAGTAGGTTGCTTATGATGTTAAAAGAATACAAAACATTTAAATGGTTCAGTTAATAAACTGCCATTGCTTTTCCATTTACTGATTTAACATCCATTTAACCTTTTGAGCCTAATTATTTTTCAGTAAACTGGCTAAATCGGTACCCTGCCTTAAAATGCCAATCGATTTTTCACCTCTGAAGTGGAGCATTTTTTAATACCTGTAATTGAAAATATCTTGGGCTGCAGTTGTGAGACTACTGCAGTTTCTTTTACTGCTGGAAGAATATAAATACACTGCATGTAGTTCCTACATCACTGGCAATGAGCTCAGTACTAGAGCGTGATAGTATGAAGGATGCCAAAGCTTCCTTCAGTGTAAATGCTACTGTGTTGTGCTTGTCCTGAGTTATGATCATTTCACATCTTTGGCAGCTTGATGAAAATCATAGAAGTCTATAGAGAGAGTGTGGTGTGTTTTTCTCCTAGCTCACCAAATGAGGAAAAAGTCACGGATCAGACTTGCCCATCTTGTTCATTTAGTTCCAAAATTAAAAGATTGAGAATATGTCATCTGAAAGATATAAACAGACCAAGACAGGCAGTGCTGGGCGAGAGTTGCTTGGCTATTGATATTTGGAGAGAAGTAAGATATTTGCTCTGAGGTCTTCCCTTGAGTCTGTGGCCATGGAAAGCCTAGCTGAACATGCGCAGGGTGAATGGGAGGAGGTCTTGGCCTCAGCAGTCCCTTTCAGGCTCCCTCCGGAGACTAAAGCTGTTCTTCCTGAACTGGGAAGCACGTGGAACACCAGACACATGGTTATGTGAAAGCACCATGCTTTCTTTCTTTCAAAGATTATGCTGGTAGTAACTTTTTCTCTCCAGGGTTTGTACATTTGCTGAAATGTAGTTTTTCTTGTCTTCATTAGTTCTCTTACAGTGCTCTGTGAGGGAAATAAGTCTTCAGCTGAATATTCTAAGTAGTACGATGCAAATCACCTACAATGTGGATTCAAGCCAGAACTCTGAAATAAAACCAACAAATAAAAAATCAACAACAACAACAAAAAAAACAATCCCCTCCAAACCAGTGAAAACTAATCACAGAGATAACAATTGGAATAATATATTTATCTGCCATAGGAGGTGTTGTGCTCTGAGGAGCACACATGTATAAGATAGGAATAAATGGAAAGAAAGGAAGTCATGGGGTTCCAGGATTGCATATTGTTTATGTTCGGCTGTGCTAGTCAGCATGTAAGTAGTCTCCTGTAGCTAGAAAGATAATCATCAGAACTTCTACTGCCAAGCGGTTTGTTGCAACAGTAACTCCAGGACAAAAACAAAAAAGCTCTTTTTTGAAATTCTGATCAAAGAAATTGTGTACAATCTCAATGAATGGAAAAATGCTCTTGCATGCATTTGTACCCAATTTCCCGTTTTGTTTGCTGTGGGGAATTTATATAATACTGTTTTGACTTTGATCCATCTAAGGCAAAAATATTGGTTGTTCATAATATGGAATAGTTGGCAGTAAATTTCATTAATTATTTGGAAGTCTATCTTCAAACTGTTTAAACTAATTTCAGTTTTCTGTTGCTGAACTTGATGAAAGTGATTTGGGAACTGGCCATGGGAAGTATGAGCAAAAATCATACTCTAATCTGTCCACGTAGATGTTTGTTGCATGTGTCAGTGTTTAAATAAAAGCAAATGAGCCATATTTGATCATTAAGGTGCAGTTCACCGACTTAGAATAGTCTATATGGAAAAATAATGGTGGAAATTTCAAGCAAAAGGATGACTCTGCTGCATTGTTAGCAGTAGTTGGTACAATTGCTGTAAAACATCAGGTTTAGCACAAATACATTGTTATGACAAGTTCGTTTGTTCTTGAAGGTCAGCTGCTATTCCAGGTGAAAATTACTTGCTCATTCAGATGACACTTATTAATAACAATAGTTTAAACAAATAGTTCTGTGTAAATAGACATGGATTCTAACAATTTTCTAATACCTTATGCTCTGTTAATTTTGTTTGTCATTTGGTTGTTTTCTAGACTTAGCAGAGGTAGAATGATGCTCTATTATGTTGTTTCAAGCACCACTGTGCAAAAGCTTAAAAGCTCAAAAAGGGTCATGGAGAGAGAGAGACAATTGAACCTTGGCTGTTTTTAAATTAGGTCAGTTTGACTTCAGCCAGCAGATCTAGGTCTGTTAATGCCACATGAGCCTCTGAAATAGTAGGCAAAGGTCACTGATGCTGTAACAGTAACATGTCAGGTCTTCATAACCTGATGAGGAACTGTCTGCTCTCTCTCTTTTTGTTTACTAATCTGTAGACGAATTCCCCATCTCGCTTAGTTGAAACTTGTCATTTATACATGTTACAAATAGTTGCTCAAGAGAAAGGACAAAATAATATCTGTGAAAGTGGGGAATGATAGTAGCGTTTGTCATTTGCTTGCACTTTTTGAACGCTCAGGATTTGGTACGCATATGTTTTGTACAGAAGAAGCAGGGCAGTAAAGGTAGTTTTAATATTATTAGCAATATCCTTAGGCTCATGAGCCAAACTGTCCTTACAGTTTAGCATAGCTTATATTCTGCTCTGTGTTTTCTGTGCCTGCTAACTTAGAGCCCCAAGTAGTCATTCTAAACATACCTTGTTTGTAGGTTGTTGTTGTGCAGAGGGTTTGTACGTCATCATCTGCAAATAAGCAGGATCGAGAAATTGAAGACAAGAAAAATAACTAGATACCTAATGAAACCAACTTAACGTCTTGTACTTCACGCGGTACTCAAGTGAATGTAGGTTTAGTCTGTTCAGTAACTGGATTGAGTAAATGGAGAGATCAGTTCCACACATCCCAGTAACCTAAAAAAAAAAAAACAAAACAAAAACAAAACCTGGTATTTTTCCTATGGAAATTAGTCTTTTTCTTTAGAGGGGTCTTTCTTTTAAATTCAGAAAGTGACTTCGGTATATACTACTCTGGGTCAGGTTCCTCTGCAAGTAACTAAATACATTTGTGCTCTAGGCAGCATGCTGATTACATTAGAGAGACAATGATCATGTTGTCTCTAAGTGATTTGAAGTTATATTTCTCAAATGACTGTGAGTAAATGATATTGCTATAGGAGAACAATACGTGGCTCACTATGTGTTGCATAGTGGTGTTACTGTTCTCCCTTGATGTATGCAAGAAGTGCCACAGAGTTGCTCATTTGTGTTTTAACTTTGAGCCATAGAATGGGCATCTAGCATGTAATCTCAAGGGGAAGCTGCAAAGCATGCAAACCCAGCATGTATCTTATCCTATGGCAGGTGATATTCTCATGTTTTGAAAAACAGTTACTAAAAAGTAATTCACTGCTTTTCTGCGTTCCAAGTTCATAAATAGCCTAAAATCATCTGATTAAGGTCAAAGATGTTAAACATATACTACAAGCTGCAAGCTTTTCTGTGCTACAATATGATATTTTCAAGTCTGCACGTTCCTGGAAGTGCTGTACAGTTAATCATGTTCTCAGGGCATTTTGGAATATGAAATTGTGTTCTTCTGTTGGTAATCGTAAGTGCTGCATAGAGACCATTTTTAAATCTTTTTTTTTTTTTAATAAATGACTGAGGTCAAAGAACTGATTTTTTTTTTTTTTTTAAATAAATTCTTTGGCATTTATAGTTAGTCATGTTTCTTGGTATCCCCTCCTAATCTACTGGCGAAGTTAATTGCTTTAATCTTAGTAGCTATCCTGCCGCTTCTCTGGAGGTTGCCTGAAATTTTGAAGTGAAATATATGCTGCAGAGTGTACGTTTTCAGTACATTAAAAAATATTTCAGCATTTTCCTCTACAAACTGTCTGAAGTACTTGTTTAAACAAAGCATCTCAATGCTTTTGAGTCACACTGAATAACAGAGGTGAGTACTGCTGCAGTAATTATTTATGTGTTGAAATAATATGTATTCCTTATTGTGCTCTCTGAAAGAGCACATGAGAGTTATGGCTTAAGGACTACAGCAGCATGTTGCATTTGTGCCGAGGAAAATCTTTCTAGTTAGAAAGCTTGCTTGTCCTGAAGTGAACAGCCACCAGATATGTGTCAGCCATTCCTCCTTCAGGTAACTGAGGGGAACATACTGGGGAGTAAAGGGGTGATCTGTGTCAAGGGTAGGGGCTCTGCCTCCGCCAGCCCTCTGTACCACGTTAGATAGCAGTGTTTATATTTCTGTGGAGCTCAGGTCAGGAAGATGCTGCAAGCTCTCTGCTTTACAGACTGAGGAATAGAAAGTCCAATTTTTTTATAGTGTTCTTCTACTCCTTTATGTGTAATTGTTTTTGGAGCTGTACACACACAGCATCAGTCATTTTCTGTGTGTTCAGTAAGTTTAATGTGTTTCTCCTTAAAATGCTTATATGTTATAATAGAAACCCAGAATTTTTCCAGAATGATATCCTCTTTCCTACAGTGCAGTAGAGAAAAATATCAGTTGAGTGAAAAATCAGCCTGCTTGTGGGGGCTGCTTGTAGGAGCAGGGTTGAGAGGAGTTGGTTAAGGATCCTCCAAATCCATCTATGTGCATATGTGTTTTCTGTAATGTTCACTGGACTGTGAAATGAAAGAGTAATAGCAAACAACTTCAAAAGTTGCTAGGTTGTTCTGTTAGCGTAGTAAACTTCACCTACATTTTATGTGCAGATACGGTTTTCTGTTGGGTTTTGTTTCATCCTTGTGGTTTTGGAGGGGGAAGAACTGTTTTAAACTCAAAGGGAGATGATAAAACAGACATGATAAAAATGAAAAAAATTGCCCAGGCAGCTTCCCAGGTATGTGTTAAGTATTGTAATGTGTTCTCAGAGGGGTCACACTTCCTCAAACTTGAAGAAAATGCCAGAATAACGGAAGAGGACTAATTTACTTGAATTTATAGTCAAGGTCTCAATATCACAAGCTTCTTTTTTTTTTTCCCCTGCACACTCAAAATTGATATGGAATAGCTATGTAGATGTATGTTTTTCATGTGACAAATAGGAATGTTTAAAAAAAAAAATGGAGAAGGATTTGGCAGTAAAATATTAACCTACCTAGCATGTAATAACCCAGCATGCTGTTGCTTTGTTAAAAGCTAATAAAAATAGTGTAGCTATTGCTGGGAGTCAGCTGTTCGTGTGATTTAGCTGTCTGTACTCATAAGACTATTTTTGTGCTAAAATGTAGAGAGAAAACATGGCTACTAATAGCTTCGAATGATTGGGTAATCGCTTTGGAAAATTTACATATGCAATTCCAGTAATACGCTGGAATTTAGAAATGAAATGCTGATTTTAGGGCCAGTTATTTCAGATAAAATAATAAAGTGGCAAGTCCTGGCACAATGGAAAGGCTTCTGCCCAAGAAACTGTGCACCAGAGCAGTAGCAGCCTTCCCTCCTTCCTCTGTGCTTCTGCTGCTCGATGCAGCACCTCTTTGCTCGTTTTTGCTGCTTGTTTTTGGCAGAGCAAGACTTGGAATTACAAATGCAATGGAAAATGTGCAATGGCGTATACTTCTCTGAATAGCTCTCACCAGATGACCAATGTGCGCAGTTAGGAATGTTTTTGACAATCTATTATGTACTTGACATTATTTGAGTAGAATAAAAGCCATAGCAGAAAAAAAAATACGGTGATAGAAGATGACTTGTCCAAGGGTGGTGTGAATTATGGTTTTAAGGCACAGAAGAAAACAGAGTTGTGTGTTTCAGCAGTGGTTTTGTTTGTTTTTGAGCTTTTTAAACTTATATCACAAATTGTACTTCCAAAGCAAAAATACTTGACTGTCTTGCATTTGATATTGTTGTTTTGGTTAAATGGGGAACTTGAAAAATGTGAAATGAACTGATTTTTTTTTTTTTCCAATTTGCCATGGAAACGTGGCATCTGTAGCTGTCAAATTAGAGTATGACTTTGCCCAAGCTACAGGAATGCAGAAAGAATTGATTGAGCAGACCTGAAGCTCAAATTCAGTGGAGCAGGTGAGAGGAAACACTTAATCTCTCTGACTCCTAGCTGTCTAGGGGGCTGTAGCTATAAGACATTCTTCATTTTGGCTCTAATATCATACAGCATGCTGGCCAGGGCTGTATGATTCCTTCCCTACCAGTTTCATTGGTAGTTTTGTATGTACAACTTAAGTTCTGGCTTGTTATGTGAGGAGTATGGAATTTCTCCTGGTTTGTGTAACTTGCTGAGGAATGAAAATTCTGGAGACTGGTTTTATATGGTGTGTAACTTCCTTTCTAATGAAATCTCTACCAGAGTTTGTTTAGTTTAGTACTTAATGTGGTCTAGGATTTGTCTCAGAAATAAAGAATGGAAATATTAATGGATGTATTTGATCAAAGAGATTCAATTAAGTTCATATTGCTCAAAGAAGAGCACTTCGAATAAAATGGTAATAGTTTTTGAGCACACGTACAGTTGGTGCCTTAAGAGTAAGAGGGTCTCTAGAAGAGAGATGGGTGATCATGGCAGAAGAAGACAGCTTCTTTCAGATGACACTTTTCCTAACCAGCCCTTACTTAAAGAAGGGGACTTTGAAAGTTAACTTCATTGCTCGATGTCACTGAGTCAGGATGTAAGGGGAGTCCAAGTGAAACAGATGATTTCAGGTTCATTTTGTATGTTTTCTATGAATGTGGAAATGCTTTCTCTATGTAAATTTGACATTAGAGAGGTCTCTAGTATACCTGAATTAGAGACTGCAGACATTTTCAAGTTTTGAATGGAAAGCTGATGAGACCAGAAACTGCTGAAACTCTTCTGCTTGTGGTGCCTAGTAGGGTTTAAACATCAGTAAGAAATGGATTGTAGAATTTTTATTTATAGTTAATATTAATTTTTAGATCAGTGCAGGGTTTTATTAATTTTAAAGCCAGTGTTCAGAGTTGGTTACTGAAAGTTGGCCTTCATTTTTAACATTAAGTGGCTAAATAAGCATGTAGCTGCCTAATATATTTCAATTATTATTTTGGGTATTTTACATGTGGCTGCCTCTGTACTGAACAATATGCCCCTGGTACCCCAAGTGGATATTTGCCATTTTGACTCTTCTTTGGAGCGTAAATTATGGTAGGAACAAAATAATGGGTGTGAAAATGAGAATTGCGATACAGAAGATAAAAAACATGAAGTACTTCGTAATATCAATTTCCTTGTAATTGAAAAACACAAAAAAGCGAAGATGTTTAAAAACACAAAGAAAATAACTGAAAATAGTGTTTATTTATTTGGTTGTCTGTAGAGCTGCATTTGTGTGATGACTGATTTACCATATCAGATGTACAGAGCACATTAAGGTGTAAAAAAGTCTGAGAGCCTGAAAAGACAGAGTTGATTTCAAATGAAAATACTGCTTCCTACAGGATTGTCTTTACTTTTTTGTTAGGTGTGGCATATGCTTGTGCCACGTGACATTATTTAGGCTTCTGTTTTTTAACATACTTGAGTGTATTTTTGTAATTTGGAAAATGAGATTGGGCTGGTATTACATGTATTGAGTAAAAGTTAAGCACTGCACACAAACCTATGTCTAGCTTGGAGAAATGGAAACATCACAAAAAATGAAGAGCTGTATCTTATGATCTTAATGTTTGTTGCCTTGTTTTGGGGATTTTTGTTATTGACAGTTAAAAAAGAAGCCCTGTGCTCCCTTGAGGACTGAGCACAGTAAACATGGCAGTATGGAGACCAAAACCTGCAGGCTCATGTAGGGTTATTCCCTTACTCCTCCTTGGCTTACTAGTATTAGAACTTAAGTTTTGGAACTGCAAGACTCAAGGCAAGGCATATCAGATAGCCTTTTTGACTAGTTTTTCATTAGGCTTGAGGAGTTCAGATCCATTTTAAGACGTCATCTAAACTGTTCCTACTGGAAAATCATGTTTGTGGGAATCTGTTTCTGGAATCTGTTTCTGAAATCTGGTAGTCATTTGGTTAAACTATTTCTTAGGAATAGCCCCCTCCTGCTCTAAACAAAAAACTTCATTTGAAGGTTGTTGGTTCAGCCCATAAAAGTGGCTTTTATTGTGGTGCGAGCCCATGTCATGCAGTCAGATTACTGAAGTGTTATTTTTAGATCTGAACCATAGTCAAAGGGAACTTAATGTGTACATCTTACTTGCATCATTCCTTTAAACTCTGTAGAAATTATGGCCTGGTTCTTGTCCATAAAGCCCTTGCCTTGTAAATATTTCAAAAGAACGGAGACATGACATATTTAAGCAATTTTTTTTTTTTCTAGTTAATTTTTCTTATAGTCAGGTCACAGAGCCAGAAATTCTGTTCTGCCAAGCCTCCATTCGGCTTCCTCCAGTCATGAATTTTCTTTTAGCCTTGCTTTTGGTGCTTCTAAGACAACAGCTTTTGTTAATGTTTGATTGTTAGAGGTGAGTACTTGACCACCTGAGCACAATTAACATCTTTAGTATTTAACAGCTTCATGTGCAAGTTCCATCAGAAGAAGGGTGGCCAGTAGGGACTGGGAGGAGATTGTCCCTTTATACTCTGCTCTTATGAGGCCCCATGTGGAGTACTGTGTCCAGGTCTGGAGCCCCCAGTGCAAGTAAGACAGGGAGCTGCTGGAGAGGGTCCAGAGGAGAGCCAAGAGGATAGTCTGGGGACTGGAGCACCTCCCCTACGACGACAGGCTGAGGGAGCTGGGCTTGTTCAGCCTGGAGAAAGGAAGTCTGCAGTATGACCTCATTGCACCCTTCCAGTACCTGAAGGGAGCCTACAAACAGGAGGGGAGTCAACTTTTTTGAAAGGGTAGATAACAGCAGGACAAGGGGAAATGGCTTTAAGCTGAAGGAAGGAAGATTTGGGTTGGATGTCAGGGGGAAATTCTGTGCAGAGAGAGTGCTGAGGTGCTGGAACAGGCTGCCCGGAGAGGTTGTGGATGCCCCGTCCTGGATGTGTTCAAGGCCAGATTGCATGGTACTCTGGGCAGCCTGGTCTGGTATTAAATGGGAGATTGGTGGCCCTGCCTGTGGCAGTGGGTTTGGAGATTCATGATCTTTGGGGTCTCTTCCAACCTGGGCCATTCTATGTAATTCTGTGAAGTTTAAGTGGATAACTTAACTTTGATGGGTAAAGCTAGACATCATAGCTCTCCTGTTGGAACTGGCGGCAGAGGTTATGTGAGTGTACTTGAAACATGCTACTAACAAGTACACAGACAGGAATCATATATGCTGTGTATGGAAAAGAGTAAGCAAGAGGATCAATTTGATTTGAGTCTACTTTGAGCAAATTCTGTGGATTCAGATTCTCTTCCTCAGAATTGCGCAACTAGGAAGAGGCAAACATTGAATCACAGAATTGTAGGGGTTGGAAGGGACCTCTAGAGATCTTTAAGTCCAGCTCTCGAACAGATACCTTGCAAGACGGGATGAGATGATTAACTCAGTAAGAAGGGATATATTACAGGCAACGTACTGAGTTGAAGTAATTTGTTTCAGTAGGTAGTGTACATAGCCTTAAAAAAGTTCATTGGCTTAGTTTTCACCATTCAATTAAGTCTCCTAGACTTCAACAAAATGAGATGTTTGTCAGCCAGAGAGGGCTCTATTGATAGCTATTGTTTTGTATCACAACTGCAAAATGAAGAAAATCGTTCTGAGTATTGTAAGGTGTAAAATAACTAACAGTGTTATAAGTTCCTTTCCTATTTTCATCCTACAACAGTTTTTTAACAGTGATTCTGCTGAATGCACATATTGCAAGATGATTAAAAATGTCAACTCTGAAATCGGAATCATTCTTAGTGCTATTTTCAAGTCACTGGAGACATGTAAGGTGTGTATATTTGACCTACTGCTGCGTACATTCTTTATAAAGGTATCTTGTGATGAAACTGAGTGTGGAATAATCAGCTAAATACCTGGCCAGATTGAAGAACAAATAATAGTGTTTCTTAGTGTACGGTACAGGATGTTTTTTTGAAATGCGTCCCCTTCCAAGTTTTTAGCAGTTTCAAAGCACTGTTTCAACATGAAATTAGGCCTAGTAGGCACTGTTATCGCTTAATTGTTAGTTTTATAAGCAGTATGACTGTACAAATGTTACTTGTAATGCAGAAGAGAAACTCTTTTGGTTTTGTTTTTGACGTTTAAACAGACTTGCATAGGAGTCCAATCATTGCATTTTACTAGAGAAGGCATGCAAACTTGCCAGAATTAGAGATATCTGGGAAAAAAATGATATAACCATCATGAACTTTCTTTTTAAACTTGTTCTTCAAAGTAATTGTTTTTTGATGGGTTTCACTTCAAGTAAAATCAGAAAGCTGGGGCAAATAGCAGGGTAATGCCATCCTTAGAAAAGTGAGAAAGATTTCAGGATGTCATTCAGCCGTAGCTCGATCTCTTCAGCATTTGTATGAGGACTGCTCTGAAAGTAATACCTCCTATAGTGTCATGTTGGCCCATGATGTTAGAGGGCGCTGTTGATGGTATGACAATAAAGGCTGAACCTTCCCACCAGCATCCCAGTTACATTTAGTTGCTGTGTTGCAGAGGGGCAGTGTGACTAAATGGTGTCTGTCATGGTAGTGCATATTGAAGCGAGGGTGTGGAATTGAGTTAACTTATGTGGAAAAAAAAAATGGCATCCATTTTTTCTATTCATCATTGTTTGCTGGTGCTTGCCAAACATTGTATGTGAACACAGTGAGGTGGTGGGTGGTGTGATTCAGTGTTTCATGACAGCGATGTGAAAGACAAGGCACATTCCAAATGGGGTGCAGTTTGTTTATGACTGGCATGCAGACCCATATTCATCACTGGCAAAAATGTATATAGCTAATGATGGTAGCTACGTTGAAAATAAGTGTTTTGTAGCTGAGAATTTGCTCTATTAGTGTTCTTTGCAGCTGTTGTAGTTTCCAGAGAAATAAATATGTGGCGTTCCTTTTAGAAGTTTTCTAGGTAGTTTTCAAAGGTTTTCTGCCTTTTAAATAACTGTAATACAAGAACCAGTTTTGCAACAATGTGAGAACAGTGGCATAGCACCTGAATGTTGAAGGTTTTTGGTATTTCACTGTGTGAACAGTGGTGTTGGGCCCCTTTTCTTCATTAAATAGTACTTTGGCATGCAGAAATCATATTTGAAGTGAGGGTGAATTAAAAAGCTCAAGTCAGATAAGTTCCTTCCATTTTTCTTTCATATTCTTAAGCTTTAGATTCTTCAGTATGTGTGCCAAATAATTTTTAGCACCAAAATTATATCTTGCATCTGATTTTCAAAGTTTTGTGCTGCATATCTCATCTGAATGTTTTTGATTATTTTTCTCTTTTGAAGGAGGGAGGGTGAAGCCAGCTCCTCCTTAGGGCTGCTTTTCCAATTAAATCTTCAGAAAGGGGAAGGAAATGTGCCTGGTGTAGCAATAAATATTAAATGTTACTTTAGTGAGACCAAGGGCTTATACAGTCCAATGTCACTTAATTTTGAATGAGATGAGCCTTTCATATTTAGAGCTATTTCCCAAGATTGGGGAAAAAAAAATTATCTTTAAAGAGTATCATAAATCCATCATGTGAAGTGGTGAATCTATGAAGATGGCTGCGAAAAAGTAGTAAAGAACAGCTCAAAATTGTACTGTGTGTATTTTTCAGATCATTTATCTGTAATTTATCAAATAATTCGTTATGAGATGTTTGAATGTAATCACAAGACCTTTTTTTCTTTCCTAAGGTGAATAGCTGTTCTTAAACCTTAAATGCTTCAGGAGTGTAACTTCTGTAACTTCCACATTGTTTGAATTTGGTTTGTTTGATCATATTCATGCGAGTCAATGGGTTATCGCCTACGATTCATTCATGGAAATTCTCTTCTTTCGTGTTGCCTTACTATCAAAGGTCACAGTGCTTTTAAAAATAATTCCTATCTCACCACTGATGGCCTGATTACACTTTAAGAGAAAGCACGTATCCCTTGAGGGAAAACGACATGTTTTGGACCAAGAGAAGAGGGAGATGAAGTGTAAAGATTCTGTTCAAGTAGAAGAACAGTAAAAGAATAAAACTGAACATTTTATGAAGAGTTGAAAATGATTTCTCCAGGG
Organism: Lagopus muta; assembly: GCF_023343835.1. NCBI lineage: Eukaryota > Metazoa > Chordata > Aves > Galliformes > Phasianidae > Lagopus > Lagopus muta. Next base: position 10,960,882 of record NC_064436.1, on the reverse strand, counting down.
TATAGAGCTGTTTTAAGGGACACGAAAGGGAAGTTTTACTGTTGTTACAGACTCAGACTCTTAAATGGTCCACTTACCTACTGTGCAGACCATTCAGCTTTGAAAATCACACAGGACATTTAATAGTTGTATTTGAATTTCTGTCATTCTTGATAATCTTTAAACAAGAATTCTTACCAAGTGCACTCAGATTTTACGCTCTTTTCTCACTGGCAAGTTTTCTTGCACTTTGTTCAAGCTGATATTATTTTATCTGTGGTCCATGCATTTTATCCCTTTAATTTAAACTTGTTCACAGGCCTTGATATTGGTAATAGCACTCCCACTAGTATTCGTTATTAGCTTTCTTACAGGTATGAATGGAAGACTTACTTTTGTAAGATGTGTCACAGCTTCTTCAATTTAGAGATGAAAGCTTTGCAAGTCCCTTTATTATCTTTGTGTTTGAAGATAAGCATCTCTGCTAAGAAGAAATTCTAAGCTGAAATGCTAGAAACATTTAGAACAATGTTGACAGTGGGAGAAAGTTAAGGAAAGAGGAACAAGTTGAACACAGTTAAAAAAAAGATACACACATGAAACATGATGTTACTGTTGATACAGTGAATGTCCATTAACTTAAGTTTTCCTTCGTTAAATGTAGTGTTATTCTAAGGAGCTAGAGTTCAAGAAAATGCCATGATATGCTCAGCATCCTCTAACACTTGACTAAAGGATGCATCGTTCTTGGAGTATTTTGTGTGTAGTCTTTTCCAGCTCTTTTCACCAAATGAGCTAATTGAATATTAACAGCTTTTAAGCCTGTATCTACGTATAAAGATGGCGATCATATGCTTAGCAAACCTGTGTGACCCAGTACTGCATGTGGAATAGAAAATTGCAGCACGAGGCAATCATATTGCTGCTTCAGTCCAGCAGGAGCAATATGAGGCAGCATTCCACTGAGGAACTGAGCTTGGCAGGATCTCTCCTGTAATTTAGATTTCAAGTTTAAGTTTCTTCTCTTTATAAACAGCAACAACAAAAAAAAAAAAAATAAAGCAACAAAAAAACATGGCAAACTCCCAAAAGTAATGATGGTCATAATGAGTATTTGAATTTTTTTTGTTGCAGAAATAGGGAAGACAAACTCCCTGCATTATGTTTGTGAAAGTCCACAAACCTTAACTTAATACAGTACAATGATAATGTTCATCTTGCCAAGATATGTAAGATAATAAGTGGCCCCAGTGTCACAGCACGCTAGTGGCAAAATTATAGTAACTTCTCAGAGTTTGAGTATGAGGCATCTTAAACAACTGGGATGAAACATGTTTGGGTTCTGGTGTGGAAAATAAGTATTAATAACAAAACCCCACCACAGTGCATTTGTTTTCTGTATGTTTTATTTGAGTAGGAAGATAGATGAAACAGGTGAAACACGGAGCTATGTACCCACAGATCCAAGAAAGAAAACCCTACAGCAGTATTTCTAGCGTGTGTTTCTGCATACCAGTTGTTATCTTGATCAAGCTGAGTATGAAGAAATCAGCAGGATTTGTTAATAATTACTTGCAAAAGAAGTGATTTCCTTATGCTGTTGGATTTGCTAGCTGTTGGTTGGATTAATTGTTTTATGTGAGTGAGTGACTTCAGTTGAGTACATTGGTAGATCAGTGCAGTTACTCTAAATCATACATGTGTCTCAAGCTTATCCTTTTCACAAAACAATTTGTGTTGTTTTCATGTTGTTGTTGTTTTTCACATGCTTTTGCAAGTTGGGAAACTTGTCTAAATATCATAGGAAAGTATGCGTTATGTTAAATATAACTACTCCAATAGTTCTTCTGCAACCCTCTGACTACCCTGAAAAAAAAACCAACACTGAAAAAGTCAGGAAATAGTTAACAACAGTGGAAGAATGTCGTTGCATACTACTACTTGCACATTGGAGAAAAACAATGCATTTTAGGTGATGATGTCAAACTGATGTACGCTGTGTTTTTTCTGATGGAGCAGGCAGGAAAGAAGGGAGGGGTGGAAATCCCAACCAAAGCTGCAGCAAGAAAATAAAGGCAAGAGCTAAGATAGTCTTAAGAACTAAGTGGGTATATTATTGTTAAGATAAAAAGCTAGCTTTTTTCTTTTTTTAACATAGGTTTGTGTGTTTATCCTTTCATTTTTATTATAGTTAAAACTGTTAATTGTTTGGATCTTGGCTACTTTCTGGCAGTTGTTCTGTGGAGAGGAAAAACAAAATTCTTGTCTGAAGTGAGAAGTTGAACAAAGCAGTCAACCAAGTTGGCTCAATCTCTGTGACAGTGCAGACCTTAGGACCGAGTGTCTGGAGGGGCGTTTTCTCAGTCAGTTTTGCTGAGGATTAACTACTTAAATGTTGAATTGTAGCATATTGCCACACTTCATTTTTCAAAACTTCGTGTTAATCTGGGAAACATTCTGCTTCCTAGAAAACAGGAACCGGATTGACTGGCTTCATGTGTTTTGTAAGGGATTATGAAATGTTTCAGACAAGCCTCTTGATTGGTATTGTGCTGGGCACAAAAATATCTTACGGACTTGTTAGATTGGAGTATTTGGCAACGTTTAATATTCATTTACAAAACTAGGTCGTAGTTACTGTTTTTACAGTAGCAGCTGGCTAGTAGCATTACTGTCAGCTTCCATATGCTTCCTGTTGGTGGAAACTGAAACTCCGAAAGGATTTTCTCTCTTTTTAATAAGTTCATGGAGAGTTTTTTTTTCCAGAACTCACACAGGTATCAGTTGCAGTCATTTCAAAGACAGGGAATAAAAAGGAGCAAGAGTATTTTTTCCACTTTGTTTGCTTATCACAAGAGGAATTGTCGTGTGCGTGCTTCTCCTTCAGAAACAGAAATGCCCTTCATTACAGGCAAGCTTCTCCTGCCTGAGGAAGCAGCAGCTAGTAAGATGCTTGCAGTTATTCCATTCTGATTTCCTGTGTGCTTACTGTAGGCTACTTCAGTTCAAACACTCCATTTTATGGAGCGCTCTCTTTGTAACGGTGCTCCATGAGTTTTGACAAGTGTGCAAGTTTTGCAGACTCGTATCCCCTTTTACGAAAAGGATAGGCTAGTTTGAGGGAAAATTGGATATGGTTGCTTTGGACTGAAGAGTGTGTGCTTCAGGAAACTGAAAACTATTTCTGTTTCAGTTGGAAGCACCTGATGGATTTTTCAAATAAGCTCTGCTTTTTGAATTTTAAAATACAGGGCTGTTTCACTTGACACTGCATTCTGCTTTGACTCGAGTTGTATATGGAAAGTTTTTCCCACATACGGATTAAAAAGAACAGATGTTTCTATATTTATTTCTTGTAGTTTTTTTTTCTTTGTGTATATATACAACACAGGCCTTCCTCGAGTTTTCTTTTTTTAGGAAATAGAACTTGCAGTTATTTTTGGTCTTCAACTCTGCATCAAAAAATATTGCGTAGTTCAGTACCTTTACACACTGCGCATCATCAAGTGGAAAAAATTTATTAATTTTACCTTACAGATGAGGATGGTCATGTAGCAAGGTAACGATAGCATTTAGGAAAGTATACGACCAAGTGGTGGTAGAGTTGAGGAAAGTAGCTATTAATATGCAGCTGGCAGGGGCAAAAATGTGTCAGTGATGCTGAGCTGATAAGGTCAGGAATGATGAGAATTGACTTAATGTTGGACAAAAAGTAGGCATACATGATTTACTTGGAATAGTTAAATTATTTTACGTGGAAGACTGATCAGAATTTAGTAAATAGGATTTAAAGATACAGTGTTCAACCTTAATTCATGGAAAATGGTTTGTCAGATATCGTATTGTGGTATCTTTAGATGGTACAATTCAGAACTGCAGGAATACTGATCTTGGGGTTTATACTTGTCCTTCATGTGTAATAAAACTTGAGGCAGTATTGAAGATCATAGTAAAAAGTGGGCTTAGAATAGCTGGATGACATCTATCAATTTTAGCAAGAACAAGGCCTAATATTACTTAGTTGTTGCAGTAAACTTCGTTCCTTGGTTGGTTTTGAATTGTGAACCTTACTTAATGGAGTTTCTCACAGAAAGGGTAGTGAGGTGCAGCAACTAGCGGCTCAGAAAGGCTGCAGGTGCCCCATTTCTGGAGATCTTCAGGCTATATGGGACCATGGGCAACATGATCAAGTGTTTGATAGTGACTGGCAACCCTGCCTGCAGCAATGGGGCTGGATCTAGATGATCTTTGAGGTTCCTTCCTACCCATCATTCTGTAATTCTATGTTAAATACTGGATTTCTTCCCAGCTAGTGGCAGGTTCAGCTCAGTGACTGGAAACAGGTAATCATTTATTTGTCTCTCTCCTCATTAGATAACAGTGTGAATATTTAATCTTGCAGATAAAGCTTTCTTAAGTAGAAGTAAGGACAGTTGTTAGTCTACATGGGAAAAGGAATGTGTTTTTTAGGGAAACAAATGGAATGTAGGTCTGTGATGGCTCTGAGCTAAGGGAGAGAGATCAATACTAAGGCATGACTGCAACCTATAAGTCTGCAATTTGCTAAGGGTAAAACGCTTCATGTAGTTGATGAAGCTGTATCTGGTTGTTATTGTGTAGTTGTAATGTTATGGCAGTGCCCCTTTGAGATGGAGGGCCTCATTTGAACTGAGCTTTGGGGAAAACATTTGGAGACGCATCTGCATTTTTAGGCAGAGCTGTGTCCTGCTTTGCTTACAGTCTAGTGTGTGGCTGTGATCTAAATCTGCTTTTTTACGTCAGTGAGATGTTTGGGTGGGGTCTGAAACATCTTTATTGCAGCTACTGTGCTAAAACTATTACTAGCTACTTACCCATACTGAACTGTGTTGATTATATTGCCTGTAATGGCTGCTGTCTCTGGCTCAAGTTGGCAAGTATGTAAAAAGAAAACTTGATAGAATTATGGAAATTCATCATTGTCTGTAGCTGGTTATCTAGTCAAGTGTAGCCTCAATGCTTAACTGGCTCACTTAGAGTATTGATGTGGCATCATTTAAGACCCTTGAAAAGGCTGTTCGTAATCTCTGTACGTGTCTTTGTAAATAACATGTTAAATTGACTTATTTCTGTACTGGTTTGGGTAAGGAATGGGGTGCAATTCAAGGATGTTACGTTGCTTCTTTGTTTTTGGACATCAGTTGCATGGGCAGAGTTCCAGAGGGCAATCTAAATTGAAATGAGGCTACAATTAGCAGTGTGTTCTGTGGCTGAGTGTGGACTTGGATGCTCTCTATTGATTATGCAGTTTAAAACGTTCTTTTTTTCTCATGTGAACATAGTGCCTTTATTCTGACATCTACACATTAAGTAGAATAAAAGCTGTTAGGTTTTTGTCTGCAACGTAGACAAACATAGGGCTTGATTTTGTGGGGGATTTCTAAGTGGGAGTAAAGTGAGTTAGCCTTGGGGGACCTTGACAATTGTCACTGCAATTATTGCATGGAAAATCATATTTAATTATGATAAGAATCAGTTAAGAACTTACACAGTATTTCAACCTTATGATCTTCATCTTTAATCATATGTCTTTTTCATGTTTCAACAGAAGTCTTATTACTGCAACACAGTAGAACCATGTAATTGTCAAGTTTAGCACTAGCGTCTGTATTCTCTTAAAGCTAACTGTGGTTTTATGCAAATATTTTGGCAACCTACAGTGTTAATATAGTGATTATTTCCAGAAGAAAAAAAAAAGGTCAAGCCAAAAGCCGATTGCAAGCTCACATTACCTTACAATGAAATGAAATCATATATCTGTTCAGCTAGTGGTGAGGCAGATGTTCATTGGATTTACAGTGTCATCTCCCAGCAATCAGGATTAAGTGGTTTTTTTTTTTTTTTTTTTTTCAGGCCTTCAACTGTCACTGAAGCAGCTGACTGCTTTGTGTATTTAGGAAATGCTGGCAGCTGTAGGGAAGAAGGGTCAGTGGCTATTCCAGCCATGAGCACAACAAGTGGGTCAGTGGCTATTCCAGCCATGAGCACAGCAAGTTGGTCAATGGCTTGTTTGTTACTAGGCTTCTGTTCACTTCGATGTTTTTCATATCTATTTAGTTCATTTTTGATTTTGTTTGCCAAGAAAAGTTTGTTGAAGTTATTCAAAGACATAAGTTAATTGATGGTGGTCTTATTAATATTATGTTTTAATATTCACTGAACTTGAAATGCATAGCTTTAAAGCCTATAACATCTAAATTGAAAAGACAGTTTACTGGAATACCGAAGTTGAAATTATAATGGGAAAGAAATCAGGAAGAAATAAAGATCTGATAGAGATTGAGAATCCTGTGTGGTTTGTGTCCTTGCGGTGCTTTTCATGAAGGAGCTGTTGTCTTTTTCCTTGCTGAAGAACTGTGTTTCTAGGCTTGTGTTGAAAAAAGCGTAAGAGACCTAAGGACCGTTGACGTGGGAGCAGAGAATGTAAATAGCTTTCCCTAACTCTACAGTAATGTTGAAATAGCAGTGATTAGCATCAATATCACCAGATCTTTGTAACTGTTTCAATCTGTATAAAGCTGTGCAGCACAGATGGATGCATCTACAGGATGATGCTGTTAAAGGGAAGTCCTTGGGTGCTCCCTTGGTCTCAGCTGTATGATTCTGTGCCTACTGTTGTGCTTTTGGTGGTGGTTCTTGAATTGCTGCAGTCCATAAAGCTGAAAAAAATATTTACTTCTCTGAGTTGTTTTTCTTGGAGTTTATAGTGGGTTTTGCTTATGAAGAATCTCATAGAGGAATACCGAAAAAGCACAGGTGTGTGTCAATGGGGGATAGTAGTTGGGAGAGAGGAAGAAATCATTTTGGAGGGCAGAAAAACTATTTACTGTTATACATCACTCACAGATGGGTATTGAACTGACCCACCTATGTTGCTTCCTTCACTCTGTATTTTGTGGGATTTGGGGCTCTGAAATACTTGTGGCAGATAAATCCCTGGCTTCCCTAGTTCAGTTGTGGTGATTTAACAACAAAAGCTTTGAAGAACTATGAAAACAGGACACAGTGGAGGGTAGATCGCATAATAGAATAACCAAACTTATTCAAAGCAGGTGTGGAAGCAGAGGCTCATTCTGGAAATGTTTTTGTTGCAGCGCTGTATTGAAATGCAGCATGGTTGTTACCTTATTAATCTGAAAATAGTGAGCTTATTTTTTGATCTTGGGTATAAGAAGTTTTTTGACATAAAAGAATGCCTGGAAATTGGTATTTAATGTGGACAGATCTGCGTCATAATTAACACCTAGAATGGGGGGAGCATAAAGGCTGAACAAACTTACGAGTTTGTAGGCAGTGATGCTGAAGCAGAGTGACCTCAATGCGATAGAAGGTTTTGTTTGCCAAGCCACGTCAGGTTTCCATATTCAAATATAAAATCATGTTGGACCTTTCACTTGCTTTGCAAACTTTTGGCACAGTCTGCCTTTGATAATTGCTTAGCAGTTGCAAACTCTATCGTGAGTTCTAGATTCAGATTTCTTTATACTTAACTTAATGGTATGTAAAAATTACAGAAGCCAATAATATATGATAGCTGTAGTCTGTCTTTTGACTGCTTACTTGTACTAGTACCTTCTCATACTAGTGTTTTGTATAATAAATAAATTTTTTCAGTGTTGATGTCCCTTGGCCTTTGCAAACTGACAAAAAAAGGTTTGACCTAAGTCATGACTGTCCTTACAACTGTTGTTATAACTTTATACCTATCTATATGATAAGATGTTGTGGAAGTTGTGTTTTGGACAGTTATTTACTGAACAAAAATGATGCCCCAGTCTACTCGCTCTGTAAAACATGACAATGATTCCTGGCATAAAAAAAGCATTAAACTTAATTACTTCATATCAAGTAATATACATCCATGATGTTTATGAAGGTCAGCATGACTTAAGGCTGAAATTTGGTTACACTAAAGGAATTAGCTAAGGATGACTGCTTAAAAATTGAGGTGAAGTGGATCAGCGAAAGCATTTCCTGTGGTGCCAGGGAAGCAGCTGGAGGAGCCCAGCACAGCTGCCTGCAGTTGCTTGGCCCTGGATGTGACAACTGCCCAAAGTTCTGTCTAGGGACAATTTGGGAAACTTGAGATACGTAGATGATCTAAATCAGGGGAGAATTGCAGGCATTCAGTGTTGACACGCTGGCATGTAGTAGTAATGGAAAACAGTAGCACATGTACTACTTGTTAACTGTCAGTAATGACAGAATTACAGACGGGATGAGGTTCAAAGGGACACCGTAGGATCATCTTATCCAACCCTACTGCATCATTCAGGGTCATCTAGACCACACCACCTAAGATGCCATCCAGGCAGGTTTTGAATATGTTGAGAGAAGGAGACTCCACAACTGCTCTGGACAGCTTGTTCCCATAGTGTCACGCTGATAGTGAAGCAGCTTTTTCTCATGTGCTACCTGTGTTGCAGTTTGAATCTGCTGCCTCTTGACTTAATGCCAGGCACCACCAAAAACAGCTGCTCTATCCTGTTGCTGCTATCCCTTAAGATGTTGGTATATTTATGTTTATCTTCTCTCAGTCTTCTCCAGTCTAAACAGGCCTAGCTTTGTCTGTCTTTCCTTGCTGGAGAGATGCTCCAGCACCTTTCATCTCTGTAGCCCTTTGCTGGACTGACTCCTTGTCTTATTTGCACTGGGGAGCTGAGAACTAGACACAGTAATGTAAATGTACCCTCATCAGGAAGGAGTAGAGGGGGAGGATCACCTTCTTTAACTTGCTGGCAGTATTATTCCCAATGCACCCCAGGATGCCATTGGCCCTCCTGGCCGCAAGGAAGGACCTCTCCTTGCTCGTGGCCAGCCTGCTGTGCACCAGGACTTCCATGTCTTCTTCAGCAAGGCTGCTTTCTAGCAGGTCAACCCCAGCCTGAACTGATGCATGTGTTTATTTCTCCGAGGCGTAGGATTCTGCACTTGTACTTTGGAATTTCATGGTATTCTTCTCTGCCTATCTATTCAGTCTGTCAAGGTGTCTCCAATAGTCTTCTGGTGTAGTTGCTGTTCCACTCAGCTTCGTATCATCAGCAGGCTTGCTGAGGGTTCACTCTGTGCCTTCGTCCAAGTCATTGATGCTACTGTGCTGCTCCTGAGCTTTGTCTGAAGAGCATAGAATCATGGAATGGCCTGGGTTGGAAAGGATGTCAAGGATCATCAGGCTCCAACCTTCCTGCCACAGGCAGGACTGCAGCCCTCCGTATTTAATACTACATAAGGCTGCCCAGGGCCCCATCCAAGATGACCCTAGTTCAGAAGAGAACTGAAGCAGTTTGCCTTAATACTGTTTTTTCTGCTTTCACCTGCCATGAAGGGTGCAGTTCCATGTATTTTGTACACCTAAGTGATGCTGGTAATACAAATTCCTGCCCTTCGTTGAGTATTAATTGCTCCGTTAGTTATACCGGTCTTATGGGTGCTCTGTACTTGCTGTAGTCTTGATAGGCCACAAAATAGCCATGGGATGCGAGAGGTACGGTGCTGAAGTCAGGTAGCTTATCTTCAACTGATAATCTGTGGTGTGTTCTTGTTTTCAGGCTGTGTCTGTAATGTGCGTTTTCTAGGGGGATATTTTCACTTGGACGTAGCCATGCCCTGTTATCATCTCCTCTCAGTCTGTCCTCTACTACCAGTACTGGCAGTGCTGCTACAGTTGATGATTGCTGCTGGGTGCAGGCAGCATGCTTTTCTCAATCTGCCCAGCAGTGCATCCCTGCTCATACTGTTGCTGTGCTTTTGCTGAGGTGTAAGCAGGGTTGTCCCTGTCCTGCTGTTCTGTGGTTGTGATGCGAAAGCATTGTACTATAGTTGCTTTCCTGTAGTTGCCTGTTGTGAGATATTTTTCAGCTATGGCCAAATAATCTGTTGCCTACATTGTGCAGCAGTTGAAAACAAAAATGGCCTAAAGCAGCTTAGAGAGGAAAAACACCTGCCTCTAGTCTTGAGTCTCATCTAATTTGGAAAAAAAAAAAAAAAAGCAGGTTTAATTTCCAATGTGAAATGTGGTTGGCTGTGTGTTTCCTTGATGAGCTTCTTAGAAGAATTGCATTTTGCGTCATCCTCTGTAATTTTTAGTGAAGTGAGTTTCTCAAGCAGTCTTGATGCCTTCTCAAATGGCAAGATGGTAATACTTACACTCTGCATTACACATTAGACGTTAAGGCCAAATGGGGCAAGTAAAATAACTGTTACTTGTGATTAATAAAGGGAGCCCAAATGACCTATCTTGCATGTGTATTGTGTTAATTTATGTGTAGGGTTGTTTTCTTCAGCTTGATGCATTGGAAAATTTTCAGTCTGAAATGAAAGTAGCGTTAACATAGAACTATACTTTTCCAAATCCCAGCAGCTGCTGGGAACATCAGCTGTCAGGCTTTCTGCTGTTCCAGTATTGAACGTTAGCAGGCATTTGGTAGCAGCCCTTAGATAGGAGAATTCAGCAATGTGTCTGCATGTGGAAGTGTGAAGAAGCGCTATCATCTAGCAAGCTAATTCTGTTTTTTTACATTCCCTTTCACTGTGGCCTTTTCAAGTGTTTACTTCAGGGGCCATAGGTCCTGAAATAGCATTATGAATTGTAAATGTCTGGGTTACTGTGGGGAAATAAACACCCACAGAAAATATCTAATCGGCAAAATTTGTTTACTACACTGTTTTTGCTGGGAGAACTCATTATAATTATGTAATTTCTGTATATTTCTTCATTATGTAGTATGCTTTTCAAGTGATGAAAATGAACAGAGTAAGTTTAAAAAAAAAAAAAGGCATGACAGCTAGGGACTGCTTCCAGCCTTTGTATCAAAGTATGATATTGCATTAACATTATGTAATGTTAGTGATTAATATTTGTATGAAGCTTCATTAATGAAATTTGTTAGGATTTTCTTGACAACTTTGAGTTAAGTTGTAAGATGGTCTGTTGATGAAATAAAAAGTTTTACTAACACTTCCTTAGGATGCTCTGCTGTGACAGCAAAACCAAGTTCTCAGAAGTTGAACTTCTTTTTTCCTTAAAGAACAGCAAGAACAAATACCTAAACACTGATGAGGGAGAATCGAAATAAAGTCTGGAGTTGTATTTACAGGTAACTTACTATATTCAAAAACGGATGCAGGAAGCTTTAAATTGGCACGAGAAGTGTAATTTGAGATTACCGTATTTGAGGTAATTCTTATAGTCAGCAACTGCTAGCAAAATGTTTGAAATAGTGGATGTGATAGTACTGCTGTTATTACTACTTAATATTCCTAGGCACTTGCTTGGATTAAACTCTGGTTGCATTTTAATAATGTGCTCAGTGTGTGTCAATTTAAGAACAGCGTAAGTTGAATGTTAGCTCTAATTCTTATATTCAATATATTGTATAGGTTAATGTGCTACTTAAAGGTGCTTCTCTTGAGGACTTCTTGCTTGTCTGAAAATTTATGTCAAGATATTCTGTGGCAGAAAATTAACAAAGATTTATCTTGCATATATGTGCAATAATTAGGAGAAAGAAGAGGTGAAATCAGTCCGATATAATTTTCCTTTTTTTCTCAGAATTTATTGCATTGATATGGAATTCTAAGGACAGCTATGAGGTCAAAACTACTAAAATTCTAAAATTATCTTCTAATTGATTTTTTTTTTTTTTAGATAAAATAAAGACTTTCAAAAGTATTACTTAGTCCCTGGGAATTACGTTACATATCTTTTAAGTAATCTCGTGACTTGTACAATTTAGCTGCGCACATGGGATTCATTTATTCATCTTAAGGTTCATATTAGTATTGATGAATTTAGGTTGTAAAGAGCAATAAAGGGAAGATAAAATTTTAGATCCCTTGTTGCTTAATCTTTCAACATCTTTATACATCATTTCACTTAATATTTAGTAGTTTTTCTTCATTTCTGTCAAAACCAGCTCACCTGGCTAACAGTGGAAGAAGTCCGGGTGTACAACCAGAACCACACACCAATGCTCAAATTTGAAATACTGTGCTGAGGTTTCTCCTTATCACTGCTATGACTCTTACTTCCTGTACTGCTGCTCTTTTCGTGAGTGTCTATGCTCACTTAGCTTTATCCATTACCCACCTTCTTGCTCCCAAAGTCTGGAGAAATGCAGGTTCGGGAGCTGCCTGTGAAGATGCGTGGAAGCAGAGGTCATATGCTAAATGAGAGAGAGAGAGACGCTTGGTAGCTCTGGGCTTTGGCCTCAACAGAAATTAAGAAGGTATCTGTAGAGGTTACAGGGAGAGAAAAGGTAGCCTTGTTTTGAAGTCTTAATTTCCGAAGGGGAAAATAGCTTGCATTCCCACAGTGAGTTTCTGGAAATAAAATCAGACCAAGCTGTTTGCAAAATTCGCGAGGTGCTGAAGTGTTGCTGTGAGTGTGAGGAGGAAACAAAACTGAATTGGTTTATTAATGGTGTGCAGTCACTTCAAAATGGTTACTTGGTGTGTACTACTTAGGTCTCATTGAATGTGACTACAGTATGTTAGTATAACAAACAGGCATCTTCTGTAGTACTTCTAAAAGTCACTGTTAGCTGCTTTGACGTTTACAGTAGTGGTAATAACGATGGAGGTACTGGGTGCTGAAGTTGTAAATGAATTCACGTGGTTTCTGTGCAACTGAGTGTAGTAGTCTACTATTTCTTTAATGTGCTCTAGTTTTTTGTTACCTAGGTTGTTGGTTGCCCTTGATGTTATTTTGATCAGGTTCATGGGGAATACTGAATCGTATGCTCAGTGTTGAAGGTGCTGCAATTACAGTGAGATGATAAATGAAGCAACAGATGTCTTGTAGTGGGGATGAAGTGCCAAAGCGGTGATGAGAGCTGCTGAAAAAAAAAATGTTTGTGAGAGTTTGTTGGGGAATGTTTTGTTTTGCTCTCAGTAGAGAATAACATAAGTAGATGGAAACATGAAGAATAACCAGAAACTTATTGGACACCGAGATGGCTCCTTCCTGCTGTTTGCTCACTCTCTACTTTGCCTCTGGGTCCTGCTGAAACTCTGTTGTGAAGAATGTAACAGCGTGGAAAGTCTGATGTTATTAAAGCCAAAAAGGATCCAAGGCATAATAGTACACGTAAGCTTTGTGTGTGTGTATATATATTTTTGCAGGTGGATATTTTGCATGTGTAGCTGTGTTTCTAGTGGACAAGTTTACTCATTGCACCTTTGAAAACGTAGAAATATCATAGAGAAAAATTGGAAATCGTTTTTGGAGTTTCTGCTTAGTTTCTGCTTATTTCAATAAGGATAAAATGAGCGTGGTTCTCTCAAATTTCCATAGGATACCATGGCTACAATTGCACTTCAGCATTTGTAACATGTATTGGAATGCTTTCAGTTTGCTCTTTATGATTGATGCTAAAGTATATCATCTATGGATTTTTCCCGTCTTACTGAGACTAGTAATTACAGGTTCAAGTCAGAATGTAAAGACCAAATGAAGATAGAACTTGCCTCTGAAAAGTATTTCAAAGCTGTTATGTTACAATAAGCACTGACATTTCCAGAACACAGTGTAGTTTCATCATCATTAATTCAGTGCTTTCAGTTGCACCTTCCTTTTAGTAAGAAACACGAATGTATTTTAATTTTGCTCAGAAACTGCTTTTGGGAAAGTTAATTACTGTTATCTGTAATTGAGTATTTGAAAAAATTGTTTCAGAATCTTGAACCTGTCTTTTTATGACCAAACAAGAATGAAAATGCAAAAGGACAAGAAAAAGGTTATTTTATCTTGTGCCTACTCAGCAAGCATGCAGTAAAATCATTGTGGAATGCCAGTAAGCTTTTAGAATGCTTTAGGTAAAGACTTAGAAGTCCAATATGAACAATTGAAAACGAACAACAACAAAAACAACAATGAAAGCACATGTCTTCATACCTATTTAGCAAGTCTCTGCTATGCTATCATTTCAGTGTTGTTGCTTAGTCACTTTTTTGAAGGAAACACATCCACTCTAGTTCTACTTGGAAAATGCTTCTCCTTTGCGTTGGTATAAGTTCAACCTAACTCTGCATAGTATTTAATGTATTCAGTTTGTGTATGTGTGTGCATATGTTCATTTGTAGTTTTATAAGTGAACTGTACTACTTATTTGGACTATCAAATGTGCAGATACTTTTGAGACCTTTAATGTATCAATATGTTGTAAATAAAGCTAAATTTTCTTTAAGGATGATCTGCTGTGAGTTCTGCTAGAAGTAGTTTCTCTGGCTATGGCTGCACAGCATAGACCTTTGACGTATTGGCAAGGTAAAAACATTCCCTACTAATTAGGAGACAATTATTGTATTAGTTAGAATCACAGTTTATATCCAACCTCAAATTTTCAAGGGTAAAAATGAAAATCACGTCTAGCTCAGCTGTATGAACTCTTTAGTCATGCACATTGTCCTCCTGTGTACATCAGAAATAACTGTTGTGTATTATCAACACAGTGAGAAATACTGGTGATATGCAGATGATAGTACTGGATGATCTTAGAGGTGTTTTTCAACCTTGGTGATCCTGTGATTCTATGATTCTAAGCTTCTACCTCCATTACTTTTCTCCATATTTTTCTGTTTTCTGTATTCTTTACTGGGTGAGACTTGCCACCTCTGTTGGCTACTTTTGCTTAAGAATGTTCAATAGTAGTAGGCTTTAAACAGGCTGATGAAAACAAGCTGCTGAGAAGATTGGAGCTGTTTTTACCTGTGGGCAGGGCAGCCTATTCTCAATTGTTGTCTTCATGTTTCTAGTGAAATAACCAGGTTAGCAAACAGCTATTGGGTGTAAAATTAATAAATGTCCATAACTAACAGCCTGTGTTCATTTTTTTCCCCTTGTCATTTAAAGTGTTGTTAAAAGTTTCATAGTCTTTAAGGGAACCTCCTGAGCATCTTCAGTGGCGTTTTTAGTTTGGTGTACATCAGCTGGAAAACAAGATGACACTCAAGTAACTTAAGGGTTGGGAAACTCTCGAGTTGAACTATGTGGTCTACAGGATTTTCTCAAAGACTTCTTCCTTTTCTACTATTTCTCTCCCTCTCTCTCTCTCTTTTATATTCTAAATTGAGCTTACACTTATACGACAGTGGTTTGATGTGTTTGTGTGGTTTGTTTTTTCGCTCTGCTGAAGTCCCACTTTTTTTCCCTGAATAATATGTATAGAGTTAGGGTTTTAGTTTAGGGAGTTGAAGTAGTTCTGTGCAGCTTGAAGTGTAAATTTGGGGCACTATAGAAGTGACTTTAGTACTACTATAGCAATACTTCTATAGTAAAGTACTCATATAGTACTACTAAGCTAACTTTACACAGGAGCTGCTTCCTAGCCTGCTACTGAAGTCACGTATAACATCACAAACTTAAGTGCATCTGTGGGAAGGTAATGTACTCGTTTTTTTTTTTCCTAATGAATATCAGACATGAATTACTTCAATTAGTAGATAACTTGGAGCCAAGTTTGCACGCTTAAAACTGAATGCTTTAAAAATATAGATTCCCTGATTTCTTTGAGTATGAACACCTATGTGCTGAGTGAGGGTTTGAGTATTTGTGTTATGATTCCATGAATGCTACTTGTTTTAAGGCACAGTAGAGTTTGTCACTTACCATTAATTTTAACGGTCTGTTTGATAGTTGCTGTTTATAGCCAGCACGTGGTATCCTGACTCTAATTTGATTGCTATTCTGAGACTCATAAAATGTACTGTAATAGCATTTAGATGTAAAGAAAGAAATACTTAGTGCTTGTTGATCCTGTAATCAGTGGGTAATTTCTAAATAATTGCAATTCGGTAAATGAATCTTAAAATGGCTCAGTTTGTTTCTGTACCTGCTTGGCACGTAGAACGTTACACTTAGGTGTCTGAGACACTGGAAGGTTCACCGATAGCAGCCTGTGTGGACGGTCCTTTCTGTTCTTGTGCTTTTGGCTTTGAAGAATGATCACACAGTCACGGGCCATGGCTGAACTTGGCGGTTTCCTTATTTGTATTTGGATTTCTCTGAAGTGTAACAAGAGAAGCTTTATTTACAGAGAGTGGCTAGATCTATCAACAGGTTAGTTTGCTCTAATGTGTTGAGTGATAATTGTATGAAAATGATGCCTGCTACACAATTATCTTTGAAAACCTTATTTGCATTGTAATCAAGTCACTGTGTTTAGTTGGTATTTACACGTGCTGTGATGTACCTGCTCAAGGAAGTCAGTATGCTTCTTGCTTGCACATATTTACCTGTTAAATTTTGTTTGCGACTTGTTAGAAATGCCTTTGTGAAATCTTGTGTCTGTGGGGTCATCACTCCCATTATCTTTCTCTGCATCTGTGGTGATGCGAGAATGCGATCGGTAGGCATAGGCAATGCCATCAATTAGGTTTGCTTCTACAGCTGAGAAGTGACAAACACTTGATTATAAATGAAGAGCCTTTAAGGTCTGAAAATCAAACCAGCAATATTCAAAGGGAAGTGAAGGCAGTTGCTCACATCAATTAGATCAAATCTAGTGTCTCGGAACAAAAAAGTAATTTCTAGGAGGAGGGGCAAGAGGAGAATAGAAAGGGAGTTCTTGATAGAGCAGGGGGATGAGAGAAAGCTACCTCTGAAGAGGATGAGTTAGGCTGTACATGGTTGGTGGAATCTGATGGGACGGCTGTGCAGGGAGAAATTGTACTGAGTGAATAATTTTTATTTTATGGCCCATTGGATGTATTTGGTACCTAGCACAGTTACAAATTCTAGCTATTATGTCAGTCTACCTGTAAAACTGCAGCCTCTGTTCCAAAGCTTGTGTCTGGGAAGAGGTTTGCTGGTTTCCCTTGTGGATAGCCTGGCAGATCAAGTGACTACTATGTGAGTACTGTCCCTCTGCTGGTATCAGACAATCTTTGTCCTGAGTCAGTTGTTCACATTAATTTACTTCTTTTTAAAATTAGTCTGTGCTTAGTCTTCTTTCTAACAAACTGAAATATGAATACATGATGCTCAAATAAAGCTTGAAGCTTTTTTAAGTTGAGGTATTTTCAGATGCTTTATTAGCCTCCTTTTGATATATAACAGAACGGAAATTATTGTTGCTGTTTGTAAGGCTTGTTTTCTGGTTTCCAAACATCTAATTTCGAACAGATTGTCACATGAGTACTTCACCAGTTCCTGTACAGTGAGAGAGATCCTAAGGCATAATCCTGAAGGTCAGAAAGTCAGTATCATTTAAACTGAAGCAATCTTGTTAATCAATGTAGAAGGCAGTTCTGTTTTCCCTTTTAAAAAGTTGGTAAGGTTATAAAAGCACTCATTTTATGGTGTATGATATAAGTGCTTTCCAAATTGAGTGCTTATTACTTAGATGATTTGCTGAGCGCCCACATATGAGTTGTACACTTTGTCTTTCATGTTGACTGACCAAGTGGCTGTAAAAGAAGATGAGGAATAATGTTTCTTCTGGAGAGAGAGAGGAAAAAAAAAAAAGTAAAACACAAAGTCATTTTTCTCCTTGCTGTTACAGGTTTGGGCTTCTGTGTAGTGTGATTTTTTGTTGTTAGTTGCTATGTTTTTACCTCAAATATAAAATACAGAACACAAGGAAACTGTTGTGCGTATGAAATAACGGAGTTAATTTTGCTCCTCTGTGAAAGACACAGGCATGCCTGGTCCTTGGCACGGAGACCAGGGGCAGGTTGAAGGCAGAACTGTACTCCAGCAAACCTGCTCACATCTCTTTGAGCTTGAGAAGGAAGCAGAGGATTGCTGTTGTTACCTGCAGAAAAGAGAGGAAATAAGAGTGGAAGGGAGATACCGAGGAGAGCTATGCGTACCTCCATGCATCATGAAGGATGGGGAAAATTGGCTGAGGTTTTGTCCCCAGTGAAGGGGCTGGTGTTCTTCCCATCATTCTTGCTCATAGGGCATCCTGAAGGAAGGAGGTGATTTATGTTAGGCTGTTACAGCTGAGCCTTTTTGTTTTTTTGATGGAGGGATGTAAGCTCACATGATTCAAATTGAGCTAAGCAAGGAAATTTGTTGGATCTTCTTCGCAAATGAAGTATTACCATCTCACCATTTAAGTAGTTATAAGACCTTTCAATATTAGCAATTTAGCAAAAAGTCATACTTTTTTTTTTAAAGCAATTAAAATAACAATATCCTTTGGGAACCTGGTGGCTTTAAATGCTTAGATACTCTCCTTAAACCTCCTTTCTGCAGAAAGGCTGAGATTTATAATAAAAGCTAGAGATGTTGTAGCTCCAGCAATTGGGAATTACTGAAAAAGATGCCAGATGCTACGAGAGTTGCTATAAAATGATGAGAACTGGCAGACGTGAGAAGAAACATCCTTCTTTGTCAACCTTATAATATACAAAGATAATGCACTATAAAAATACAGAATGCTTGTAGTGATAACATTTTGATATTCTGCCTTCCTTACCCTTCTGGTGCTGCTGGAACTGCTAAAACTGTAACCAAGCTGCCAGTGCCTGGTGTTGTAGTCATGGTATTGTAGTCTTAACTTTTGTACTTGATGTTTTAACTCAGAAATGCTAGTAATGTAGTTTCCAATTGATTTGTCAGTTCAGTTTTCTGCTCCATGTAAAGTAGCATAATTTTTAAATTACGGTTAACATTCAGTTCTTTATTCTAGGCTATTTTTGAAGGCAGTATATTGGGAACTGAACCAGTGATTAATAATGTAACTTTATTTTCTCTGTGTAAGAAGATGACAAAGTGAAACAATTTTTCAGATTATGCTATCTGAGGTATATGTTGTGATACAGCATTCAAGTCATGCACAAAATGTAACTTAACTAATTCATATCTGAACTTTGTTTAATGAACTTTAGGTAAGAAGGGTAATTTGAGGTCCTATCAGGCTGTGTGTAGAATGTGTTTAACTTGAATTTTTTTAAGTTGTTTATGTGTAATAAACTGAATTAATATAAAGCGTGAATTAAAATGTTTGCACATGATTATTAATGCATTTTAGAGTTGGTGAAATATTCATAGTTCAAGTTAATAGTTAATTAAAAGCACTCATCTGTTCTGCAAGATTTATTCAGTGATGTAAGTCAACAGCATTTTCCACAGTGAATATAAATCAGTGGTATTATTGTCAGCAAGAAGTTGGCATGTAGTGGCATTAAGTGATGGCTTAATCATAGGAGAGAAGGCTTTTTTTTTTTTTTTTTTTTTTGGAAGATGACTTGAGTGTCTTTCATTGTGCTGACAACTTATAAAGGTAGCTCTGCTACCTTCCTTATCATGCAGCCTGGGTCTTAGGCTTTGTAGTACTTAGTAGGCTGGGGATATGAATTTGGTAATAGAATATATAGAGTTAGAGAAAATTTCAGATGGTTGAAATAGCACTGAATAATCTGTACCAGCGTTTAAAACAAACAACAATTTTAGATGCACAAACTGTATACTTGCTGATGTTATGCAGTCACTTTTTAGTTAGCGTACTTTTGGTCTTTGTTATAATGGATATATTGCTGTAGAAATCAATTGCATCCATACTTTAAGACTCTTAGCTTCTCTTTTTGTGAATAAGCTTACACTGACAAACCCTGTAGCTTTCTTCTTATTTTTTATTTCAAATATATTAAGTGATGCTTTTCCTGCAGAACGATGAACTTTATCTGTGCTAACACTGAAGTAGCAAATGTAAGCTGTGATGTTCAGTCAAAAACATGACCTGAATGCATGCGTACGTTACTGAACGATCATTAATCTGACTTGTTAGTTCCCCAACGTTTGAGTTGAAAAATCTTAAAAACATAGTCAAGTTTTAACAGTTGTACAGCTTGCACCACTTTTTAATGATCTTCAACTTCACTACTACTGGTATCAGACATGGTTTGAATTTGAGGTTATGAATGCTGTTATTTGTTGCATTTGGGCCTTCAGTGCACTGCAGGCTTTGCTGAGAGATATTGGCTGTGTCCATGTGCTTGGTCACCATCTTCTAGATTCCCTCCTGGAAAGGCAGCATTTAGTAGGTTTCTTCTGATGCAATGATCTTCTTTAAGTAGCATGTAAGAACTGAAAATAATTTGGGACTTTAAGTGTAAGACATTTTTTGTGCCTGAAGTTGTCTTTAAGACTATTATATATTAGCATGCCTACACTTCAAGGTCTTTATTAAAGTTTATGCAAATAAGATTTATAAAAAACAAACTATGATGGACTTCATTGCAGAGGCTTTATAGGATGTTTTTTTTTTTAAAAAAAAAAAAAGATTTTCACTTCCTCTACTGCTTGTTTTTCTCCCGTGGTATTGTAGTCTCAACTTTCTTACTTGATGTTTTAACTCAGAGAAATGCTAGTAATGTCGTTTCTAATTGATCTGTCAGTTTAGTTTTCTACTCCATATAATGAAAACTGTTTTCTTTCTTCATAGCAAACAATCTGCTATTGTGTAAACCTTCAATATCAACATGCTTCTACCTCCCTTCTCTATGGTGTATTGAGACAAATGTACAGGAACTTAAAAATAGCTTAGACTAGCCATTGTTTGGCAGTTGTAAGTCTCTTAGTGCTTTCATTTTTTGAAAGCTTTTTTCCTCCACTTACTCCAGAGAAAAATGGCAATCTGCAGTGACATAGTTGAAAATGAAGTTGTCAGTCGCTACTTCAATAAGATAGAAGCTGAACTGATGTAATATGGAGTACTGTGTTCTTTGCTTGAATGTGTGGTTAATGGACGCTTGCTCATATGTTCTGGAATGGCTTTAATTTCAGTTCCAGGCATGAACTCCACAGAACTCGGGCTATCTTTGTTTGTCTGATTTGACTCTCAAGCTAATTACAGTTGATGGAATTGCTATTACTCAAAATTACAACAGCATCCTGGTTTAAAAAAAAAACAAAACTTGGCTAATCTTTTTGGGAAAGTGAGTAAGAAGATGGGGTTTCAGCTGCTTCGGCTGTTCTTCTATAGCAGTATTGCTAAAATAGTTCAGTTAGATTTATGAATCATTTTATTTTGTTCTCAGATGAGTATTCTAAAAAAAAAAAGCCTAATTCTTTTCTATAGACTTTGCAGAGATTCTTAGAAAAAGAAAAATGAATCAACAGCTAGCCCAAGTAAGCTCACATTGTACTTGCATATTATGTAAATCAAGAGAGTAATGTAGAGTCTGAACAAAGCTGATCTCTATCAGAGATGTGTAACAGATGCCTTGATCGCAATTTTGTTGTTTCACTCACAAATAAGTGTCTAACTAGAGTTTTGTGTGCCACAATATAGCTCATCTAAATGACTAGTAGTCTGTTACAGTAGTAATTCTGAAGTACTTTTTCTTCAGTGCTGCGTCAGGATGTCGAACTATTTGACAGCAATATGTGCTTTATCCTGTGGCAGCCTTATGCTTTAGTCTGTTTTTCTTTCTCTCTCGTTTTCTCTCACATATGTAGAAGTAGTGACTGCACATCTTCTCAATTCGGTGCTTGGTTGTGCATCTTGGAGCATACAAATTAATTTGAAATTGCAGAGCTGCAGCTTTCCAGCTTGCATTGGTGTAGAGCGTGGAGTAATTACTCCCTTAAGAGAGGCTCTTGTGCTCTGGTATCTGCCATTCCAAATTGCAGAAGAGTCGAAATACTCTGAACCTTCCTCTCGTGTTTGTATCATTGGTTGTATGTCAGCTGAACCATTGGTCCTCTCTGCATTGCGAGACAAGCATTGGTAATTGAATTAGTGTTATTAATTTGATAGCTGTTCTGTCTAGCTGTGTGCTGTTTTCATTATATGTATGCTTTCTTTTACGAACGTGAAGATGAAGCCTTTAAGTTGTAGCAACCGGAGCAAACTAGAGGATGACTGATTTCTCATTCCTGGCTTTTTTGTGTGCCTGACTTCCCTAACAGCCATGCACCAGGAAGTTAATTCTCCTTATGGAGTGGCAGGCTTCCATTTTCTGCCCACCTGTGGTTTGGAGGAAATGTTAAGTCTAGAGAGATGTCACATTTGCATGTTTTGTCTATACAGCTTGAATATCAACAGAAGGAGATTAATCTTCCTCTGCTCCGTCTTCACGAGATCCCATCTGGAGTATTTAGTCCAAGCTTGGGGCCTCCAACACAAGAAATATGTGGAGCTGTTGGAGTGGGTCCAGAGTATGTGAAAAACATGATCAAGAGGGCTGCAGCACCCTGTCCTATGACAAGAAGTTGAGGGAGCTTGGCTGGTTCAGCCTGGAGAAGAGGAGGCTCTGGAGAGACCTCATTGTGGCCTCCTAGTACCTAAAGGAATCTTACAACCAGGAGGAGAACTAACTTCTTGTATGGTCTGACAGTGATAGGTGGATGGTTTCAAATCAGAATAGGGGAGACTGTGGTTAGATATCAGGAGAAAATTTTTCACTCTGAGGGTGGTGAGGAACTGTTTCTGTTTCGCCTAGAGAAACTGTAGATTCTCTGTCTCTGCAGGCACTGAAGCCTGGGTTGGATGGGATTTTGGGCAGCCTGATGCAGTGGCTGGCAATGCTGCGCACAGTGAGAGGGTTGGAGATACATGGGCTTCAAGGTCTCTTCCAATGCTAGCCATTCTGTGGTTGTCTAAAATCATTGGCTATGTTTCCTGTTACTCGTGATTCAAAACTGTCTACTCTGAGTATGAGAACTGAATTAAACTTTCTCCCACTTCTTTTGTTCCCGAAAGACGATCAGTGCCATGAAGGCCATGGTAGTGTTAGGTCAGGAGAACTATTTTAGTTCTTTTTCATGGAAAAACTAGGATCAAGCCATCTATTTTAAAAATGAGTGGGAAGCTGTAAGTAAAAACAAACAGAGAAACTCGAGTCTGTTTCAGGCAAAATAACACAGTATAGCTGTAGCAAATAAGTAGCAAGCTCATATGAGACACAAAGGCTATAAACAGTTTTACAAAGTCATATACCACAAAATATATGGAACCTAAAGTTCCTTCTTCTGGTGGAATTTTTAAATGCTAGAGGCACTTGGAGTAAAGAAATATTTAATAAAGCAATGTTAAAAGGATAGTTTACTTTAGTCCCTGTGGAATCTCACTGAAGTATGAGGATGAACCTCTCTGACAAGTTGGGATCCTGCGGTGAGGAAATGTATGCATGCACACAGCAGTGATTATTAGATGTGAAGGAGGAAAAAAAAAAAATGGGTAAGAAGAGTTCTAAAGAAAAAAGGTAAATTCTACAGGTGTGATTGATTACCTTGCTCTGCCTGAAAAATGAGTCACACTTACTAAAGTGAAAAGTAGAGGCTTCATCTCCGCGTAGCGCTCCAGAAAATGATAGTGGTAAGTCGGATCATATTGCACTCTGCCGTAAGTCCATATCACTTAATGCTACTTGAATTGCGTAGCTGGAGACAACATCTGAAGCTTCAATTTATGATAAAGAAATGCTTTTAAAATGAAAATGAAATAGAAATGGTGAGATTACACGTTTTGTTCAGTGGGAAATACTCGACTGTATTTTCGTTCAGCAATATGGAAGTTGGAATGAGATGGACTTATCTGATTCGCTTAAAAATGAAGTGGTACCCAAAACTATGCTATGAAAAAGCTCTCAAGTTATTTTTTCTTAGTTTCTTTTATGGCCTTTTCAAACAGTTCATTCCCATTGAGCTGAAGTAGGGCAGCACATAATGGTAATTAAAGAATGCCTTTACCCATCTGCTTACTGACTATTATGCTTGGTGTCTTTCTGGCTACATACTGTGCTTTCTTGAAACAGTCAAACAGAAGGACTTCCCTGTCAGGTTTCAGATCCTAATGTTTTGTTCTGTTTATGTCTCACAGAGTTCTGAAGCCTTCAAAGTGGTAATCCTGGAGTGGTGCCGGGTTCTGGAGTCCAGGAGTAAAGCAGATGTTTCAATAATTCTCGGTAAGTAAGATGCAGCTCGGTATGTTCAGTGTCGATTTGTTATTTCAGTCAACAAAAAACTAAAAATGAAGTCACCTGTGCTCTGGAACTTGGCCTTAATCTTAGCTACAATGTGTTCTTATGTTAGTGATGCACACATCTAAATGTTGCTCTCTTAATTAATGCTGACAAATAGACCCTAAAATCCATAGGTGTTACTTTTTCTAAAATAAAAAATTGTCTTTCTCTGGCAATAAGTTTGATCATCAGGCTTAGCTTTTCCTTGTCTCCCATCAACTTTCCATTCACTGGATTAGTTTTTTGATTGTTTGTTTAAAAAACAAAACAAACAAAAAAAAAAAACAAAAGGAAAGAGAAGGAAGAAGGATTTCATAGAAATTAGAACCACTATTTTAGGGCGAAGACTTCAGTTTGGAAAAATGCTGTTGTAGGTGTTTCTCTGCAAGAGAAACTCAACCATTCTGTTATTTTATTTACGGACTGGGTTCATTCACTTGCTCTTGAAGAGTTTTGATTTCTTTGAGTTGGCCATTTTCTGTTAGTTTTAATGGTCTGAGAGTTTTAGAAAGCAATTCTCACTATCTCATTTTGCGAGAGTGATAATTTTGTGGTATATTTTTATTCTGTCCAGTATGCTCTGTGAGTATTGTTAATTTTCAGACAAGCAGTAAAATGACAGACTAAGGGACAAATTCTTAGGTTTCATGTTTGGAGTGTCTTGCTTCAAAGTATAGAACATAAATTACATACATGGAACTGAAAAATGCATTGCATTAAGATTTGTGGGACATCTGTCAAAGTAAGATCATTCTAAGTACATGCTGTAGTTGAGAGCTGGATGGTTCTATTCTACGGGGTAGGGTCATGCTAGCCTGAGAGCAGTGCTGACGGGTTAGTGAAACTGGCCATAGGGGAAAAAAGCTTATGCTGCCTTTGTGGACCTGATGGACTGCTTTTAGCAGATATCCTTACCTTCTGTTTTTGTAAGCACCAGAATTTGCAGCTCACTAAAACAAAAATGTTTTATTAATTAAGTTAACTTCTGTCCTCGCTTCCTTGAAGTGATTGATGGTGTTTGGTTGCATTTGAGAAGGCTGAGACATAAAAATGCATTCATTGTGGATTTTGTCTTTTTCTGAGTAGAATTCAGAGAAATAGATCCAGTCCTGTGTTAAATGGAATTAAATCTTAAACCTTGTGCTTAATGTTGAGATGCTGCCTTAAACAGGAGTTCGTGGTTTTCAAAGCATTGCTTTGCATAACTATAATAGCTGAACGATCACCACTGACTCTCAAATTGAGGCTTCTGTAATTATGCCTTTATTGATTCTACTTCATTAATTGGAATCATTGGCTTTATGAGGTGGTGATGTTAAGACTGGATATAAATACAGTCATTCCAGTTCACTTCTGGCACTTTTATAATGCTGGAAAACAATGCTGCTATAGCAAGAACTCGGTTGTAATTACTGCCATGATTTTTTCCGTTGGCTTTGAAGCCTGCAAACAGAACAGCTTCTGTGACAGTGAGGCTGGCAGATTTTCAGTCCAAAGACTGGGGAATCAGACAACAGTGAGTACTGAGTAAGCACTTCAGGCTGCCTGTGGAGAAAAAGAGATTGGCAGTTTCTATGGAAAAAGAAAAGTACTCTCATAGTTAGGAACAGTAGTTGTTACTTGAGGGGCAAACCTTCTGAAAGACTGAGTTTGAAGGTTAGTGGTGTAGGTAAAAGTTAGGGTGAGGTGTCTGAAAGGTCTTTAAAGAATGTGCTGAAAGAAAAGAACAGGAAACTTGGAGTATGCAGAGCCATCAAGGGATGATGAATACCTGGAAAGTGAGCAAAGGAATACTGCTAAAGACAGAGGAAGAGACAGACAGGTGGAGTAGAAATGCATTTCTAACTTGGCAGTTTTCCTGTGCTGGAGAATAAGGGCATCAGGTTGGCAAATGATTTATTGGATGGGAAAAGAGGATGCAGGCTAGAACATTGTGAGATATTAAAACAAAAGCGAAGAGGAATGAAGATAACAGACTCTATACTGAGAAAGGGTAAACACCAAACGAAGTGAAACAATAGTCAGTGTACTCTAGGAAAAAAAGAATCCAGATGACAAGAGATGGAGGGGGGGAAAAAAAAAAAAGGACTTTCAGAATGAAATTGTTTGTCAGTGGGGGCTTTTCTTATGAATGACTAGTTCCATTATCACTAGATGGTCATTGGGATATCCACTGTATATTGGGTGCCAAAAGAGAAAGGGAAAAGGAAAAAGCTCTAAGATGTGTATGGAAGGCTTTACTATGTTCAAGTGAAAGCAGGACAGAGGTATATACCGGTTCACAAATGTTTCTTGGGCAACTACATCAGAACACAATTGATTCATGAAGTTTCACTTGTGAAAGAGACAGATAGCAAGGTAATGAGAATCAGCAAGTGGTTCACATTCAGGATTGGAACTGTAGGGAGAATTTTGGAAGGAGCTTCTGGCTGAGCATCTCTACCTTTGAGTAGTGGGCTGAATCTTCACTGGGTAGTGAGAAATCGGGACTGAATAGGATACTTAAGAGGAGAAGGTAATCTAGGACAGTGGAATAAACATGGAAAGTAAAATAAATAGACTGTTGTGCAGTACTGGCTATGTTATGGAGCTGATTGCCTCACTGTTATGGACACTGAAATTTAACTGGAATGCAGAAAGATCAGGTGATTGTAGTGGATAGATCTCTAAGTGCTTTAAGCGTATTCTTTCAAAACTGTCTAACTCAAAGCATTTCAAAGCAAAACGAAAGGAAACAAAGACTAGTAAGGGTGAAACATTATTCAGGTTTCTTGTGTGCCCTTGTGATAGTATCTAGGTGCTATTTACAGGGCACTGGTGTGAGATGGATCTGGTTGAATGCTTTTAGGAGGGTTTGTGCAAGTATGATTCAGTCCTGAAATCCTGAGTGGTGAGTGTTTCAGCTACTCAGTCTGAAAAGATCTTAAACATGCAAACTAATCTCCATGTGGTGTTGTACAACAGAAGATTTGAGAATGAAACCAGAAGACACAGGCACAGGGAATTAAATTTTCATGTGAGAGATGTGTTCAGGGACGTCGTTCTCTTGATTTGTGTATTTTCTTGGTTTTTCAGGATTGCATTACTTGTATTATTGTGGTTTCTCAGTAAGAAGTAAGAAAGTAAGAACTGTGACACCCAGGTAGGGCTAGTGAGACATGGGGAAGGGTGAGGGAAGACTGGGAGACTACACTGTTTCTGATGCAATATTATAGTTGACTGGCACATCTTGCAGAGTGTCAGGCAAAAGGTCTGCATGTAGAAATACCCCTAAAATGGCAAGGATTCCCTTTTCCATTAGCAAGTAGTATATAAGCCACATGGAATGTTTTATTTCCTTAAATGCTGGAGGTCTGGGAAGGCAGGTCAGTATTGCTTCATTCTCTTGAGATGGACTAACAGCCATACAGTAAGTTTACTGTTACGGAATTGAGTAGAAGATTGAGATCTCTGAATCTTGCTTCATCTGAAGTAGAGTGATGGTTCAGCTGTGGGTGTGATAGACTTCCTTTTTGCAAAGGCAGCCCACTTAGGTGTGAGGGCTCTATTTAGCTGTCAATGAATGCTGTGTTACTTTTATTGAGTGAATATTCACTGTGGTGCTTAAACACTTCTGTGGTCTGCACAGGCGTGCTATTTAGGCAATGAAAGGGCAGGGCATGTGTTAAATCCTGCTGGTATTACAAGAAACAAACGATTATAGTGCAGTAGACAACGTGGGGAAACGAAGTTTTGTATGGTGCCATATTTATTTCAAATACTTCAGTCTTCTTTGTGAGCTTCTGTGGGAGTTAATTGCAGATGACAATGGTAATTCCCAAAAGTTAATTTCAGAATAGCAAAATAAAATAAATAAAAGAAAAACAAAAGCTCAACCATGGAAGATAAAATTCTTAATTAAATTCCTTATTTTTGATAGAGAATTTAACGTTCAGAGGAAGATTAGCATAGCATCACGAGTAACCACGGGATGATTTCATCAATACTAATTTGAACATGAAATGCATCAGCATACAGAATTTAGTCAGCTTTGTGAATTAAATGCTTCTGATGTCTGTATTAGAAATATCCTGCAGATATAATTTACGTATCAAAGCTTTGTTCTGCTTTTATTACAGCATATGCTGGTTAGCTGTGACAGTGCTTTGTATTTTAGAGTGACAGTAGTTCACTGATATAGACAACCATTTCTCAGAGCTGAGAATACCCGTTTTGCTAGTGTGGGTGAGCAGGGAGGGAGACCCTTTCACCTTCGTAAATGTTCCACGTGTGCATATTGACATAGAATGGGGAGACATTTACCATCTGGAAAAGGAGGGGCTGTTGTAATGGTCACTCGTCGGATGCTTTGTACATGGTTTAATTCAATTACTGACAGTAATTAATTTTGTGCTGTTAAACATGAATTTTATAACTCTCCTTAATCAGTTTCTATCAGTATTCCTGATACTTCTACGTATTTGGTAGAGTAGAGCAACAGAGCCTTTTTAAGGAAAAAACTCTGAAAATTAATACCGAATCAAAGAAGTTTTAGCAAACAGCATTTCCCCCTTAGTGTATTCTACTTCGTTTTTAAAAGATTTTTTAGAAGTCTTATTAAACTATGCTCTTCAGCAAGACAAGAGTCAGTGCCCAGTAACTGCTAACCTTTTTTGGGGGGTTTCAGTTACTTCAATTTTCCTAGAAACCTAGGTTACCGGTTAAGAGTTTTGATTAAAATACAGTACGTATGAAAAAGCATTAAGACACAAGAAATTTTTTGACCAAGTATTTGCAGAAGAAGGAGGCAGTTGCTACTGTTAAACTGAAAGTTTGGGGAAAATTGAGCTTAATTACAATGTGAACGTAATAAATTTTAGGATGATGAAGCTAATACCGAAATACATTTCTGACTTCAGAGAGTCGAGTAAGAGTAGAAAAGGCTTTTCAGTACTTGGGGGATATTTCAGCTTTTCTGTGTTATTTTGTTATTTGACAGAAGTTCTTTTTGAGCAGAGAGGTTGAATTCTTCATTTGAGATGCAGAAGTCCTAAGGGATCATAACTTTATATACTGGCTTCAGTTGGAGAAGCTCTGCTGAGGTCAAGCTTCAGGAAGAGTTATTGGTGCAGAGCCTATATCAGAAAAGGCTGTCAAGGCTGTCTTAAGAGACTTCCCCCCTCCCCCCCGTCTGCTTCCTGACCCTAACAGGAGTCTCTGTTAATGAAATAAGGAACAGAAGCAATGTAGCCGCAGGACCAGATTAGCTTTCCTTAAGATCAGTGTCTCTATTTCTGTCCACTCTGCGTATCAAGGAACAGGAAATAAAGAGAACTTAAAAGGTTCTTACTCAGTGAGAAAGATGGGAAGTTACTGGACCTACAAAACTTTGCTTAATAACATGTGGAGCAAAACGTTATTGCTGGCTAAGTGCATGTGTGTTTGTGTAGTCCCAAGTGCTACCTCCACCTGTCAGTTAGCAAACAGAGCCCTGCTACAGAACCTGGTCATGTAGGTGTCACAAATGGCACCTTGGTTATTGGCATGCTTTCAATGTCTTATACAAATACCAGTGCTAATGCTGGGCATCAGTGCCAAGCACTAGAATTAGTGATGCTTCCTCCTGCCCTTCCCATGTCCTATGAGAGTGGTTAGCTGATTTTTGACTGACCAGCTCGGTTTGATAAGGTAGAAATGTGAAAAGAAACAGTTTGATATCCAGTTACTTTTTGCAGCTGTGGTCTAGAGGTTAATGGGAAGTATGAAGAATCTGTCTGACTTGACATTGTTCCAGATTTATTCTTGTGTTAATATAGTATACTTGCAATTATCTTGCATTTAAGCACTCAGCTAGTTTCTGTGAAACAAATGAGATATCCTGGGAAAAACTGAGGACAAAGCTTTGTCTAGTGCCAATTTATATAGGGATTTCAATTAGCAATGTGGAATTTCCCCATCAATATGCATGCTGTCAGATTACTGTGAGTTAGGTCAGCGTCTCAGTGTCTGAGACAGAATGACTGAATCGCAGGTGATTTATTTTGAGTTTATGCAAGCCATCAAAAGATGCTGTGTTGGATCCTGTAGTTCTGTAGACCTTTCTTAGATCAAGAAGAAAAATACAAAGGTAGATACACATACAGTTTTCATTTGAACTATGGACTGTGAAGTGCTTGTTGTGAAGGGTTACTCTTCTGTTTCACCAAAAGAAAAGGTGTTCTGAAAGAGAACCGTTGTGTTCATGTGCAAATGAAAATTTTTCTTGGATTTATGCTGCTGAACTGAAAAAAAAAAATCTCAGACATCCAGCACTGAGACGAAAATAACCATTCTGCTACTGGAGATTCCCAAGTGAATGCAGAATACTGATAGCGGTATTGTCTCCTGAAATCTTGCATTCAAAACTTAAGTCTTAAGAATGGAAGTAGAACGTGTGCCAGATAGAGAACTGGCTTCATTGAAGTCAACAGTAGATATTTTCAAAAACTTTTTTTTCAGAACTAACTTACGTCAACAATAACAGAGCACAATATGAGATTCTTCTGTTTTTTTTTCTATAGAAACACTGTAGTTGCAAGTACCAAAGTTTAGTTTTTCTTTTGCACACCAATGAAATCCTCTGCTAGGATGTCTGAGTACAAATATGATTCTATCAATATGTCTACTACCTCCTTGAGTCCTTTACTAGATGCGAAGGTCTGTCAATATACAGTTCATTTTTCAGAAGCGTTTACTGCAGCTGTTTTGCTTTCCTTCTGCAACCTGACTTGGGGTATCTGAGCAAAAATTCTTTATGTCAAATTTAAAATAACAGTCAAAATGATTTGTTATGAGTAAACCTATTCTCCTTATTGCCAGAGACAATTTTTGCCAACGTACATTGAGAAAACGAAGACAGTGTCTGTATTGCTCTGCGTGAACTGCTTCTTACCAGCTGTATGTTCTGCAGAATAAAACTTCCTATGTTGGCAGAGATAAATATTTTTGGAGTAGTTTTATACGCTTTTTCAGAACTGAACTTAGTTCTGAGTATTCCAGAGACCTAAATATAGAGAACTGTAGTGTTTAGAAGTGATTAGCTTGAAATGGATTTCCAGATCTCAAAACCAGCACCTGTTAGGTCAGAATGTGCTGAATTATGTCCATTTCTACTGCTTTTCACTATCAATTTCTGGTTACATGCATATTAAGCATGAATCAGCATGCCTTTTGTGTTTGGCAGTCTGATTTCCACTGCTGAGAGACTAGTATAAATAGAACGATTTCAATTGCAAAGCATTGATTTCCCCCTGGAGCAGATGTTTTTATTTAGCTAGTGGCAGAATGTTTTGAGGCAAATCACTGTTCCTATTTACGTTTGAAAATAAAGAGCAGAGAGAAAAGAACACCTTGCAATATTTGAATTTTGGTTGTAAAGCATTTGCTTGACTGTTCTAGCTGAGGCATGTTGGATATCCAAACCACTTCTATTAATGAGTGTCTGGGATTATAAAGGCTGAATGGTACAAACAGGTATTTTGTCTGCCTGGAAATACATTTTTTAATTAAAATGACTGCTGGTAAATTTTGATTGGGGAATCTCAGGTAACTTAGCAGATCACGTATGACATTATAGATGAAATTTCTGTGTCTAAGCTCATCTTTCATAAACAGTAAACATCATTTTGTTCAGGTTGGGTCACTCAAGGCAAGTAGATTTTGTGGGTAAGAAGAACATCTGCATCTTCCCCAGATTGTGAATATTCTTGTCACAAGAGCTGAATACTTTGTTTCACAGAGTCTCTGGCGCTGGAGGCAAGATTTTGAGCTCTTATTAGCTCTTCTTAAATTACCCAAGAAAGCAGAAGGGTGTTACACCAGTTCCTCCTTCTCTTCCCTCTTGTTCCTTGTGAGTTTTTTAGTCCTACTAGTCTAGAATTATCA
Source organism: Lagopus muta (assembly GCF_023343835.1). Lineage (NCBI taxonomy): Eukaryota > Metazoa > Chordata > Aves > Galliformes > Phasianidae > Lagopus > Lagopus muta. Next base: position 10,929,049 of record NC_064436.1, on the reverse strand, counting down.
GCAGCTGCAGCCACACATTGTACACTTCCTTAGATCCACTACCAGACAAAAATACTTGTTCCACCTCTGCTGGGATTTGTGCCAACACCATTTTAAGAGACTTGCAGACTTGAGGTTTGCATCTTCTGTCCTCCATAACAATAAAAGCTTAGTTAATTGTAAGTGACAGATGCTCAGTTTATGAAGTGCAAATAGGTTTAGAATAACTTATGTGGGTAAGTGCCCAAGGTTAGATGCTCAAGTTAGGAAAAGAGAAACAAGTTCACTTTGTACATAGGAAAGTTCTGTATGTTTGGTTTTGAGCTAGTTATGAAAGCACGCAAATGTTCTGTTTCTTCCAGCAGTATTACCTATGGTACATAAAGGTCAAAATGATTTTTACTAAATTAAGTCCTAATTAATATGGTAACACAGATACTTGATAGAGTTTTGTTTTTGGGTCAGTTGGCAGCATCTTGGAAAGAAGCATTAATTTTTGTTTCTTTCCCAGTTGATTTTTTAATTGTGTGTATTGCAGAACGTGTCATGTGGAATTTGTCTTTGTGAAGTTGTCTGTCACAGAAATGTAAATGTTAATTTTTTCTGTGCTGATTGTAATCAAATGACTGACCCTTGCTACTTACCTGCGTTTCCTTACGAGCGTCAACAAATACAATTCCTTTTTTTCATTTGTCCTTGTAAAACCTGATAATTAAACAATTACACTTCAGGCAGAGCAGCAGAAGATTTGGATAATAATGACAGCAGAAACTCTCATGCACAACTTGGTGGGTCTTTTCAGAGGAGCTATGTCATGCTAAATTATCTCTATGTATTGATGAGCAGTACGCTGCCAAGGATGAATAAAACACTGAGCATAAAGGTCAGCTCTAATAGAAGAACTTACGAACATATTCTGTTAAATCCCACTGCCTCTGTCTGTCTGCTGCCCCTGCTAAATCAAATTCTCCATTAAGTTAGCAGTTCTGATAGGTACCTGCTGAGCTGCAGAAATCTGTACTGAAAAAGAGCTTCCCATTTCAATTTGTTTCTGCCACCTTGTTTACAGTACTTTAATTGCTTGTGGAAGCACTCAATGGATAAGCTTTGTACTGCACTGAGTATGTAAAAATAGGGGTTTGATTCAAGAGGTAAATGGGGTGCCTGGGTCCGTGACATAGAAGAAATGGAGTGCTTTAAACGGTGCTTGGTATCAATTTCATTTTGATCCCTTGTCTGAGAAAGAATTGCTAAAAACAGTGTTAATGTTTTCTGATAGCTGAATTTCAGAGTGGAGAACCAGATCTTTACTGTGAAGCTGCATCAAAAGCAGATTGTGAATCGTGGGCTGTGGCACTGGGAGAGGCGGCAAACTCAAAGTTTGAGAAATAAAATTCATCAGCTCTGGAGGTTGATCATGGAGATCAAAGAGGAGAGAACATCAGATGAAGCACAGCAGTTTCTCCCTTCATCACAAATAGACAGTCTAGGAGAGCCACAGCTTACGAGTAAGTGTATATTCTCATTTTATTGAGTGGTACGGGAAAAATGCACCAGAATTTGTAGTAGTACGGGTAATGTCTCAAACAGTGTACATAATGCTGTTTAATTTGTTGGTTGACAAGGTGCAGTTGTAGAAGGAGCAAACTGATAAAGGTTATCTTTAACTGTCATTACCTGTTGCATTTTCAGTTATTCAGATAATCTTCACAGAAACAGATTAGTTACTATGTTTCTGGTATTTTTCTCTGATATATTTTCTTCATGAAAGTTAAATTCTGTTCTTTTGTGTGATGTGAACATGTGGGCTTGTTGTAAGACATAATCTGATAATTTTGATAACTCTAAGTAAGCTTTAGTGATCTTTAAATTGGAGTCTGAAGTGATATAAAAGCACTTTGGGGTTTGAAGGCATCTAGCTGTATTTTGAGCCATTTTTGATTCACAGTGCCTGAACCATGTTGTACTGCTATGTGCTGGATTTCAGTTGTATCAAGTGACTGATCAACCAATTAAGTTATTATCCAGCATAGTGATAAAAATGTTCCAATATGCTGGATGTGCTAGTGATGAAGTTGAACTCTGAAATATTTTTTATCAGATATTTTAATGCAATTCTATTTTAAAATAAATACAGGATCTTATTTGTTATTTCTTACAGACCAAGGCCTTTCTACGCTTTGCAGCTATAATTTCTTGTGCAAAGGCGTGAACAATTAGTTGCATTAGTGATAACAGTGTGGCGTAAGACCTATTCTACAACGTTGTTATTCGTTTTATTTTTAAAATCGCAGCAAGATTCTCCCTTACATTTTATGTAACATCCTGGTTCTTCCAAATCTGACCAATTTGTCCAGTATTTGTGAATGCAACATATGATCCTTTGATGATGACAGTGAGACAACACACATGTCTATGTAAGACAATTTCATTTCTACGAGTTCAATCAATACTGTAGTTATGATCCAATTACTTCCTGCAGAGGGTGAACAACCAAATATAATTTAACCATCCTCCAAAGGAAGGATCACCTTTACAAAGAAATATGTCATGTTTTTTTTTTTTGTTTTTTTTTTTTTTTTTTGGACAAATACTTCATGCAAAGATAACTTTCACGGAGGTTGTTAATATGAAGTGTTACTCCACTCAGCGTGGCAGGTATTTGGTGTGGCATGAGTTAAGCATGTGAAACTTTTAGACTATTAAAAAAAAAAAAACAACACAAACACAACCACACATAGGCAAAAAAGGAAGATATGTAAATCAAATTATTTCTAACCATTTTTTACTTTTTAAAAGGTATTCAGAGAATTGCAAATGAGCCAAAGCTGGAGTTCAGTCTTGGTAAGATAGAGTTTTGTCGTCTTGGAGTTGCATTGTGTGCCTGTATGCATGTGTGAAGAATTTGTGTGTGTAATGTTACGTAGTATTACATGTAATCTGTAGAAAAATAAGTAAATAAAAGAGCTGTACTTCATTTAGGCAGGAGATCTGCCTGTGCATGTGCCTTCAAAATCCTGGCTTTATGTTCTTAATTCAACGAAATAACTGAATGAATATATATACATATACATATACATATACATATACATATATATATATATATATATATATATAAGGTTGTCCCATTCCACCTGACAGTTACAACATTCTCTATTTGTCCTTCGTGTTTCACCCCTCCCTCCCACTGTCGCATAATGCATTGTGTCAGCTTGGCTTGCGAGCTTACAGTATTCACTATATTAAACCATCTGTATTCTTTCAAAAAAAAAAAAAAAAAACTTAAAAAATAAATTCAGTAATCTATCCTTCTATCCATATAGGGTAGGAGTTGTCTTAATTTGCATTGCCTCATTCTGTCACAATCTTTAAATATCAGTCTGTGCTAATTGTATCACTGAATACGCAAGGCTCAAAAAATCCTCAGTAGTGGAAGTTGGGAAGCTATTCAACTAGTGTTCTGGCTGCTTCTTGCTCTTTGGAAAATTTGCCTTGTATGACATTTGCATTACGTAACAAAAAATACTAATATTATATAAGGAGAACGATCGCTTTCTTATTTAATATAGAAAATATTTCATACTTCAAATTTTTCTGTTGACTTAAATTTATACGAGTTCTCTCTGTGTATTAGAGAGATGTATGTAGAATCTAAGTAGAGAAATAAAAATACATAGGTAGATATCTATTCTCTGTATGACAATGTCTTGTTTGTCAACCCATTATATGGCAGTATAGCATGAGTCATTTTTGCTGCGTTACTGACTTAGTTTTTATGTTTGTAAGAGGTAATTGTTCACAGAAGTGGTCATGGAGATGCTTGCAGTTTGTTGGCATGCCTTGGTTCTTAATGATGTTCAGTAAGCACATAGGGCGTGGGTAAATTTAATTTCTGTGCATGTTATATAGATTAAAGTTGTGTTTAGCAACTTGCTATGTGACAGTTACTCACCATGGTGAGCTTAAGTGCAGTGACATTTATTTGCTTTGAGAAGTGGGTCAGAGTATGTGATGAACCAGGAATACTGGGTCGATCATGATGATGCAGCATATTCCAGAATGATGGGAAACAGCTAACTTCCTAATATCAGTCATTTAAACGGTGAGGATGTTTCAGGTAGTATTCTTAACCTCTGCGTAATGTAAATCTCTTTTGTTTCTGGACTCTTTTGCTTTCAAGCATTTTTGTTCCCTTGATCTACCAGGGAAAAGTAGATGATGATCTTGTAAATACCTATGTGTACCAATAAGGGCTGTGACTAAGAAAAACATTTTCTTTTAAATCAGAATAAAGGTTGTGACTTTTGATATAAATGCGTCTAGAGACTAATTTTCAATAGCTGTGGCTAAACCACTTAGAAGTTGTACATACCTGAATTTGAAAAGCTATTTAACACTTGAAAGGTTTTTATGGAACATAACCATTTTGAGAGACGGGGTTTAATCAACTTAGTTCTCAAGTGATGCAGCAGATAATGGGATAAACTTCTGTTAGGAATGTTCGAATTCGGAAATGAATCAAATCAATGCGTTCGTACAGCCATAGGAAAATGAAGCTAATAGTATTCCCTTTTGAAATCTTAAAATAGCTAATCTTTTCAGTAAACTCCATTTCTTCTTGATACGGAAAGTGGTGATTTTGGTCTACCTCATGCTTTTTTTTGTTGGCTTCATAAATGACGATTCCTGTTTTTTCAGATTCTTTTCTGTCTAAAATTTCGAAGGGGAAGTTTTGTCTATCTGTTAAAAGATATGAAGTTTTCTGGGAGGTTGAGTATGAACTCAGTCCCTGATGAGGATGACTGGAAGCTGACTAACTACGGGAGATCAGTCTAAGCATGGGTTATTCTACCCTGATTGTTACTGATGAGGGTACTCACCCTGCTTTGCCTGAACCGATTCCAGATCCTGAGCTAGAATACTCAAAGCAATCAGAAACCTTAATGGTAATTTATAAGTATTACTGAGAGTTACTTGGAGGAAGAGTTTCAGAGTTAATGAAGAATTTGTTGATATAGGTAGACATTTGAGTATGTCAAAACTGAGTGTGTTGTTACTTAGGTATTAAAAAAAACCAAAACAAAAACAAAAAAAAAAGAAACGCAGTAGCTACCTTAATTGGTTACTTATTTTTATGAGCTTAATACTTGCTTTCTGAAGTATTAGGCATTTCAGTGAACATAACGTAAACTTTTAAATTATTCTGACATAACTGAAAACTTGTGTTTCCAAGGTATTTTAAAACTAGTTCATTGGGATGTAGAATTAAGGATCATTAAACTTAAAGAGAAGTTATTTTCGGCGCACGCACCACTGCTCTTTTTTCCTCATTATTTTTATCTTCCTGCCTTTTCTCCAAAATACATCACCTACTTTGCATATTTCCTTTTGTTTTTTTTTTTTTGCCTGTGTACTCTTTCAGTTCAGTTTTTGAACCCCGTTCTCTGAAGTGACTCTTTAATAGTGACTTGGATGTAGACCTCTTACATCTCGTAAATTGAGCCTTGATTTTGGAGGGTGGGGGTGTGCACGTGTGTGGCCTATTACACCTTTAATCTTAAGGTTGCCAGAATGATGGAATAGCATGTGTGGGAAAGATGTGTATGATTTAATGACTGAGCTGCAGAGGGAAGATGATGATTTACCTTACCTAGAAAGTCCTCTAGTGAAAGAAAATTTGTGACGGCATCTTTCTGGACGAGGTGGGCAGTCGGTCCATTCTCCCCTTGCACGACCAACAAAGCTGCAGGTACAGCTCTTACATGACCTGATGGCCTTGTGCTTAACTGATACACAGTGAATGATACGACCGCAAGCGATTTGTTTGTGGTTCTAGGAAGCTTGTCTGGATGAAGGGGACTCTTACTGAGAATCATTTCTTTGACAGATGTTTATACACAGAGAGCAACAAGCCAGCTCAAGCTAAAGTATTCCTTTGTTCTTAAAGAGATCTCGGTAAGACTCCCTTACCTACAACAAGATTTAGATGATATCGTGGCACTGCTGTTGTCTTCCAGCCTCTTCATATTTCCCAGGAACCTGACTTTTTGTCTAGGAAAATAATTGATTTTTTTTTCTAAACATGCTGTCTTTGTCGAACAGACTGAGTAGACCTAAAGTGTCTGCAGAATATTTTCAGTTGTACATGTTAATCTAGTCCATAGTGTGTATTACTAAGAATAAGCTTCACTTGCATAAATTCTATAAAACTGTTTTTTCACCTGTTAAAAGGGCTGTTTTCATCAAACAAGGAAGTCTCTTAATTTTGCTTTAATTTTTAACTTTAACAAGTAGTAGTACATAGAGCAAAGATAACTTAAGGGTCTTTTTTTTGTGTGTGTGTTTTAGTAGCTGAAGTGTTAGTTTTTCCAGCTGTCCAATACCCCATGTGGTTTTGGAAGGTCTGCTGCGCAGGTGTAAGAAATAGATTTTATGTTAGAATAATTGGACAAAGTCATTTAGGAAGCGAAAAGTAACATTTATGATTAAGGAACTTGGAGCATATGAGGAGAGGCTGAAAGAGCTAGGACTCTTGTTCAGCCTGGCAAAATTATACACAGCTGATAATGTGTATCAATACCTGGAGGGAGACGGGAAGGCAGTGAGGATGAGGAGCAGGTAAAGGCGCTTAGGATATCAGCATGAATCGTTTCTTGGGCAAGGCGCAAGTTGGAAGCAGACAGAGCTGAGCAAAACTGAAAAAAAAAAAAAATGTTTGATTGCCTGTAATAATATCTGATTAATGCATTTCTAATGTTTCTTCTACACATTTGCACGTGAAGGTTGATTTATTTCTGTATATTCGTAGGGCAGACTTAATAACACAAATGCTTGTAAAATGTAAATGTAGAGCAGAAAATTGTTCCTGAATAGCACTGGCCAGAAGTAAAATTCAAATGGACCCTTTTCATCCTGAGTTAAAACTTTCCCCTTTTTCTGTTGTGAAAGAGTTAAGGACGAGCTTGGCTGAGAGACAAGTTGAGGTTGGCAGTTTAATTATTAGTGTGCTTTACCTTGTGGGTGGGTCTGAGTTCTGAAGTCTGATTGAAGGATGATGACTGTATCCTTCTTCCAATTTCAGTGACAATTTTAATGTGAAATATAGAAATTACCTTTGATATTCTTTTGTCCCCTCTATCCCTGCTGCTAGTAACTCTTCACCTTTTTTGAGGTGCGGGGGTTTCTTTTTGGTGCTTGATCAAGGTGGGATGATTTCAAGAGGATGATTTGAATGTCTGCTTGTATGCATTCAGTAACTTTGTGTTTTGTAGCTGCTAAGCTAGTGATGAACAGAGTGATAAACCTGGATCCAACCGCATCTGACCTTTTTCTGGTCCAGTGCTTAACTGAATTCTAAGGCGTACTGGCATCATTTCTCCTTCAGCCTTCCTGCTGGGTCTGTTGTGAAGGCAATAAGCATTGATGTTTTCTGCAGAGCATGGACTAGCAGCTGTGTCCTGTCACCTCCTGCCAGCCCAGGACTGTGAGTAAAGGTGTGTGGTTTGCAAATCTTGACAGGGCCGAAGGTAGAGGCATTGCTGCTCAGCATTGTCCAAGCTAGGTTGATTGAGACATACCCGGAAATTGACCTTTGTGTATGTGAGAACCTCTTGCAGTTGAGAGCTTAAATACCTTTAAGTATCTCCAGAACTAAATATCAGATGTGTGAAGTACTCTGTTAAAAATCCATTTGTAGGTATCTGCCTTTTTGTGAGTTGACTCTTGACTTCTTGCTGGCACATCCTGCAGCTGGTCTTTTAGCTCGGTCTGCAAAACACTTAAAGCATTCTCTGCAGATTGCCTTGTCTGCTCTTCTGCTGGATGTTAGTCACCTTATAATGCCAAACGGACTTGGATATTTTGAGGACAAAAAGCAAAGAAATGACTTGCAGTTTACAGCAGTCCTTTTTTAGATTCATGCCTCTTGTGCAAAATAGTAATGATTAAACAGATGTGAAACAGTTCTGTTTTGCTAGGCCAGTAGAATAACAGAAACATTGTGAGGTAGCTTAGAGCGTAATCTCTTGACTTGAAGTTGTTTAAAAGTAATGCACTGTGTTTACTGAATGTTTGTCTCAAATGACTGTTGTTAAATACATTTCTAAATATGCCTATAGAAATAATTGCAGTAATGTTATCAAATGTCTCCAGTGGACTTATTTTTTTTTTTAAATCCTCCTATGAGGGATCAGAAGCTGTATAAAAAAGAAAAACATCTAATTAATAGAAAACCGAAGTCATCCTCTTTTTGAATGTATTAGGTATAGATGTACTTATTTTTGGAATACATGTCCTACAGTGAGGTTTGACTTGAAAATGAAGCTTCCCTGTAGGCTGTGAATGAAGGAAAATCTATTAGAAGCACTGCACAGTTCTGTGTGGTATTGGATGCGGCATGGTGCTGTGCACATTACAAGCAGTCTCACTTACTGTGAGGTCCTTGGATGGAATTCACTGAGAACAAAATAAGTAACTTATATTCTTTATTATTTTGCCCACATCTTCTGTTGATAAGTTTTCAATACTGGTATGGATACTTCAGTTTTTGTGGTTAATCATATTTTTGGTGTAGTTCTTTCCAGCTGTGCGGAATATAAAACTGAAATAAAATAGAACTAAATTTAAAAAAAACAAAAAAAACTTGAATAATTTGTGGAATGTTGTTTAAATTCTGAAAACAAGTGTTGGAGCTGAGAACATGACTTAAAAACCTCTATGTTGCATTGAAAATGTATTTTACAGGGTTTGGATGAGTACAGATTTTTATTTTCTTGAATTTCGAAGAATTTGGTCTTCAAAGACCAGAATAGCTAACATCTGGTAAGATGAAGGTTTTAGACTGTAACGATGGTAAATGAACTGGGTTTAAAACTAGCAGCATTTTCAACCGAGATCTGAATCTGCTTCAGTTGAGATTAAGAGAAGCAATACTTAATTCTCTATGTTAATGTCAGATTCACCGGGTGATCACTCTAGAGCAATACATGATGATTTGTTTTAGCCCTTAACTCGTGTTTCTATTTACATAAGTATTTGTAGAAGAAATAGTGGCATTCACTAGCAGGTTCTTGTGGACAACAGGGCTATGACCACATAGTTGGCTAGCATTTTCTGGACTCTGTGTTGCTGAGTTTTTTGTCTTATCAAAAGCAAACTTTTTTTCTTCAGCAGTTCTGAATGTGTATTATAAAAATATTCATGAAAAAAAAGTAAAGCTAAAGAACAGCTGTGTTTTCTTTACATATTGGGTTAAAAGATTGCTCTAGAGAATTGTAAAGTAATACTGTGCAGTAAGGATCAAAACTATGTTATGTTGGATTTGTTAACCTGTACAGCACTGTATTACATAAATGCTTATGTCAAAGTAAGCACTGTATGCTGCTATAACAAGAAAAGATGCGGCAGACTGAAAACTGCAACAGACATGGAGCTTGTTTCTTTTTGTCTTGTGGTAATATTGCTAATATTTTTTGTAAATTTATTTCTGAAGGCATGGAAAAAATTGAAAATGAAGAGTATATATTATATTTATAGTCTGTAAGTTCTATATACTTGCTGTGAGCTTACAGTGTAAAGGAATGCATAGTTAAAAGAAAAAAGGAAGGCTTCGTATTGTTTGCTACTCTCCTAATTCTTATTTTGGAGCTTAAACCTGTAGCCTCTCTGTTTATAGGATAGTGGGGAAAGTGGAAATTACAGCAAATTTTCTTATTTATTAGAAACTGGCTATGAAAATATTGGGAAAATGTGAAGGGAGAAGTGATATTTAGCTCTGTTTCCACGACATTTAAAACTTTCTGTGGCATTCTAAAATGCCAACAATGCCAAAATAAATTACATCCGTAGAACAGCAGCAGATTCATATCAAAACACACTTCGATAGGAATATATTTTGTAATGTGTTATGTATAGCAGTTTTGATTTAGGCTGCTGGGCATTTTCCTTCTTTCCCTTTCTCATTGCGCTCTCCAGAGAATGAAGACACTTTCAGGGCAAATCATAAATACCATTAATAGGTTGTGCCACGATCAGGATAATTTTGGATTGAAGGTAAAGTCAATAACTGAAAATGTAAAACAGCAAAAGCTGTGCTTTGCTGTCCAGCAACTGCTACAGAACATGAGAAGAACAGAGCTCTTTGTACAGTTAAGCACAGTGTGCTCCCTAAAGAAATGTAAGCTTTTAGGAAAGGATTACTTTATTTATAACAAAGTATGATACTGTATGTATGATAGTTTCAAAATGTACAAGATAAAAAAGTTAAAGAATTCTAAAAATATTGTTCTGTAACATTTTATCATCTGTTTCATGACTTAATGCCAGAAGCACACTTCTGTGACCTTGATGCCAGTGTATAGCTTAAGAGAAGACAGAGGTGATGGACATCTTAACCATGCTTGTAAATTGTGCTAGATTGCAATAAGGCTGGAATGTGATGTGAGCGTTGACCATACAGGGAGCAGATCATCTAACAAGTTAGTCATGGGTTAACTGCCCTGCTCAAATATCAGTTGTACAGAATGAGGGTTAACGCCGGTACTGTTATACTCATTTCAGCACTGCAAATACAATGCCTCTGAGTTGTGTGTTGATCCAGTCAGCCAGTTTCCTGTCCCTCTTGAATCTATCATGCTTAAGCTCTATAAATAACTGGAGTTGTCTAGGCTGAATGGCAGGGAAGCAGTGTGAGAAAGGTCTGCTCTCACATATTCATAAAACTGAAACCCCCACTCAGGAAATGCCTATTATTGCTCCTGGTAATGGCAGAGCAAATCTACACTTTAGAACTTTGCATTTATTTTACTTCATTAGAGAAGGGAGAAGACTATTTCGAAGTCCTGTACTTAATGCTCTAGTCCAGCATTAGGCTTTGAGTAAAACAGAATATGCAACGAACTGAAATTTCTCTAGCTCTGCAAAACCTGGAGTTGGCAGAGCTTGTTTTAGAATTCAGCACTCCTGGGCGTGATCACGTATCCCAACTCCCCACTAACCAACAGACCATGCTTCTGTCGTCTTTGAGTGTTTACTAAGTAATTGTACTATTTTATCTGTGTTTTAGGTGGGTAATGATTTAAATTTTTTTTGCTCAGTATACTGATACATTAGTTGCAGTGAGTGTCAATAATATTGGTTTTATTTTTTTCAAACCTGTGTTTGTAGAAATGTGATGGAGATCTTTGTTTTGTGTAATAGGACTTTCCTCATCTGTTGGTTGGTTGGTTAAAAAAAATAATTCTTCCCACTGTTAATTATAAGCATCCCTGAGAAATATTTAACTGTGTTACATATGTGCATTTCCTCCTGAAACAACTAGGTTGCTTTAGCAACCAGCTGTACATTCTAGAGAAGAGAGATGTATTTGTACTTTCGTATGACTCTCTCATCCCCAGATATGGGAGCTGTGATCTTAGAGCTGTTCTTAGGAAGAAATTAGTGGAGCTTGACTTGTATGCATGGTCTAAACACAGTCTTCGATACACCTTCTTTTCCTAGTACTCAGTGTTGTACTGTGGATTTTACTGGGAGTTCACAACTGGAAGCTGCTGGGGAAGGAACTTCTTTCCAGTGCAGGAGTCTGCTCTTTCTAATCCCTAGGTAACGGTTTATTATGAGACTCCATTTGGGAAGCTGCTCATAAACACCATTCTGGACTAATACCAGTCCTGCAACACTTCGATTGGTTGCTTTCAGGCATGTTTTGCCACATAGAGGACACATCTCTCTCTGCTGTTCTCTCTTTTAGTTCCCTTTAATATGCTCTTAAGGTCAAGCATGTGCCCAAAGTTGTCCTGCATGTTCCAAAGTTGGACTATTCCTGAGCCTTTGTGTTCCTGGATGAAGGTCTTGGTTAGCAGTGCCCAGTGAAGGCAAGGCAGAAGCGGTGACTTTGAGTGCTTTCTTCCCTTCCTCCACTCTCAGGGCAGAGGTAAAAAACAAAACAAAAACAGCAAAACAAACCAGAAAAAAACAACAACAGAAAGTACTGCTTAATGTTCTGCATATAACAGAAGTCTAAATGTAGTGTTCTTATTAAATATATCCTTTTGCAGACTAAGGAATATCTATACCTCAGTTAATTAGTCTGTCAAGACAGACTGTACATTATTATTTATAAACTATGTTGCTTTGGGATGATAATGCTGCTGTAATGCCAATGAAATGAAAAAAGTTGAACAGTGTGTTCATGTAAATACGTATGTATATGAGAGATGAGCTTCTTCCTTGTCTCTTTACTTCAGATACTTGTGATTTTCTATTGGGAGTGCTTACAAAATAAGGAGCTCTGGAGAAAACAGGGATGTTGTTTAGTTTAATTACTGTTCCTTGCCAGCCCTTTGAAATCTATCTAGGTGTGGAAAATGGAAAGAGAAGAAGTGATGGGGGAATTGGGTTGTTTCTGTCACTGGTTAGAGGAAAGGCTACCTCATAAATTACTGTGTGGGCTGATACACAAGCTGTGTGAATCCCTAGACTGATAAAACGTTCACCAGTGTTCTGTTATTTCATACTATATGCTAACAAAAATGGATAAACATGGCGATGTCAATGCCATTTCCTAATTCTTGGTATAGTCTTTGGCTTCCTGCCTTATACGACTTTGTAACTTGGAGCAGAGAATGTCTTTCATTCTTTATGCCCACCTAGTTTCTTCCAGCTGCTGGAGCTTTTCCAGCTCAGGGAGGTACTGCATTCTCCCCATTCCTCTACCAGATTAATTTCTTCCAGATTCATAGGTTTCAGTGGTTGGAGCGGTGTTGAGCAGCTGGTCTGAACTGTAACTTCAGATGAAGAATTTCCAGACTACTTTTTTTCTGTGACTCTGAAAATGTGAATCAAGTTGCTACTGTATTACAGCCTAGCCCAGTTACGAGCAAACAGTAAGAAGGCATTTTATTTTGCTGACATTGTGTGCAAGTGCACACAAAGATGAAGATCACAGCCTGCATGTTTGTGCAGAGCAGAGAACACTAGAAAGTTGCACGTGGCAAAACTCAAGAATCAAATGTTTACTCACACAGCTTATACTTACTGCACACAGAGCTTATATGCGAAGTACTGGTACTGCAATGTGTACAACAATGTATGGGCACAACTAAAAGAGAAGTATTTATTTACTGTGATTCATGAATAGTGTTGCTGTGTTAACAGCTACAGCAATGACATGGAAACAATTCTTCACTTTTATCGCTTAGAAAATGATAAATGGTAACTTAAGGCATTTCCTGATTTGAGGCATTTTAAACGTTAAGACAGTTCATACATAGGCCATGACATTTTGCAAAATACACAAATACAATATATTGAAAATATATTCTACGGCATTTTTTCCGTTCAGCTCTTTGTCTTGCTTCTCACATTGTGGTTCCTTTGTTATCTATCTTTCTTTTATTTTCTTTGCTTACTACACGGAAGAATAGTTCCTTTTGCCATCTTAACTTTTTCTTTGTTGATTTAAAAGCATGAATTATTCCTACTGCAGTTCTTCCTTAAACATTCATTGTACACTAGTATGCTTAGCAGAGATGTGATCGCCAGGGCAGTGGATGATTCAGGCATTTACTCACTGAGTCAGCGGTCACAATGAGTAGATTAATATATTTCAGGCATGTAAATAAGAGCTGTCACTTCAGTTCACTGAATTTTGATTTGGGATTTTTGCAAAATTATTTCCAGAATAGTGAAATATTGACAAGTAGTGTGTATACAATCTGTTTGAATGGTTGTAATGTGGAGTATGTTCGTGTAATGTTACCTGCTTTCACAGTCTTAGAAAAACAACCTTATTATTCATTTCATGTTGGCTTTTTCATCAGGTTTTGATTAACGTGTCAGTAATGCTGAACAGTTGCATTTAAACACAGATTATACATCCAGTACCTCACTGCATATCTATGTAATGTTTCACCTTGTCCAAAGAGTCTTTCTTTGGAAAGTCCAAACATTTTCAGAGATTTCGGTAGTTAAAAGGACACTATTTCAGAGTGGGGCTGTGGAGCTGGCCAGACTGGATACAATATAAAAAAAAAAAAACTTGCCTCATTCTTTTGTGAAAAGTTACTTAAAATAAAATGTGTTAGTTGGGCCATTTCTAAGGGGCCTGATGATGTGTTCTGGCCGAGATGGAGAAATTTCAGCTCACTGCAACTCTTCTCTGCTAGTGACAATCTTATTCAGTATCTTCTATGACCGAAGGATAGTAGTGAATGGCAGTGACCCAGTGTCACAGTAGGCACAAATAATTTTGTCTTGAAATAGTTGATTTTTTTTGTTTTTTTTTGTCCTTCTCTGGATGCTCCCAGAGTGTTCTGATACTTCCTGTTGGACCTTCCAAATTGGAGTTATGCAGATCAGTTATTTTCAGTCAACTCCACCCAGCGAAATTCAACATCATCTTGCTAGGCTGCCGCTTTAAAAAGAAAAAAGGATTGGGTTTTCTTCTGAAAAATCAATGGTCTCCTATGCTCACCATGGCAGTGGCCACTTAGTGCGCTCTTGTACCTATTGCTTGAGATATATCAGTGGGATAAAAACTTCTGACGTTAGCTGATAAAAGACTTCATTGCATCTTCATAATGTATTTGCTCTGTCCTGCATGTATATCAAGCTGGTAGTAACTGAGGGATTTACCTCCATTCAGGACGCATTCAGGACGTGGTAGTACTACTTGTAAGAGCTTAGGTGTAGGATTCTTTGCTGGAAGCTGAATATTTTTTTTTAGTTTTTATTTTATTTCATTTTATTTTACTTTACTTTTCCAGAGTTTGTCTTGTTTGCCTGTCATCTCTGGAGGTCTACAGAATTGAGCTGTCTACACTTCCTTTGTGATGGTTGTGAAAAATTTGACTCTGATAGTTAGTTTTCCTGATTCCTGAAGAGAACGTTTACACTCAGTGTTCCTTTGAAACAGCATTTTTGTGTGCTGTATTCTAAAAATGAAATCATAGAGTCAAACAGGGATTTAAGGATTGGGTGGAGGTGGAAAATTAGGATTTCAGGTGAAAACGGCTGTATCTGTGATCCTGACATCATCCTAATGTCAGTTGCTGTTGCTGTTACTTTTTTTAATCAGAGTTTTGTGGTCACCTGCAGAGATGATACAGTTCAAATAGACTTGTGTCTGCCTAACGTACTGTAGTTAGTTAAATACTTGTCTGTAAATTCAATAAAATAGTTCTTCAGATACAGTCAGGTATTGAGGGTAACTTCAGTAATGTAGCGAGCCTTAGTAGTAAAGATTTGCTGGCAACTTGCTGTTGAAGTCTGGCGCTAATTCATAAGGACTCCATCCATGCACAAACCTTTATTGTTATCCTATTTTTACCACCAAATAATGGTAAAGTCAGTTTAAGGCTTAACAGTGAGATTTCATTGAAAATTTGGGCGTTAG
The DNA here is from genome assembly GCF_023343835.1 of Lagopus muta. NCBI lineage: Eukaryota > Metazoa > Chordata > Aves > Galliformes > Phasianidae > Lagopus > Lagopus muta. Next base: position 10,913,679 of record NC_064436.1, on the reverse strand, counting down.
AAGAAACTCCAAGGTATTCCAGGAAGGTTAGATTTAATTATTTCCTTGTTCATGCAACCCTTATGGAAAAGTATTAACAAAAGGCTGGATGGTTCTTTTTTGTTTCCCTTAATCCTCAAGTGGCAGGTGCAAGCCTGAAGGAAAAATGGTAAAAAACCAAGCTGAGCTGGCCTTTTGTGTCTATCAGAGTTTTCCTTGCTTTCTCATAAGACCAGGTTTGCTTGCTGTGAGGATAATTTGACTCACCTTTAGAAAATTAAAGGTCAGCTGAACTTGAGGAAGCCCCTGTTTGGCACTGACCTCCATAAAATGTCCCCAGCTCTTTCTTAACAGTGAATCTCTATGAAATGGTAGGCTTTTCTTTTCCTGCCTCTGAATTCTAGGATTCCATTGTTGCTCAATGAACTGCAAAAAATACTGGATAGATCCTATTTTAGTATTCTCTGTTGCGTGTTCCTACTGAATGTAAGGTGGATGGCTTTTAACTTGGAGCTGATGTATGCCATATCGGTACGTGTCCTATCTGCAGTCTAGCTAATGGTGATTTTATTTCTCTCCTGCTCCTTTTTGTTGTCCTTTTCTTGTTGCTTTTTTTCTTTGTCAGAAAGCTTGAAGTATTTTAGTATAAAAAATTAATTTTGTCATCCGTATCACATAAGCACAAGTTAAAAATGAATTATTAAACAAGAACGGAATTCCTTGTGATATTTTTTCAAGTAAAATGTGTTTTAATAATGGTCTAACGTAGCCAGAAATCAGTTGTTACTCTCATGTACATGCCAGTCAATGACAAAAGAGTTGTATGTTTTGCTGTCTGATTTTAATTATGGATTTTTATTATGAGTTATACTAAAAAGCTTGTAATGTGACATCAGATGGTGTAAATTGGTCTGATCACTGATGGCGTCTAACTGGCTTAGAATGTCTTTTAAGTGTGCATATGCTGGAAAACTCTCAGAAAAGAAATGATTAAGTTAGGCTGCTAAGAGAGATTTCATGGCAAATTACATGAATGTTTATGTGAAATTGCCCACTATCCCAAAGTGTGCGAGTGTGAGAGTATGCATGCGCATGTGTGTGTTCTGGGGCCGGTGAGCCTCTGGTAGGGAGCTTTGCAGAAGCTGCAAGTATTTTTAGTGGAAACGAAATCTCAGTTCAGTTCTGCAGCATGTGACTTCCTATTTCTGTAAGCTACTTCCAAGAGACTTCCTCTGTTAAATCGGCTTGTCTCTGGAGATTGGAGCTGGAGCTGGAGTGTAGTCTTTGTCCTGTGCCTGTGGCAGAGTTTTCCCAGAGTTTTCATTCGAGTGTTTTATTTTTCTTTCGTACTGTCTCCAGCATGCAAGGATCTAGTGGCTGCTACCCGTGATCGAAAGCTGAATACGTTTATACAAGTCTCAGTGGTACATCCAGCAGAGCACGTTTTGACGAGGTATTCGAGCACTGAAATCGTGGAGGTGAGTGTCTTCCTTATTCAATTAACATGTTAGTTAATTGCCCTTCTTCTGTTGTTTCCTTGGAAAGCAAGTAAGAAACGAAACGATTTAGTGAACAGTCTTAGGTAAGGAAGCACACACTGGCTGTTAGCAAAGTATACCTAAGAGCGCTCTGTAGTTCTTGGCATTTAACCAGGACAAACAGTAATGAACTTGCCTTTTCATGAAAGCTCTATTTTTTCCAAGCAAAAACTTACAGAATACTCCAGTTCTTTAGACGTTGGTCTAGACTGAAATAGTGAATAGTTGCTCTCATGAAAGAGCAAGGCTATGTAAAATAAAGGTAAACTTAGAGTACAGCAAGTTTGGTAAGTACTTTTGAATTACCGAAGAACAGAGGCATGTTATATAGTCTGTTACACTTTATGGTTTTCTTTTTACTATAGGGAAGTTGATATTTTTGCAGTGTGAAAAATATTAGCCTACTTCTATGATGAAGAGAAAGTATATGAACACACAGGCATGGCAGAAGTTACTATCTTATGTATGTTGTGTATGTTATGTATTGGAGCAAAAGTCTGAGGCAGCTTTGCTCATTTTCATTTTGTACTGTAAGCATTAGCATCAGTAACAACAAAAATAAATTAAATATAAAATTATTTAAATCTGAACAGTCAGTGTAGGTATATAGCATACTTATTCACTTGGCTGTTTACTGCAAAGATTCATTGAGAACAGAAAAGTCTTATTGTAAAGGTAGACACCTGAATTTACTTTACCAAAGGCTTGTTTTGACTGTAAAATACATAGAGAATATTTCATGAGCTCTTTGTGATCTTAAAGTTCGACCCAATTACTAAATTAAATTGCTGTGGTTTCAACTACCAACCATCCTGAAACTGCTTACTTGAATTACCTTGTATCTGATCAGGATGTTTCACTGCAGACTATCTGGAACATTGTTATGAAGTACATGTGATAGATGTGTTTTTTTTTTTAATACAAGTGTGTACATTTCCTAAGGCGATGTCTTGATATAGAACATGTTTGAGGGCATGAATAATTCTCTGAAATTGTTGTCAGTGCTCTCAGCTTCCTTCATAGTCAAGCTCTGGGGGAGGAGGTGTCATGGGTGGAGAGAATTTCAGCAAGTGAAAGTATATATATATATATCATATGTATAATATAAGTATATATATAAGTATATAAATCATATTAATTCATAACAGAAAATTTAACAGTGCTAATCTAAGTTTGGGATTTATGATGTTGTTATGGTTAAGAGTTAAGGAATTACAAAGCACAGAAACATTGTCTTGGTCCATTACTGTCCAAAGAGAGAAACTATAATCCCTGCAAAAAAAAGTCAGTATCCTTAACGTAATATGAAGATTTTCTGTAGCATTTCCATAGACTTTTCATTACGATTTATCTAAGTTATCTCAATGTTTTTGGCTAAGTTCTTAGTTCATTTAAAGTGAATTTAATGTGAAACTAAATACTTCACAAAAACATCACAGGAGAAGGGAGGATATATTTTACTACAGATTACTAGCCCAGATACCGATGCCTGCAGGCTGAACTGTTTGGCATGTTTATAGGCGGCTTCAGAAGCGCTTAAATTCTTTTCTTGTATGACAGAGTTTTAAAGTTGTGTGGTTTGTTACTCATTTCTTGTAGTACTGAGCTTTATACAGCAAAGAGAGACAGCTAAGTTCTGCTAAAGAGACCATGGTCTCTGTGCCTACATCCATAATGGTGTGCTACACGTTGCACAGCTGTTACCTTACTGAATATTTGTGTTGCACAGGGAACAAGAGATCCACTGTTTCTGACTGGTGTGACATTCCCACCGGAATACCCCATCTATGAAGAGACCAAAATAAAACTCACAGTCTATGATGTCAAAGATAAATCTCAAGACACGGTGAGCATTTTGGTTGTTTTGCTTAAGTCTTACTGAGAACTAAATTTCCACCATGCTGTTCTTCATCCTTTTTCAGCAGGCTTGCGGCTTAGAAAATTGAAATGAAGTAGAATTGGCTTTGCTCATACATGATATACTTTCAGTTATCATATTACAGAAAAGAGAGAGAACCATGCAGTTAAGATGGGCCCTTTACACTTGTTGGATTGGTTACGTGAATCAGTGCAGATATTTCTGGAAAATGTAAGGTTACTCTCATGTACTTTCTGAAAGCAGAGAACGTAGGGAATAGGTTGGGATAGCAAAGTAAGTTTTCAGAAATATTATTTTATACTGACAAGATGTGGGAAATAGAGAGGGTTGGTTACGTTTTTCTTTTAAACACTTGCATAGTGATGCCTGCTACTCATCTCTGGTTTGTGTTGATTTTCAAGGATTCAAGATCATGTCTGTCACAAAGGGCGAATTGTTTGGGTTTCAGTGTTGTGCGTTTTTAGATACAGTGTCAGTTTCTTACACTTACAAATAGTTACTTCAGAAGATGTATGGAGATCACTAGGAATATGAGCGATTTAAGTGTCAGACAAAGGCCTTGAGTGCCATGTTATGTACTCCGGGTGATTTAGGACAGACATGAAGAGCTGTACGTTATGCAAGACCTATGGGAGTTGTGTTTTTCTTCTGTGACAGATAGGTTTCACTTAGTTATTGAAAACAGACCTTGAAACCTGTCTTTAATTAGCCAAATTGCTCTTTGTGTATCTGTAATTGGCTCCTGATGTGATTGAAGACCATAGAAGCTAATGTCATGATTGTACATGCATTCATTATCCGTAAGAAGGAAATTAAAGCCATAACATGTAACTTATATCTTTGAACTACTTACATGAGTAGAGTAAGGTTAAAAGTTGATACATTTGCTTAGATTTTTAGATCTTCATTAGTAAATACATTGGTTCTGTCTCCCCACTGTGCTCTCTAATGGGAATTTGTGAAGTATTTTTGTCTACAGAATATGGATTTCTTTCTGCCTATAGTAAGAGTTGTTTTTGTTTCTTAAAAAGTAACTGGAAAAGGGAATGTGCACACTTCAGAATTAGTATGTTTTAATTTTTTGTTACGACTTAAAGGGCTTAAAATCATAACTGCTTTTTCTTCAATGTTGCAGATATAATCCCTTCCAATTTATAAGCTGTTGTGAGAAACAGCACGATGGGTAAAAATATCCTATTTGTAAGGAGAAAAAAGTGAACTAGATTCGTAGACCTATTCCTCTAGTTTTCTCCTAGTTAGATCTTGAAATCGATATAGTACTTCTACAGGAAAAACTGCATATGAAAGATCTAGCCTAGAGAATGAATATAATTTGGAAACATTGAAGAACTTTTTATAACTGTTCCGTGTAATTAAGTACAGGATTAGAGTATATCCAAGACAATCGCATCAATGTAGCTTATAAGTCTATGGAGACTTAATGTTTTTCTTCTTAAATTAGGAAATGTTAATGCCACCTGTTTTATGTGCACTTAGCCTTGTTTTAATATATTACCATTTTAAAACTGGCTGCAGGTAAGAAAAAAACAAGATCTAAGATTGAATTTGAGGTATGTTGCATGCAACATGTGTCAATGACCGTGGGCCATCCGGGTTGATATTTCATGTTATTCAGTTTTGGAATATCAGCCAGGATACAAGTAATGCCGTGACTTTCTTTGCTATAGTTCAAAGCCTTCATACTTTCCTGTTAGTTCAAGTGGTGTTTTTGAGTCTGGAGATAGATCTGGATTCCTAAAAGTCAACTTCAAGTGAGGTAGCTTGATAGCATTACCAGCGTAGCTGCAGCACTACATACCTCAATGCTCGTTTCATGATCCAAGTAGTGAGATGCATCCCTTTGGCATTGAGCTGTTCCAAGAGTTGTGGTTTTACTGTGGGGATTTTCCAGGCTACAATGAAGATGGCTTCTGTAGGTCATAAAAGCTGCTGTGACAGTTCATGACTGCAACATATGTATCCCTGCAATCTTTCCAAACGTGAGCACAAGTAATATATGTGGTGGGATGAAGGGGAAACCAAGGTTTTTGAGTCTTCTATACTATGCTAGTCTCTGCTTCCAGATGAGACAGATTTGCTGCCAGCTCATGCAAGTGATCCATTTATGGCAGAATAAACCTTGGATGTGGCTGCTGAATATGTTGCGGGAATTGGTCAAAAAGCCACAGTAAAAAGACTCTCACAATGTCAAGGCTATTTGACTTCTACTTAAGTTAACCGTTTCAAAGTAGCTGGTATCACTCATCACTCTGCAGTTCAGAAATGCACTTGTTTAAGAAGTGAATTGTGAGCATTAATTAAACTTTAGCAGGGTGTTAGTGCCCCAAACAGAGGATTGTTAGGACGCAGCCTTACTTTTAAAGCAATTGGATCTTTACTGTGAAGTGAAAATAATTGGATGCTGCTCAGCTTGTGCAGGCAGGTTATAATGATAAAGTGAAAAGGAATGCTCCCCAATGAGAAACAACCAGAATATTTTTTTGGCAGTGCTCATACTCTGTTTATGCTGCTCTTCTAAAAAAGATTTTAAAATAACCTTCTTTCTGTCTGTCATTTAACTTGCATTTATATGAGAAGAGCAGTTTAATTATGCTTAAGTGCTGTGCAGCTGGTATCACATTTACTGTGCTTGACACGCTGGATGTTCTACTGCACTTTTTGTGTTTTATGCATGTCTGTCTGGTATTCTTGGTAATTATATCTTGGCTGTATCAGGTTTTCTGTAGTTGTGACTCTTAGTAGAAAGAAATAGAAATTTTATTGTTTTGGCCAGCCTTCCAAGCTAATGGTGATTAGTTACTACAAGTAATCATGTAAATAGAGATTTCTAATAGAGATCATGCTATTCTTACTTCACTTGGATATAGCTGGAATCAAGAAGTAAATAGCAATCATAAAGTATAATGCAAATACATCCAGTCAAGCCGAGCATACAAAATGGTGAGTAGTGTCATCTGAAAAATGTACAGTGACATCTGTTTCTACATCAGAAAGATCTTCTCTCTATCCTACCATGGGCGAGATTGTTTCTCTGGCTGGAGTTTTGCTGCCTTCAGGAATTTCTGATTCTTGAGTTTTGTCTTAATGCTTGGGCTGCACCTGTTCTTTAAACCTTTGTCCAGGAAAACTGGAATTAGAGGCTCAGATGCTGCATAAAATAACACCATTGTGTGACTATTGCACAGGCGTGCTATTCTTAGCTTTTCTATAAGCATGCAGGTTTGTCCAGTTCAGTCTGTCAAGTTGTAATGCTGAGAAGGATTTGTTCACTTGAAAAATACTGCATAGCAGAAGTCAGGTAACACTCCTGCATGGTGGATCTGAAGAAGATAAAAAAATAGATGAGCTCTTTTTATATTAAGAGGAGAAAATGCCTGGTGACTGATTTCGGAGGCAGCAGTCTTTCATTCTGTGCTGCAAATAAGTACAATTGTGTCTTATAGAACTCAAGAATTATTAAGGTCAGAAAAGACCTCTGAGGTCATCTGGTTGAACTAGCGACCCATCACCACAATGCCCACCAACCACATCCCAAAGGGCCTCATGGATGCACATAAACAGCTTCAGGCACGGTGATTCCGCCACCTCCCTGGGCAGCCTGTTCCTATACTTGATTACTCTTTCTGCAAAAACATTTTCCCAAAATATATCCAACTTGAATAATCTGACCAATTCTTGTTAGAACAATAGAAGAGTCTTGCAGCAAGCGTTCTGTGCTTTTTTGTATAAAACACTATTTGTAGGCAAGCACTGTAGCATTTATGATTTTAATTTGCTTGTTTTATAACAATTCTAGTGTTTCCACATCTGCATCTGATTTGATCTGATTTAATGCAGTTACTGACACAGCTTAATATCTCAATATGTGGATTTTAGAGTGGAGTTGAAAATTTTCTTGTCTTACACATTGGAATTGTGTTGATGCATTTGCAGTGAGGTCTCAAGGTATGTACTGATGCAATGTTCTGGTGTGATGTGCAGTGATTCGAACTGCCTCTTGTTGATGCAGACAGAGAAACTGGAAGCAGGAGAGAGAGGCCTTGTGACAAGTTTGTGTGTCTGGTCTGTGCAGCACTACTTGAAAATTCCGTTTTTCTTTAGGAGGAAATAGAATCCAGAAGCATGATGATGATAAGCTTTAAAAGTGTATTGTATCAAATTCCGTGAGACTTGCAGATGATACTGGCAGGTTGATGCAGTCTCCTTTGGGTAGGTATAATTGCTGGAATCCATGGGATATTCCAAATATAAACAGCAACTCTGATGCTATAGTTTTGGATGTGTGTATTTCTTGGTACTGCAAGTAACCATTTTAAAGAAGAATTGCACTGGGTTAAGTGGAAAGTGAAGACTTGGAAGAAGAGGCATTATGAGTTGAATTTGAAGCCAAATCTGAAGTGACAGTGTTACAAGTTCCCTCGTGGGAATTGATTTGTATGACAGAACCACCACACTGCTTGGAGTGGTTTGCCATTGGTGCTGAAGAGGCCGATGGCTTGAATATTATTAAGATACTGTAGAGCAGTATGTGAAATGCATTAGCAGGGTGTATGGGAAGTGCTGAGTCAGGGCCTGAACCTCTGATTGACCACCTGAGGCGAGCACTGAGTCAGCCAGAGGAGCACAGGTGAAGGCAATTCTCCTGTGTGCTGGAAAGGGTGGAGCATGGCTGCACCCCTCCTGGACCTATTTAAGAGCTGGCTATCAGTGGGGAAGGATCTCTTCTGGAGGTCTGGTCTGCTGGTGTTTTGTGAGTGAGCCCAAGATAGGGGTAAGCCTTCTATTTATTCTCTTTTGTTATCTTAGTCTGCTTTGCCTAACTCTCTTGTTTATTTTGTGATTATAGCATCCTAATATTCTTTGATGACACACAGGGATAAATGTGAAAGCTTAAACATCGCCTACCTGCATGCTGCCTCTACCACAGCGCTCTTAATGCCTTGCTCTTGTGAGCTCTGAAGCTTCTGAGGCTAGGTTTTTTTTTTTCCTTAAAACCTAAGTAATCTTAGAAGTGCTCTTTGTTTAACGAAAAAGCACTTCAAATGTTTCTTTTTCTCAGTTCTGTTCACTGTCATATCTGCAGGATTTGTACAGAAATATTGCCTTAAATTAGAAACTCATATTATCTCATTCTTTTTAATAAGCCAGTGCTGCTCAGTGTCACTGCCCTAACCACAGAAATACTTGTAATAATGCTTTATTCATGTTTCTTTTCAAAATCATGTAATAATTTTTTCATGAATGTATACTTGAGTGATTCAATTTTTCTTTTGCCTCAAACTTCATATTCTTACTGAATGCTATTACTGGAGCTATAATGAAGGGAGATCTGTTTTCATTCTGCTGGCCATGTGCAGGTGGAGCGCACCTTGAGGAATTAATTGTCAGTCTTTCTCAGAATTTCTGAAGTCTGGAAATAAAGGGAAATTCAAACTGCTTACTTTCATTTGGCTTTAGATGGAAATAAAATCCTTCTTTTGAAGTGGTTGAGAGTATAAGGAGGAAAGTTTTCTCACATCTTAGGGATCTTTAAAAGAATGGAAGGTAAGAGTCAAGATCATGGAAGTTGCAGTTGTGCTTAATGTGAAGCCTGTCTGTAACCTCACCTGCTCGTTGTGCCTTGAAAATCCCGAGGGAGGGCTTTGGTTTTGCGCAAGTCCATCACTTGAAAAGTATCCCCCTCTTCTATTTTTTCCTCTTATTCTTTTATGTATATATTTAATATATAATTTTTATATATACCTAGATCTCTAATTGAAGCAAGCTTCTCCCCATTGTTGTGCGTTTAAGGAAAGTCACAATCTGCTCTGTTTTGATTCTCCACTTTCATTTTTTTAACCTACTTTAGTCAATCTAATGCTACTTCTACCACCTGTCAGGGAAATGCTTACAGTAAGAGCTGATTCTATGGTAAAGGATGTCTTGGATATTTTTCATTTTAAATGAAGGGTAACATCAAACACATGACAGTCTTTTCCTGTGGAATTGATTTAAACTATGTAAGGATTTCAGTACTATAGATACAATTCTTCAAATCTATGCAGTACTGTCCCAAGAGCTTACAAAATATATCATTCTACTGTAAGTACTTCGCATATGCATGTTCAGCTCCCAAGGAAGACTGGCCTGGGCTGCTGTCAGATTGGGTACTGGGGCCTTGAGAAGTGGGAAGCAGGTTCCTGGCAGCCCAGATGTTGCAAGTATGTAGGATTTCCTTACACTCAGTGCAGCCGTGCAAGCTGGCTTGAATGGCTCAGAGGCTAGGGTCTGTCTGTTCTTACTCATGACTGTACTTTTTGCCAGATGAATAGTAAGTTGAGCCCACCACACCAGCACAAGTGCTAAATCATATCAAAGAAATTGATGTTGAAGAAAATAACATTGGTTTACCATTAGTTGTATAGTTGTAGCTACTTAAAGTAATTATGTATGCAACAATTGTAGTGCTTTTTGTTAGCTTCAGGGTAGATCTAAATGAGAAAAACTCTCCGCAGCTTATTTTGAGTTGAGAAAGCTTCATTGTGCCTGTTGGATTAATTTATGGTAGGTAATTTACCTGGAAAACATTCTGTTAAATACGCACTTCTCTCACTGATATAGAACAGCTTTTTACCTTAGGTGGATGTATTTAACAACTTGAAAAATCAAAACTTGAGCTCCTCCTGTGTAATTTTCCATGTTTTCTGCATGTATTTTCCCCTTGTAACTTAGGCTTTAAAACAGTTCCTATTACAAGCAATTTTCTTTATATCACAGCAAAAAATGTTCATGCCTTGTTTTCACTTGCTGCCAAAATTGTACATTAATTTTGACAGTTAACTAATCTCTACTGCAGTAAATCCTGAAAAATAAAGGAAAATCAATGCTTACATCATAGCTACTGCCTCTTCATCTTCACTAAAGCAATTCGTTTTAATTTTTTTCAAAACCAGGTTTTGGACAAATGAACATAATCAAGCAACTTCTTTGCATTTTTTTAATCTGCGTTTTAATCTATTGGAAACTTTATCTGTTCTCAAGTTCTCAAGCATTTCACTTCAAAAGCACTCAGAACTACTGAGATAACATTGGAGCTTTTAACTGTTTAAGATCTGTTAATTCATTCAAAAAAATATTCCAGCATAATATGAAAAGCAATGTACACTTAACAGTGATAAGTCTGCTTACATATGTGTTACAAAAGTAGACAGTTTAAAACAGTTGGAAAACTGACTTTTTGTTTAAAGTTATGCTATAAGTATTCAGGGAAGTTGAAAATAGAACAAATTCAGTCTGTTATCAGAGATGTACCTTCCACCATGTGTGTGGAAGAACACATATCAAAGGTGTTCTTATGGATGTGGATTAATTATGGATGTGCTAGAAACAGTATATGTTAGTGTTTGAAACTTTGTGCTTGTAAAGCCATGCAAGTACTTCTGTTTTTTAGAAATATCATATGGATTGGATGTAATGTGATAATTTCTTGAGCAAATTTGTTAGAATCATAAATAGCTGTCCGTCAATTAGTTAAGTGTTTTGTATTCCAATGTATTTTAAGTATTAGATAAGTAAACTTGAAAGGCTCCTGTGATCATTTAGGAATTACAGTCTCTTTAGAAATTGCACGTATCATTGAGTTTTACATTAAAGCGTTGTTATGTAATGGTTATACAGTATATTACAGAAACAAATTCTCTTGTAGCTGAAATTGTCCATGCTTGGTTTTCGTTATGCCTGAAATGAGTTTTTTTTTTTTAACCTCTTCTGTGTTTGATTCTGTTCACCATGGACCATGTGATGATAAATGGGGGGGAAAAAAGCCTTCACACTTGGACACCTGTGATCTGCTGTTGTTTGAAAACAATGTGCAGCTAGGAAGCCATGAGAAGGCTGAACTTAGTCTGTGGTGTGGTTGAAGTTTAGTGTGTTTTTTCTCCGTGTCTGACTGACTCCAATTCTTAGAGGTGGGTATTTGACTGAAAAACCTAACGTTATAGTTCAGAATGAACATCTGTGGTTGAGCTTGAGGCTTGAGTGTGTTAATCAGTTCCCATACCACGATATGTATTGGCTGTTTCATGGTGTTAACTGATTTTGGGGGTTGATTTCTTTTCAATGAGAAGTCAACTAGCTTCCCTCACTTGGAGTTGATTACTGAGTAAGATCATGAATCATTACCAAAGAGTCAGTGGATCATGCTAGTTGCTTTCCTCTGGGTGATGTAATTTTGTGTAAAAAGCTTCCAAGAATGTCAAATAAAGTCACTGAAAGCTATTGCCTGAAAGGTGTGCTTAAACCCTAGTGGAATACGTGGGGTAGAATTGTAGCCTAAAGCAATGAAGCGTGAATGTGGATGTAATCTCCAGGGGGCCAAAGATCAGGGGTCTGGAGCATCTCATATACGAAGAAAGATTGAAGGAGTTGGGCTTGTTCATCTTGGAGAACAGAACATTCCAAGGAGACCTCATTGCTTCCTTCACAGCCTTCCAGTACTTGAAGGGGGGTTTTGAACAGGAGGAAGACCAGCTTCTTAGATGGTCTGATAGTGCTAGGGCAAGGGAGAATGGATTTAAACAAAGAGAAGGGTTATTTAGGTTAGATGTTAGGAGGAAATTCTTTACTCAGAGGGTGGCAGAACACTGCCACAGGAACAGGCTGCGCAGAGCAGCACTGGATGCACCAACCTTGAATGCATTCTAGGCCAGGTTGGATGGGGCCCTGGGCAGCTTGGTGTCCTGGAATGTTTCTCTTAACCTGGGAGGGGAGCTGGAATTGGGCCTGCTTTAAGGTCCTTCCAATCCAGACTATTCTGTTATCTCTGAAATAAGTCTGTTTTTTCTGTAGCCAGGGTTCAGAACAGAAAGGCATCTACAAAATAGCTTAAAACACTGCTTTAAAATAGTTGTAGCATAATGACATGGTACTGGTAATCTGTTCTTCTCTAGTCCTTCTGTTTTCCTCTTAATATGCAGTTGTGCTTACTTTGTATGTTGTGGTGCAGAAAAGGCAAGTATATACACTGAATAACATACTTCCAAGTTACGCAAGCTTTTTGTAATGTGGTGGTGCGGCTCTTCTGGAATGCATTACATGTGTACACACAGTCTGGTGCTTGAGTCAAATCAAGTGGCTCCAAATTTTTGTTGTGCAGGAGTTATAGTGAGTGCATGCTATGTATAAAAAACAAATGACTGAGGAAAAACTTATTTCTCTTAAGGCATGCAGAACAGGAAGTACAAAGAAAACCCCACTTAAGTAAGCAATAAGAATTTATTCTGTTTGTGTAAATAGATATCAGTTAATACATACATTTCCTACCTCTGGGATTTTCAGTGTGATGACATTTAGTCCCTTTGCTGTTTTGTTTCAGCATTCCAGGATGTTAAGAATTTGAGGGTTTTAACTTATTTTCTCCTTCTACAGTTCTTGTCACTGTAATACTTCAGTATTATGCAGCTGTTGATGTTTGTTCTGGCAATTTTATTATTCTTAAATTCTTTGTCATATATCCGCTCTCACCCTTCCTTTCTTCCCTCCCTTCCTCCTTCTTTCCCCCCTGAATTTTAAGGGATATGAGAGTATAGTTCTTTACCCTCATTCTGTTTTTCTTTACCAGCTTTCTCTATGGGCTTCAGCTTGTTTCAGTTAGGCACAGCATTTTAAGCAGAACAGCTGTAGCTGCTTTCAGAGCTATCGCAGTAACTTAGTTTAGATTAAAGCCAAATACATCAATTACCAAACAGTGCCCTGTCTGTTCTGATGATAAAACTTGTACCCGAGCTATCTGCAGATGAAATAGAGAGGTCTCTCAGTAGTGAGAAATTATCCAAGTGTTTTGCCTAAAAGCAGGCAAGCAGGCATGCTGTTGTACGCTCAGAAGAGCTGTATGTCTGCACTAAGTCTGGTGTATACCTTCCTGTACAGAAACATATTTATTTTCGAGGATATATGTATAACAGTGATCTATCTTGATGCACACAAGCTTTTCTGGTGGAAGATGAAGTCTACTTAGTGTATCTCATGTGTTTGTCTGCACTGCTCTGTTATTTAGTTGTACAGTAGGAGTGTGGACATCCATTGCGAAACTGCTTTTAGGTGGTGTGAAGAAAATTCCTATTCCTGTGGAACAGAATAGCAGAGTAAAGTGCAGCACTGGATTTTCTCTGGATCTGTTAGAATGAATTTATTTGGGTGTTACTTCCTTGCAAGTTTATGCCTGTTCATGCCTGGAAGCATCACTGGATCTCAGCTTTTCAGTTATATGTCCCATGCTTCACTTGCCAGAAGTTTAACTGCATCAGACACAGCAGTAGCACTTCTGCTGCCCTATAAGCAGTGAGAGATAAAAGCTAATTCATTTGGTTTGGTTTCAGCAGCATCTGCACTGTGAGCAGTTGCATGGTTCATTTTGTCTTAAAGTGCAGATTAGTAAATGGAAGATAGGGGGGAAGACTCTCTCTCTCTGAGATGACTTCAGACAGGATTGTCTGCTTCCTTTTAAAAAAAAAAAAAAAACAATGGAAAAAAATGTGCTATTTGGGACAAATATGATGTATTTCCTTTAGAAGACAATATACACTGTGTCTTTGGGATGCTTGGAAGGGTTGCATTTTCACACACAGCACCCTTAGTGAAATCGAGCAAGGAGGTCTTTGATTTGTTACAGCTATAGATCCTCCGCTGCCTCTGTTCCCGGGGAATAACTTGGCAGCTTTTCAAAAAGAAGTAATTGCAAGGCTCTCAGTCAAGAAATTATCTTTGAATGTGGAAGCTCTGGACATTTACTGCCCAATTATTGCTACCCTGTTCTGAAATAACATCATCCCTGTGACAGGGAGTTTTCAGAATAATTTACTGTGCCCAAATGGTTTTCAGGCTTGGGTATGTCTGAAGAAAGACTGTCCTTGCAGTATAAATTAGAGGATGAGTACATATACCCTTCAACTGAGAAGCATCCTAAAAGACTTTTTCTATGTAGGTACCACAGAGTATGAGTCTTCTATCCAAAGTCTGACTATCCACGAAGAGAACCTTAGCCTTATGAAGCAGTAATACTTTCCTGATGGATAAATCTGTGTTGACATAGAGCTGGCCATAATACAGAACTTTTTGTAGCAATGCAGTGGTGGATTCCTTTTCACTGCTCCTGAGGTAGCTGTGAATCAGCTCCAAGAGCAGCCTCCTGTTGCATAGATCAGAAGGCTTAATATTTCTGTTCCTGGATACATAAAATAACGCAATCAGCAGTGCATTCAATATGAAGAAGATGAAAAGCCTATAAACTCCAAGCACATTAAAATCTTGCATGAATTATCTCATCCTTGCAGAAGTATGAGTTATCTAGTGAGTGAGGTAGACAGAGTAACAAGAAGTGTTTAACCTAGTCTGGTAAAGCAGTTACTTGTCATGGTTTTATTGTTTTTTTATTAATCCTCTCCTAGCCAGTTCATTTTTATTTCATGAAGTGAAACCTGTTTTAGAAGGTGATACTAGGCAAAGCAGCCTGCAAGCGTTAAATTCACCCCAGGAATGTTCACCTAGTATGTGGGTCCTCTCCTGGTGGTTTTGGGGTTTGGTCAATGTGGGTTGCTTTCATGGGGAAGGAGGGAAAGTGGCTATCTGTAGTAAGATCCTTGGCCTCATGATACTATGTGCTTGCCAAATCTGAGTTAATATTTCCATGGGGCAGAATTACTGGAGATGAGGTGCCAGGGAATCTGAGGGCAGGGTGTTCCTTGCAGCTTGGAATAGAGGTTAGTAGCCAAGCAAATCTTTCAGGAAGGAAGGCTGAAGTTCGGAAAGGTGTGTGCATTTATGGCAAATTCGCTTATCCTCTTGAAGAATTTTTCCTTTTCATCTCTTCCTTCTACCCCAATTTTTGCATCATGGGGAAGATTGCAGCGGTTCATTTTATAAGCTCAGTGAAAACATTAGTTTACCCTTTGTGGTATTAGAAGAGCAGTAGGTGTTGTTTAGTGTTCTGACTTATCTCTGTGGGATTTTTTTAATAGAGTAAGTAGTAAAAAAAACTCAAGGAAAGTGGAAATGATCTGTACTGAAAGTCTGAATAGAGTTGAAAATAGTTTCTATGTATGTGGGAAGAACTTGGATTCAAGTACTTAGTCAATGCAGAGTCTTGGAATAGTTGCTACTTGTCAAGATGCAGTTTGTCTAAAAAAAAGTGATCGTAGGCTTTCACACCTATTATCTTCATTTATTTGTTAGTGTCTTTTTCTGTCTCCTAATCTGTTTTGTTTTCTGTTGTTTTTTTTTTTTTCTTGTGACTGCTAACTGTATTAACTAGCTTTCATAGCCTTTCTATTTTTAGAAGGGACACTGAAGAAGTAGGGTTTCGATTGCTGTATGTGGTTAGTTTCAAATGCAGAGTTAGAGTTTCAGCAGTTGTTTCTAAGTCCTTTTCTCTGTGTCAGGAACCAGGGGGTGATATTTGGCTGAATATCAGACTGTGGAGATGATAGTTGAAACACAGAGGTTGTTTTGCAGTGCGTACTGACTTGAGTGTTCCCACTTGTCCTCTAGGATTGCTTGGAAGGGTTACTGTGTTCAATGCGTTTTGGTACTTGAAGGAATTTATTTACTGGAAAATACTTTTGCTGGAAAGAGCAGTGGCTGCCCTTTAAGTCTGTAGAATTCCAGATCAATAGCCTCTTATTTTTAAATAAAACTCTTGTGGCAGCAAGTAATTATTTAGATGTTGGAAAATATAACTGAATTTTATGTAGTTGAAATTGTGGTTGCTCTTTCTTCTTACATTTTGTCTTGGTAGTAGTAAAACTCTAAGTCTGCCATCTTAATACAAGCTGTCTGTACTTGCTTTTGTATAAATATCCCTGTTTGTAGTGTGTAGGCTGGAAGAGAGCTGAAAGTTCTTAGGAGTAAATTTGAAGATGCTCTACCAGAGATTTGCATGGCCCTTCAGCTTCTGCCTACACTGCTTTTTTTTAGTCAAGCTCTAACTCAGTTTCAGCGCATCTGTGCTGCACAGTTGTTCAGTATGAGGGGTATCTGGAGAAAAACCTGAGGTACTTTTTTGCTTGATCTCTACTTGATCTGTTTGGACAGCGGGAGAGCTTGGGTAAGTCTGTCTTCAAGTTGGTGTGCTGGCTCTGTGGGAAGCAGGTGCATCCAGTGGAATTTATGTTGGAGAGACCAGCAGCTGCACATGTGTTACTAAGTTTGGTTTGCGTGCAGTGCTTACTTCTTTGAGCTTTGTTAAATACAATATTTTGAAAACCGAAATAATTTCCTTGGTAAGCTGGCAGGTCTCCAGCAGAAGGTGTGTGAGCACTGCAGTACTGCGTAAAGGAGAAAGGACGGATGAATGCCTCACAGTACTTGATGGGAATTATGGAATACTCCACTAACTTTCGATACACTCGTGTGGTTTGCCAATGATATTTCCACTTATCAGTTTCAGTAAATTTTAGATTTAGGTCAATAGTGAATGCAGTGTGATATGCCATGGCCTGCCTAGCACCTGTGCGTAGTGTCAGGGTTCCATATGAGGAATGTGCCCTGCTTTTGGACACTCAGTAGGACAGGAAGATGGAAGTACAGAAACAGCACCTCTGAAGGCGTGGACATAGAAGCTAAAAACTTAGCAGAAGGATTTTGATTAGCTTTTTGCCTCCTGGCAAATGTCTAGATTCAGGAAGTGCTTTAAAAATAATAATTGTTTTGCCTTTGACTGCTAGTTTGTGACAGCCTCGGCTCATGGCCTTTTTTTTTTCTTTCCCAGAACATGAGACTCATTACATTGAACAAAAGAGAATGTTTTGGCATGGTTTTTCTTGAATGTGTTTTTTTTTTTTTTCAGTTGGCAGCTGCAAGAGTTGAAACAGTTGAAAAGAGTTGAAACTCACCTATGGAGTTAGCTTTGTGACAGGCTTTGCTTCATGTCTCTTTGTTACACCTTGCGTATGTCTTAACATAGATATACCACATCAATGTAGAAGGGAAAAAAAAAGCCATTCTCCTGGTACAACAATGATATTCCTTTATTGGGTAGAGAATCCAAAGAATCCAATTCGGACTGCTACTCATATTACAGTAGTCATTGAGGAAATCATAGTTTATGTGCTGGTCTTGGAAAAAAAAAGTAAATTGAAAGGTCTGTAACAGTACAGGGTTGATGAGGTTGTTTTGGAGGAATCAGACATGCATTTGTTTTGTTTTAGTTTTCTCTTCTCCTTTTCTATTCTGTTTTAGAACTTTAATTTTACCTAAAATGATGTCAAGGACTATGGGTTGAAATTAAGGAATTAAATTAGACCTGAGCTATTTAGACAACTAAAGATGCTATTGGGCTGCTGTTGGATTAGGCATCCAGTTTCTTTTTTTATTTCTCATTTATGTTAAGCTACTTGAGGTATGTTTACTGTCTTTTACCTTTTCTGACCTATTTGAAAGATGCCTGAAAATATGTCAGAGCCTTTTTCAAGGTTTGAAGTACAATGTAAAAAAGCAGCCCTGGTGTAGTATCTCCAGGTTGACATCTACCGTGGCATCTGTTAGAGTACTAGATAGCCATGTACCAAATGCAAGAGCAATAAGCTCTGTGAAATTTCAAGAGGGGCTATATGACTTGTGATCTGAAGCATATTCATGGCTATCATATAGCTTCTTAGAGCTGTTCCTAACTGCTGTCATTTATGGCTTTACAAGGTGATAGGGGGTGTGTATGCTGACCTAGACTCCATGTATGTTTTCAGTAGTGTTTGAGGGTGTAGTTTTTTGTGATGTTCTACTGCATGTATTACATAATGTGGCCCTGAGAGGTATGGCAGTTCTAATCTTTCTAACCACTGGCAGGTTGGTCACTGAAATTTAAGGAGTTGAGGATACTCAGTTGTATGATTTATATGTCCTGAAAAGAAGAATGGGAGCCCAGGTTGTAATGTAGTTGTGTCAGGTAGGACGAAACAAATCCAGTGACAGTAGAAGATAATCCAGGAATGCATCTGGCAGGCCTACAGGCAGTCAGCAACAACATCAAGATGAGCTCTTTTCAGAAAAAGGAAAAACTGCTGTAGCTGTAACGAAGGAGAAATTCAGCAGAGCAGTCTATTTCCACTGAACCCTTCTGGACTAAATGCCCAAACACTACTAATGTGCGCAGCTTGATTTTTCTGTTGAGAAGCTGAGCAGTTCTCTGTCTAGTCTCAGTAATTCTGAAGTTCTGTTTTGCACTTGAGCACACAGATGGTTCCTGTAGTATAGTCTTTGTCTTACGTGTCAAGAGAAGTGTTTTGTTGAATTTAGTTCTAATTTCACCATTCTTAAATGTCTTCTGTATCTTCTAAACAAACGGATCAATTCAGAAGTCTGTTTTGTTGCTGCTGTTTTTTGTTTTACTGTGTTGTAAAACTTGTTGATCCATGCTATGTTTGCTTTTGTTTTCCAGAGGGGATGAAGATTAATGTTGGTTCTTTAAGCAGTTAAAGCTATTTTAGAATTTAACTGGCCATTTAGAAGAGTAAGAAGACGAACTAAGTCTGAGCAAATTTCAGTCTTTGAAAAAGATGTTTTCATAGAAGAGAAGCAATAGTTGATACTGTGACAAAGGAAGATGTTAATTAAAAAAAAAAAAATTAAGACAAATAGTAGAATTTAGTTTTGAATAACCAGCTTATCTGTTTAAACTTTTGAACTGAGATAATAAGCGATGTCTTCATTACTCCTGTTGTTCCTGTTGTTAGTCATGGAAAAGTCTGTGAAGGCCTTGATCCCGTGCTTTTAATTCTTTGTTTAGGTGACCTCTGGAAAGGAAATTGTGTTGAATACAATTGAGGTCTGTCAGCATGTCCTTGATAAACTCCTGTCTGAGTTTAGCAAGTTGGGGCATAATAACTTCAGGATAAGTACTGAAAGGCTTAAGAGAGAAGTCATATGTGTGTTTTTTTTTTTTTTTGGTTCAGACGTCTTTGACTGTGAATATACATCACAGTGAAGAGAATTAACTATTCATTTTTAGGTAGTCCTGTTTGTAGTGGTTTTTTTTTTTTTTTGTTTGGTTGGTTGTGCGCTTTTTTGTTTTGTTTTTTATTGTTTTTATTAATTTTGATTTCAATTAATTAGGAATGGAGAGTAGGTTTCCAAGAGGGCATGAGGAAAACTTGGGGGAGGAGGTGGAGTGAAATACTGAGCCTGGGCGTATACAGATATATATAGTTAGCACAAAAATATTATTACTATTAAAAGCATGGCTTCTTATTCAGATAGCTCAAGACCAAACTGAAACTGGGGCTTAGCTAGAAGTGTTAGCCTGCATCCCACTGCATATTGGATCTACATGAGCTATGTGGTGAAAAAGGATGCAAGCTTTGTGGCTGAGTATCTGTTCTGGTACAGAAGAGCAGTCGTAGCCCTCAGGGCAGTGCAAATGTTACTGCAGTCAGGCAGTACTCAAAAGTATTTGGAAAGAGTAAAGCTCAAAGCTCAAATAGTCTTTCAGGAGGAAGTCAGCTTAAGATAAAAATCTATCTTTTTCTGAGAGAATTATGCTGAGTTACAGGGTGATCTGTTGTTCACAGTTTTTGGTATTATCCAGTGTCTAGATTGTGATTTTTAGCTTCTTCATCTGTGTATGCTAAATAATGTTTCTAGTCCAATATGAAGAACATGAAATCAGAAGTTCTGTTGCCTATCTTATTTTCTAACAGCCCTGGTTTTAAAGTCTGGGGAATACTGCCTTGGTTTGAATAGCTCTTCGCCTTCCTTTGATGCTAATGCACAATTATATTCATTTGGAATGATCATCCCTTGTTTAGTTTTTGTTCTCTGATGATAAATATATATAGCTACTTTAGTCTTATTACCTAAAATAGGCCTGCCATTCATTACAACTTGTTTAGAATATGAGTGAGAAGTATACAGTACTGCTGATAAAATAGAAATAACATTCCTAATTCACCCTAAAAGCTTATTTGCTTTCTTCTAAGTAGTTGCATCTCATACTCAGCCTGCTTATTAATGATATAGTTAGGTCTTTTTGTTGCTGCGTTTTTTGAACTAACGTACTTCCAGCTTAGACGAAGTGCTGATTGTTACTAATTGAAGGCATTGCCCAGTGCTTAATATGGTTGTTTCTATTACTCAGATCCTCCGTGTGTAATTCTGTCTGTATCACACTGAGGCTTTGCTCATTGTGGGTTCTGATGTTGTAAATTCATGGTAATAGAGTTTTTGCTGTAGTGTTCAGTGAAAATATTAAATAAAATTAGCTTTGTGCCTCAGTCCCAAGGAACTCTCCTTCATGTTTGAAACATACAATTTCCTGATTAGCCAGTCTGCTAATCTCTTATTTCTTTTCAGCTGACTAATAACTTCTGAAAAGGTACCATATCAAATGCTTTAAGTCCGGAAGTTAGGAGCTGAAGTATTTCTTTTGAGTAGACAATCACTTGTGTTATTGAAGGGATAAACTGAGTCCAGCTTGATGAGCATGCATTTGATACATGGGTATCTTTCTAAAAAGTTGGGTAATCATGATTAGGCAGATTCCAGTACAAATGGCTTTCCTGTTAGTCTCTCCGAAAAGTTTATTTACTAAAATGTTTTAATCTATGAAGCTGAAATTAGCTATGATGTTGAACTTAAGTACCTAATAATGATATTTAGTAAGGCAAATCTGTAGGAAGAGCCAATACAGTATGTTCATTGAGGCGACAGTCTTGAACAGTGGATCTGCTTTTAGACCCAGCAGCTTTTTCTTAAGTATCTTTTAATATGTTGTTTTTTATTCATGCTATTCACAGAAGCTATGAATCTGTTTTGGTTTTTTTTTTCCTTTATAAAAGAAAAAGTGATAAACGGATCTGCTTTTTGCAGATTTGCCATTTGGAGGTGGGCTGGTGTCTCTCTCTGCATTCTTGCTACAGGAAACAAGAAATGACTGGTGTTTACCTTTCAGAAGAGCTGTATCCCTTTGGCTCTCTATCTTCTGCTCCATGTCTTTTTTTTTTTTTTAAATTATCTGTAATGAGAATTGTAGCAAAACATTCACTGTAGTTTTGAAATTTGATTTTACTTCTGCTCATATTGCCTAGTGCTACTTTTTGATTGTCCTTTTTTAATTTCAGTATGGCTTTTTTTTAATTTGAAAACTAATGAACCTTTTGCTGTCTAATAATTTCAGTTTTTAGCTCTGCTTGTAGCATTTGTAGTTGTAATATACATTATCTAATGTGGAATACTTAGCTTCTAGCTTATTGGCTTTTTTCTCCTCCTTAAATATGCTGTGCTTATTTGTATTATAATTTTTAATATGTATGAGAAACGAGGTTAATTTGGGCTGAATTCTTTCTGCATCACTGAAATCAACATTTAATACCCGTAGCTCCTTCTAACGAATCTCCTCATCTAGATATGAATTACATGGCTGCTACTGTAGAGAGTTCTGCAAAGAGTCTACAATTCCAAAACGTGTTATCTGGAAATGATTTGTAGGAAAATAAATATCTGAAGATCATCAGATCCTACTGCATGTTTAGATTATACTTGTTATATTGAAAGAGGAAGAAAAAGAAGCTGGATGCTCTCCTAATTTGTGAAGGAGTGAAAGTTGACAGTCATTCAATTTCTTCAAATGTGACGGTTTAAGCAAGAGAGAAAGATGCTCTTAGTATAAGAAAGACACCCTAGGAACCTAATGGGTTTAGGAATCTGTTAGAATGTGTGCATTGCAGAGAATCCTTCCAAGACTTGATAATTTTGCAAAGAGCTGAAAGAAAATTTGTTTGGGTTTCTCGAACTCAATAATGAGCAGAAGCAGAATCGTCACTCAGCAGTCATTTATTCTTTACAGCAAGGGTAACAGAGCCCTGGAACAGGCTGCCCAGAGAGGTGGTGAAGTCTCTTTTTATGGAGAGGGGTTAGACTCATCTGGAAGCCTACCTGTGTGACCTGCTGTAGGGTGTGTGCTTCAGTAGGGCGGTTGGTCTTGATTATCTCTTGAGGTCCCTTCCAACCCCTGCAATTTGGTGTTTCTCTGATCTCATCAATAAGGTTGTCGTGAGGATGTACACAGTGAAACAGAATTTCACCTCTAGCAGTAGACCTAGTGCAGGGGAGATGTAGCTCAGAGAACTAACATAAATCATATAGTAGTTGACTGTAGGTTGTATTTATGGCTCAGAGGTGTTTTACTAGTTGTAATGGGATTATGCCTGAAGGTGGGCAGGTATTAATTCAACATCTCTTTTGCTGAGTGGGACTCAGAGTTGCTGTTCAGTGCTTTAGTCAAGAGTATATATGCCTTAAGTAGAATAGTGGTATATGGAGGAGTCTTGCTCTTTTCTCCTTCGTTATCATGTTCTGTTCATGTTGTCTACCTTGCTATGTCCCATACTGCAATAAGTATTTTAAAAATACATATTGTATGTATGGATGTCTATGTATGGATGTGTATCTGCTGTCTTAAGTCAGCACCCAAATTATTTTCTTTCTGGATCTGTGAGGCTTAGTGTGTGATGTAAACCAATTTTCTAAATTCTCTGCAGAGCTCAATCACTTGAATAGCATGTTGGGTAAGCGATACAATGCGGGAGTTGCAAATCAGAAATCTCAGAATGGTTTGGCTTTTAATGTAGCTCAGTCCAGCTGGATTGTATGGCTGAGAACTTTTTTGGGGGGATGGTTTCAATTTGGTCTTGGGCTTTGAAGAGGTATTTTAATAGTGCAGTGTTTGGAATACATAAATGAGTTTCTTAGGGGGATACCCCTAGCTGTAAACAGAGGAAGGAAGCTGAGTAATCCTGTGGTATGTGAAATGGGAGACGTGAGCCTGTGTTCTTAATTCTGTCGCTAGCATACTGTGATATCAAAAGCATGTCACAAATGTTTTAGTTCTTTACTGCAAAGGCTTTGATTTTTATGGAATTACTCCTAGTGCATGAGATGAAGAATGTTTGTGTGCATTGCTAGAATCTGTGTAAAGTATTATGATGTTATGTAATCCACATTTCCTTTTAATAGAAGATAATGTGAAAAAAAAATCAGGCTTCTTCCATCTGTGCACCCTTTTTCCTTTTCCAACAATACTTGGTTACAAGGAAAGTTCTCTAACTAAATTGTCTTTTTTTATTGTCATTAATAGCTTTAAATAAAAATGCCAAGAAGCTGAGAATAATTTGGAGTATTTAGGAAACTCTAGCTTGTGTTGTTGCTGCAGAGGTGTTTCTGAAAGCTTCAACTTGAGTCCTTTGTTCTTGATTAGAGGAGATCCCCCCTTTTGGAAAATGCTGATGGCTACTTGAATATTAAGACTAGGCATTCTAACAGAGTGGGGAAAGGAAATGCTGCTTTTTTCGCCAGTTATGATGCTAGTGGGCTACCAGTGATGTAAAAAATGGAGATCTCATCCTAGTTACTTCTGCTTGACTGGGCACACTTAACTCTTTTTTTTTTTTTTTTTTATTTGAGAAAAACAGAATGAACGCTACAGGCAAAAGTAACTGACCAGTGCAGGATGTTGAAATTTTCATTGTTACTTGCTGCTGGCCTTGCTGGGGTGTAAGATGGAAGAGTTGCAGATTTTCCCCTACCCCTTCTGTGTACAGAATCATGAGCACAGTGCAGCAAGAATAATTTAAACACAATTTCTCAACAGCTAAACCGAATAATGGAATCATAGAATTGGTCAGATTGGAAAAGACCTTAAAGATCATTAAGTCCAACCACAACCTAACTGCACTACACGAGCTCTAACAGCCCTCCGCTAAATCACATCCCTGAGCACCACATCCAAAGGGTTTTTAAACACATCCAGGGATGGTGACTGAAACACTTCACTGGGGACCCCATTCCAGTGCTTAACAATCCTTTTTGTAAAGAATTTTTCCTTGATATCCAACCGAAACCTCCCCTGGCACAACTTGAGGCCATTTCCCCTCATCCTGTCACCAGTGAGAAGTGACCGACCCTGCTCTTGCTGTAAGCACCTTTCAGGTATTTGAAGAGAGCAATAAGGTCTCTCATCAGCCTCCTTTTCCCTAGACTAAACTAAGCAGCTCCAGTTACTGCAGTCTCTTCTCGTAGGCCATATTCTCCAAGCCCTTCACAAGCCTCGTTGCCCTTCTTTGGACCTGCTCCAGCACCTCAGTACAGAATGGGCATTGATGGAATTGGTGAATCCAGCACCTCAATGTCTTTTCTGTACTGAGGTGCCCAAAACTGAACACAGTACCCGAGGTGGGGCCTCACCAGTGCTGAGTGCAGGGGCAGATTACTTCCCTAATCCTGCTCACTTCTCCATTCCTGATACAAGCCAGGATGCCATTGGCCTTCTTGGCCACCTAGGTACACTGTTGGCTTATATTCAGCCAACTGTCCATCGCCAGATCTGTATGGCATTTCTTTATCACACTCAAAGGTTTATAAGCGCATAGTAATAAAGTTAGGAGAGACAGAATGATTTTTCTAGTCGTCTTGTGGCGAGAGTTTATCCTGCAGTGAACTGGAATGTGGCACGGAATTGGTACCCAAAGCACTGTTGTGGCTCCTGGGTCTATTAGCTTTTTGTTACAGGAAAAAATATTTTGAAGTGCAACTTCTGTTGGCTGTTACTGTGGATGATGATAAAAAGAGTATGACTTGAGCTGCCTTCATGTAATAGCCACCTTTAATTAACTTGTTTCTGTGTATAACCTTCAACACAATAGTTAGAATTGTCCTATTTTGTTGTTGTTTGCCCCCTGGAGGGACCGTTACTTTTTTAATTTGCTGCTGCCTGTTTGTAGTTTTCACGTGTGTTGTTACTGCGTGTTTAAACAAACTAACACACAGGCATGTCTTTTTGGGGTAGTTGTTGGCTTTTTTTGGTTCTGTTCTGATTTTAAACATGAAATATGAGTATCAGACTCTCCTGGTATATTACACAAGAATTCTTGTAATTTGCTGGAGATCAAAGCCATATTTATGGAAATGTTCTTCAAACGTGCAGAGAACAGAGCTTATTATCTGCAAATAATGAGTAGGAAAGTCAGGACTGGATTACTGTCCTGACAGTAACTGAATTCAATTACTCAACAGTCATTGAATTCAGGCCGGTGGCTGCATTTTCTGGGAAATGGAATATGTAGTATAAATACAGCAGTTAAATATTTGTACAACAAAGAATTGGTATGAAATCATACTGTAAACACTGGCATATAACATTCAGCAGTATTTTTCTACATGCTGTGGCTCCTATTGAAGGGGAGATGAAGGGCCTAATTATGAACTCTTATCATTTTTGAATTGGAAACCCTGAAGGTCCAGTTTCAAAGGCTGTATAAAGAGAGGCTGCAGATGTCTATGTTCAGAAAAACGCAGAGGGGACTTGGCTTTGTCATGTGAACTTGATGACCAAGAACTGTCTACTGCAGGTCAAGAGTAGAACTTAGTTCAGTTTCTCATTACCGAAGGAAAATAATGTAAATGTAGAAAGAGGTAGAAATATTTTCTGAGAATAGCTTCAGCATAACTGTGGTGATACCCAGTTTCTCGGGAGCGAGTCTATGTGCTGTATTGGCTCTGTGCCCCAGGGCAGCCTTTAGTTCTGCCCTCCACGCAAGAGGGATTGCTTTGCTGGGTGGTTCATGGGCAGCCAATAGAGTAGGAGTCACAAAGAATGTGTTGGAACTTTTTGTTATCAGCAGAGGATGTGAGAAAGGGGAGAAAAAAGTGAGAGGAAAAAATATTGCTGTTAATACAATTAAAATGCGTAACTGGAAGTGGCTTTTGTTGTTGCCTGTTTGTATGGAAGCACTGCTGGAAATGCTCAGGAAGTGTGGGTTTCTTAAAAGCTATCTGCTAGGAGCCATAGCTTATCTTTACAGAGAAATGTTGTCAAGATGAAATGATGGTCATTTTGCTGATTTTACTTACTGGAAAGAATAGTTCACTGCGATAACACCGTTATTTCAATGAATCAAAACAAGAATAATAGCTATGCTCTTGAGAGATCTTAAGCTTCTGTAGCTCAGTAGATTAAAAAAAAAAAAAGATTAAAAAAATGAGTAATTCTTTGTAATTTGATAAAACTGATTTGGGATGAGGAAAATAAAAGTCTGGTAGACTTGACTTGAACCATTTTGTTTGCAGTTCCTTTTCAAATATGTGTTGGTAGCTGTAGTACTGGCAAGGAGGTCCCTTGAGGGTAGACGCTTGTAAAGTTAAGTTTATGATTATAAAAGGGCTTTTGTTCTATGTAGAAACACTGCAGGATTTGATTGTTTGTGGCCATAGAACTAATACTGGAAATGGTGATGGTGACTCTCGTAGCTGTAGTTTCATACTGTTATTTGGGAAACGTTAAGTTTATTTAAATACAAATTGTGCAGTGCTAGTATTTTCACATACAAACTGAAGTTAAAAGTCAAGTAGGCTTCGTGGTTTGGATGGTCCATGGAAGTCACAAAACTGATGTACCAAACAGGAGGCCTGATGCATGTCCTTCAGCAACAAATGGGTCTTTTAAAAAAGACTTCCAACAGCTGAGTTTAAAAATAAAATCACTAAAAGGAAAATACTTTTTTCTAATAATGTGATTTCTGTGCTTGTTCTTTACATGTTATACTGAGACGTTATGCTTCAATTGTAATGCTTAAAAAATGAAATGGAAACTACTGCAAACTTCAGAGTTAGACACTTGGTAATGAAGAATTGGAAAGAGTGGAAGTTTGGCATAGCAGCTCAGGAAACTCTGAGGAAGTGCATAAATCCTGGAAAACTGCTTCTGCTGTGTGACCCTTACTTGTACTGCCAAGGATGAGATGTAAATATCAACTTCCCTCTGCAGGGCCTTGCAGTACTCTTCATTAATCTATTTGGTGAGGGAAGCAAAATTATTATCTTCTCTGGGAAGTAGGTACATTGCAGCTGGCATATGAGTTTTGAAGTAAAGCAGGATCTGGGTGTTTTGTGGGTATCGTGTAATCTAAATCATTTCTTAATTACAGAGGCTAAAAATACCATTCCTTTTGTCTTTTAGTGAGAGATGGCGGTGTGTTAAGTGAGTTGCAGGAACACAGGATTTCACCACAGGAACTCTTCCTATACACAGTTTTCATGGGAAGTAATTGACATTTGTGAAAAAGAAAAATGCTACTTGAGAGAAAAAGTGAACAGCTAAATGGAACTGTGACAGTAGAATCAAAAATGGTGGTGACAGAAAGGACGGGGAGCAGTGTTGACATTCTAGACTGATGTGCAGAGAATCCAGTAGCCCATGCACTCAGTTCTGGAGAGTGGGGGTTTTTGGCTTTAAGCTGATATGTTCAAGATGGTACATTAGGTGTTAACATTCTAGAGATTAATGTAGATCAGAGAAGAGTTTTTGTAATATCACAGATAAACAGCTTCTAGATTTTCAAGTATTTGCTACTTTGTGCATTGATTAAGCTTCTTCTCTCCTCACAGAGGTTTAAAAGTTGTCATTTTTGTGTTCATGAATTCTTGAAATTTGTTCAGTGGATTTTGGTTTTAACTCTTACAGATGGTGAGGAGAACAAATATCCTGTAAAGCAAACGTGAGATTTCTTAGAATTTCGGTGGACCTTCATAAGCTCTTAAACTGTTCCTCTTGAGATAGGTGCAACTGCGAACTGCTCACAGGCTTGCAAAGTAATTGTGGTGTGTAGAATGATGCACAATTCTTTGCCTTTCTGTGCCGTGATCTCTGTGTAGGAGGATGAGAATTATAAGCTGCAGTGTTGTAATCAGACTTGTCATACGTATTTTATTAATCCAAATACTGTCTTAAGCTGAAGTTACATATGCAGTTTGAATCAGAACCTTCTAAAATGTTCAGTTCTTATATTTAAATGCAGACTTTAAAATAAATTCAGCTATGTTTTCGTTTTTGTAGGGAGTGAGGTAACAAAGAACATTAGCGTGGATTTTATTGCTATAGTATTGTTTCAAAAGTAAGATAAATTGAATTTTATAGCGTTCTTGGTGCTGATTCTGAGATTGTATTGATGCTTATGCTGACAAGTTTTAAGTTCTTGCGGTAGTATTAAATTAGTTATTGTTTTAAAGGTCTTTTCATGCTTAGAACTGAGCAGAATGACTTCACTGAATGATAGAATGCGATAGAAGGAAACGATTCTGTTCTAGACTGCTTCCGCTGAAGGTGTATAAATAAGCAATTTATGTACTTCATATTAATTTCCCATTTTTGCTCTTGTACCTCTTAGTAAAAAAACTATTACTTACCCTTATGTTTCGATGCAAATAGAAGAAATCCTAGTAAACGCACAAGGAAATTTTTGTTTGACTGATGTCCTGGTAGCTAAATTCTTAACCCTTTGGATATTTTAAATTATTTGTTTAATATAGTGTTTGGTTAGTAAAAACACTGGAAAGCATTGTGATTGTTTTGTTTCTTTAATTTATAACTGTGTACAAATAATAGAATAAATTTAGGCATGCTTTGCGGAGAGTTTTGAGTTTGGTGGGGGGTGGATTTCGATATTCATTACAAATGAATACCTATGGTATTTGTGCTGCATGAAATAAGAATCAAGATTGGTGAATATATGTGAATACAGGATTTTTCACTTGTTAGGAAGATGTGGTAACCTCTTGCAGGCAGCTTCTAATCATGTGGGAGAGCAGTGACATTTAGAGAGCAGTTTAAATGATGCATAAATCTAGGCTGCTTTCCTGAATGAAGACTGTTCGCTCCTCTCCTCCTCACCTCATTTCTCATGTTTCTCAGCTTGAGTTTGGAATACAAATAGGTTTTTGTAGTTTATTTTGCTGATAGTTTCACCATTTTGTATCCGTATTTCTTTGTGATATTCAGTTAATAATTCTTTCTGGTATTTTTGGAAAAAGCCAGTTGATAAGTACAATGTCTAACACAATCCTTATAACCTAATTATGTATTTTATTAATAGCTTAAAATGATCTGAAATGAGAACAATAAATAAGACCAAGTACTACGAAGAAGTATGGATCAGTTGGTGTGACTGACTGAATTTGAAATAGCAAAATAAGCTAGTGCTACATGTACATATGCTTATTTCCAGCTGATGCTGCTAGAGGAGGACGTGCAGTACTTAGGACTTACAACTGCTCTAATGTGACTGATACTGAATTTCATTTTCTGTGCATCTACTTTCTTGTCAGCTATTTTATCCCCTTTTCATTTGTTCCACTCCTAGGTGGAATAAATTACTGGCATTAAGTACAGTTCATTCAAATACCTCTAGTATTCATTGCCCTCATTACGTTCTAATCTTTTAGTCATTTGTAAATGTGGCTGTTACTGTTCTAAATAACCATCCTGACTAGCTGTAGCTTGGAAATTAAAAACCCCGTTTAGGGTCCCCATTTGGGTGTGGGGTTTTGTTTGTTTTGTATTCAGCTGTTGAATGTGGCCTTTTTTGACTTGGGAAATTTCATATATTTATTTGAAAAGTAGGCATGTGAGCCTTTACATTCATGCTAAATTAGTTTGTCTTGACATGCATACTAAAATTAGATAAAGATTCACGCATTTTATTCAGAGTGGTTTTGTGTTGCTCCCAGTGTTAGTTAAAGGGGAAGTTTGCAAGATGACTTCAGGCAGCTTCTGTAATCATAATGATAGAGGCAGAGTATCTGTAATTATTTATACAGAATTTATGTATGTGTTGTAAGAAGCTCTATAAACACTGTTCATTATTTTATATATAAGTTATTCTTTGTGGCATACATCTTCTTCACTTTCAGATATGTGAGTTGTAAAGGGGAAATCTCTGAATATTAACTTACAGGATCTACCATCCTGTCAGACTACATAGGATATTGTGCTGTTCAAGGCATTACATCACAACCTGTCCTCAGGCTGAACAGATTACCATACATTGACATAATAACTATGATGCATGTAACTCATCTTGTATTTAAATGCTTTCCTTTTATAAGTAACTTTTCACTGTGCCAGGGAGTAAGAGTGTACTCTGTGTGGAGGAAGAAACGTGGAGAAACTGTAGGCTCCTCTGTACTTGGGTAAAGTGTAGATGAACACCACTGAAATGAAGCCTGTAAGACTTGCTGTGTTTCTTTGCTTGAATGTGACCAAGCTATTGTTGAGAAGTTGACAATTAAAATTACTTCGATTCTCAAGACTACTTTTAGAAGTATAGTCTACGTGCAGTGTATTAAGTAGAATCTCGTTGTTTTCAAGTCACACTTAAGACAACTGTAGTGTCTCTAGTCAGCCATTAACAACTTTGCAAATTATCATTATGTATGGGAGGATAGGTCTGCACCTTTGATTCATTTAGGAAAAAAAACCTGTTTATTAATCAGCATGACAGAAAAACATAACTGCTAAAATGTACTCGTTTGTTCTCTGTCGTTATTCTTCACTGAATGCACTGTCTAATGCATTTCTAATACTTATTTTGATCTGAGAACCAGTACTTAAAATACAGATATGTTCCCCGAGTCTGTATACGTAGGTGTGGGTCTAGTTCAGGAATTCATACTAGTGAGGAGGCTCAAACTAAACTGTTTTCTA
Organism: Lagopus muta; assembly: GCF_023343835.1. Taxonomy (NCBI): domain Eukaryota; kingdom Metazoa; phylum Chordata; class Aves; order Galliformes; family Phasianidae; genus Lagopus; species Lagopus muta. The sequence goes on along the minus strand of NC_064436.1, from coordinate 10,882,766 downwards.
ATGAGCTGACTGGAGTTGGGTGCAGACTAGCTAGGGAAACTTAGTGACAGTATTTCTTCAAGAAAAAGAGTTTTTGTTCAGCAGCACTAGAATAAATGCCTTTCAAAATTTGATTCCCTCTTCTAGCGTGAAATCTTGTGTATCCTGAGATACAGTACTGACTTAAAATCTCTCCATCCTACGGCATTTCATGTTATTTGCTGAGGAGGTAAAGGGTGAGTCAGCAACTGCTATCATCTTAGCAGAGCACTGTTGGAAGCAATGAAGGATGCAATTGTGAAAAATAGTTCTGTGCATCAAAGGTGAAGGAACTGTGTGTGAAATATGAAAGAGTGAGGGGAATAGCTGTCACAGGAGTTTGTGCTGTAACTTCCCATCTCCTCGTTGTGGCAACTTAATAAGCTAGAGTATTGTGGCTGACAGCTGGATACCTCCCAGAAAATACCTGTCTGGTGGGCTGGAATGGAGATGGCATGACTTTGAAACATCAGGAAAGATCACAGAGAGGGTGTCTGTTCACTTACATAACTTATGCATACAGGTGAGGGAAATGATTGTCTGCCAAGTGTTTCAGATCATAGTCACGTGCTTTTTCTGTGAAAGTGACTGAATATAGTTTCATTGATGAAAACAATGAAATATTCTTAAATTTATCTCTGTTACAGCGTAGTATTGGGAAGAAAAGGAGTAGTGAGATGTTTGCTTTTGCGTTGAGTTGTAGGTACAAAAATAGGCCTTGGTTGCTGCAAAAGGTATAATAGACCACAGTGACACCTACGTTGTACCTGAAAAGAAGAAAGCATAGCTTAGGGGATATGAGATTTCCATCCTGAAATCATTTCTGAAGTCAGCAGTGAATTTCTGTTTTTAATAAAGAAATAAACCTTTCAGTTTCTTAGGAGAGAGAGGTCTGTATAACGGTCAGAGCAGCATCAAAGATTGTTTGTTTAAAGATGGCTGATGAGTAGTCTGTTTTGGTGTTTATATACTTAGTAGTTTAATTCCAGTTATGTAGGTTGAACTGCATAACTGCAATTTAGTCTAGGAACAAAATTTCTCAAATGAAAAGCTGCACTTGTATGTTTTTCTTTGCAGACAGTTTTGGAAGTCTTTATGTTTGGGTAGCTGGAAATGTTTGTTAGTAGACAGCTTCTGATAAGTCAGAAGAGGCATCTGCAGTCTTTTCCCAGGAGCTGCCAGAGGTTCTTGTGGGAAAATTTTTCTCCCCTCAAGGGTGGATTGTTAGCAATGCAGAGGAAGCATCAGGGGGCCCCGGACAGAATATTAAGTTGCATGTCAGAACTGGACTAATTCTGACCTGAAGGGTCATAATCTAGGGAAGAGATAGCTGTATGGGTTTGCTAAAATGGACTTTTAGAGATATATCCTGTGCACAAATGCAAAGAAAATAAGTTTGGGAAAGAATATTTAAGGTGTTTACTCCCGCTTGTCTAACCTGTATTTCTATGTCTTCTAGCACAGTAAATCTGATGAGAAATTTTAGAGTTGCCTGAATCAGAATTGAATTACCATCCACTAAGTAATATGGACACCAGACTCAGCCTCCTTACTGTATTTTAAATATTATCAGCAAATATCATAAGGTAACAATCCTAATTGAAAAGTCTGATTTTTCTTTGCTTCTGTGGGAATACATGCAAAAGGTGACCCACGTGTTTGAGCAATGTTTGACATGTGAAGTAGATTCTTCACCTCTTAAAGATATGCTGTCAGCTAAGGAAACAGTCTGCAAATCCGTTCTGAGGAGCTTGGAGTCAAGAATAATAGAAACAGGATGAATTACAGTTGTCTCCAAGTGTATGATGGTGCGTTTTCTGCTATCACAAGCATTTGAATTCATGCATTTGAAACAATTGAGATAAAGTAACAGTGCACGTAATGAGTTGATTACAGTGTAACTGAGCAGCAGATACAATACAGAGAGAGGGGCGAGCAAGATGCCCAGATGTGTCGAGGGAACTGCCTTCAATTTACAAAAGTTAGGCTTTTTCTCAAACCTGTGAATAATGTGACCATTTTTTGTTCAAGGAAGATGTGTTAGGACTGGACGAGATAAGATCATCTGAGGAATGGAAGCTTACGGTGTCCTCATGTTGGAGAAGCTTGGCTTATTATCCTAATCAAATGAAGTACAAGAGGGCGTACGATTTCTTTCCTAATACATCAAGAGACCAGTGTGAGGAAGAGAAAATAATTACTTAGCTAAAAGATCATATTGGCAGAAGAGCAAATGAATATGTGGTCTCTGTGAATAATGCTTGGCTGCAAATTAGAAAATGACTCAGAACTGTTATAGCAATCAACTTCTTAAATGACCTTCTGACCTTTCAGTCAGAAGAGTGAGAACAGAAATGGAAAGAATTCTGAGCTGTAATGCAAAAATTTTGTGCAGGGATTCTTATTATGTATTGTCTACAATTCTAAAAGATTGAAACAAATGCCCCCAGGGGTTGACAGAATGATAATAGTGTCTCCTGGAGGGACCTTAAGTAGGATGTGTACTGGAGATATGTCTGCTCCAGTAACAAAAAGTTTTAAATACTAGGTCCTTATAACTGGCTAGTTACTGCAAATAGTGTCGTTTTGAATTTAAACTATGATTTCTGAAGAACTTAATGTGATTTTTAAAGAAATAAATACAAATTGTGAAATGCAGTCTTTAGCATACTCAAAAATGCAATGTTTATCCTGCAAAGAAAAGAAAAGGTTCATTCTTAGTTGAAGTATTCAGAATCACAGTGCGATTTTACCTGCATTGATGCTAAAGTTCATGTTCTTATAATATTATTGAGCTGTCAAGCTCATTATTAAATCAGTCCAGCAGTATTTACCTTTATTTTTGTAGTGAATCGTATACTGAAGTGAAATAATTGACTACCTATTGGTCATACGCTCGTTGAATGCTTCTCACCATCCTTGGCTTGTAATCTAAGCACTTCTCTCAGGGGGGACTTGAGAGAGAGTACATGTTCTTTGGCTCTCTAGTATTGCTTTTTGGCACAGGTTATCTGATACTCATATGGAAATTAGTTTCTGGTTTTTTTTTTTTTCTGTAATATCCAGGTACCTCAGGCCCTGTGAGCAGTGTTGAATGCTTTCATTTTAGGAAGGTATTTTTCCCAGAAATTCGAGCTTGAACACTAGGGCTAGTCTGCAGCTTCAGGAAAGCAAGATGCTCAGACAGACGGACGATGAGACAGACTGAGCAAGACAGATCAGTCATATCTTGCTCAAGTAATATGCACAGCTTCATGAAGAAAAAAGGAAGTACCTACACTGTTTTCTTTTTTATTTTCTTGTCCTATTTTCATCATTATTCTGCTGTGAGCGTTCTTTGAGATGCATTTCTGTAACAGCTAGCTTTCCCTGGCTGCAGTTACCTGCTGCTTTTTTTGTGTAGTCTGTTTTGGTGATTTTTGGATAGTGCAACTGCAGTAAACTGCCTGAGGTATTCAGACTTGAGCAAGTAACAGCTCCCTGGTGGCTGGCCCATATAAACGAGGAGCCAAAGAAGCTTAGCAATGCTTCATCAGTGGCTTGCAGGCAGAATATGCCTGCTGTGATTTCTATTTCCTAGTGAAAATGCAGACGGAAAAAGGGCATCACAAGCATCCTGACTGGAGTTCTTTACTCCTTGGATTTTTGCAGATTGGTCTCTGTATGTGAAAGAATTTAAAAAAGTGTTTGTGATGTGGTTTCCTGAAATCATCATGGGGTAAAAAAGCAAGTGCCTTACTGCCTGACTGTAATAACCAGGTACTTGACATGTGATTTTTCTTTTACATTACAGTTATAACTTAGTAAATGCCCAGAATATCCAGTACTTACATACAGCTGGAGTGCTTTTTTCCAAATGATTAGGCTTTGTGAAAATGAGCTGAGAGATGGAGAAAATGCATGTATATAATTGAGTGGTCATTATATTGAATGATTTACTGCATTATTATGCTATTAATATGCTATTAATAATTACGGTGAGCCAGTGTTTTGCTACTGCCCCATCATAGCTGAATGTGTTGCAGCTAAAACCTCTGTGATTTTTCAGACTGCTGCAACTTGTAAACTGTCACTTGTAGGTGTTCCTTCACGTTTGCAAACTGTGCACTGAAACCACAGTGCAAAGGTCTTTGTAAGCAGCTGGTTACGAGTGAGTGATGATGATTTCATCATGCCGAACAAGAATTCTTTGAAGCGTTGGTCTGCATTAACTCTTGGGTGAGAGTCAATTAACTGCAGCACTATGTGGCATTTTCTTCTCCCTTAAAATCAGCGTACAACAGAAAGTGATAGTGCCAGAGTGTCTGAACTCCAAATCACAATAAAGAGCAAATTAATTACTACTAGTAGTAGAGCTTCTATTTTTAGTGATGCCAGGACTCAAATGTTAATTGTCTCTAACTTTTAAAGAAAGTTTTTGTTACTTTTAATCTCTTGCATGTCCTTACAGTTGACAGCCCTTTTTCTCAGGATAAGGAAGTTTTTTGAAATAAGCTAGAAAAATGAATCTGGTGCTTGTTCTATATACTATAAACTATTTTCTCCTTCCATTTTTCATTGCATACAGTGAAAACAGATTAAGATTATTTAGATTTATATGGCTAGATACTACAGCTTTTTCATATTTGCCTTGTCTGCAAGAGATAAATCAAATGTGGGCTTTTGTCTTCAAGGATTAGTTGTTTATTATATGAATTGCTTTGGAAGTGAGTAGACATAGGTATCATGCAGTTGTTATAACTGTGATTCCAAAGTGTGATTTTTCACTTCTGTATTTCAGTTTTGGGGCGTATGTAATCTTAAACTTTGTTGGAGGAGAGCATGCCTTCAGTGCAGCCGTTTCTCTAGTTGGCTGTGTGGTAATTTCCAGACTAACAGTGTCAGCAACTGAAGCTGAGAGCAATGCTGAGTTTGGCCTTAGACCCAAGTCCTGTGAAGTCCTGAATTGCACTGCAGTGGACCATTATTTAGATAGGGCCTGCATCACTTCCACCATGGTATGGTGCAAGACAGCGTAGCTTCGATACGACTGACAATTACACTGAGTCAATAAGCCTTGGTGGTCTTAGCCAGTTCTTTGTAGCATGTCCCAAAGCAATCAGATGCACAGAATTTACTGTCCCTTGGCACAGTCCGCCTCTTCCACTTGGACGCTGTGGGAATTGCATGTCTATTGAAATACCTCACTTAGGGAAGAGTTCCTATGTAATTTGTTATTTCTGAACTGCGGTTTTCAATTTTCTTTTGAAGGTGAATCTGATCACAAGCAGTAAGTAAATTAAAAATTTGTTAAAAATTCAAATCAGATATCTAATTTCTGCTTGCACCTAATACATCCGGTTTTCTGCACTTAAATGAGGAGGCATCTCCTAATGCTTGTTCTGTGCCATGTTGACAAATGAAGTGCACCTACACCTCTTCATAAAGAGTGCAAGGTGCAGCCTACACAGAGAAGCCAGCAGGAAGATACTCAGTTGCAGAGAAGCTGCGTAGGAAAGCAGTTTAGGATGACTCTTAGAGACTAAGATCATTGCATTTTCTATTATCTTCAAATTCCTTCTTCTAAAGTGTGCCTGTAGGCAGTACCTAGTCTCACTGCTGCACAAACAAATGCTTCTGACTCCGCACCCTGCGAGGTAATGTAATCTCCCACTACCTGTGAAAAGTACCAAAATGTATGCAAGTATACCAGCCTTTCTGCTTGACCCTTTCAGGTAAAAAGCAGCTGATGCTGTCATTTCATATACAGCACGTGGTGGAGACATGCAAATAGTTAAGGAGAGTGTGTTTTATGCCACTGAAAAAGAACTGATTAAGGTTGATATAATTTCTGTATCTTCTACTTCTGTTTTAATTTTAACGCTTGTTAATCTCTCTGCCTAGTATCTTTTCCATTGGGACTGTAGATCCTTGCAATATTAGATGCTTGCCTATTGGGGAAAATATTTTCCTCTTTACTTTACGTGGATTCTTAAAAAAAGTTATGTAATAATGCTTGGAGAATTTGCATTACATCCCCCGTAAAAGCTGACAAGATATTGATGGAAGTGTTGTACTTTGCTCACTTTTATGTTGATTGAACTATTCAGCAAATTGCTGGTCTGTTTGTTGAAAGTGAATGTTTCTCATCTGTATCTTTTTTTAGAAATAAGTTTTCTGTAAACAAGCAAGTGTGATGCCCCATGCAAGGTATGACTGTACAATACACTCATTTGAACAAATGGAATGTAAAACGTGCTCACCCTTTGGAAAAAAATGCTGATTTTTGTAATCAGCGCTACTGCTATGTTTGTGATAAGCTGGCTTCTGAGTGCCCGAATTGGACAACTTCTTCCCTCTGTCACTGCAGTGCACATAACAAAAGCAAATTCTGGAAAGACCAATGTGATTTTGCCTTGGCTGGTGTTCTTGTAATGTTCGATGTTCAGGCATGTTGGAATGGCATGTATCTTATGCAAGCCCATTGATATTGTAGAACCTAGTGCCACTTAAAGCATTTTCATCCCTTCTAGCACACATATGTGAAGCTACCACTTGTGTAAGAAGAGTTATAAAGCAATGTGGTCGCTCTCTAATGGCTGGTGGTGCAGCATAGCTGGCAGGTGGGTGGGAACAGCGTCCTTGTGAGCTTTCTGTGGAGTTGTGGTGGTTGTGTTAGCAGAGCTCAGTGTTTGCCTTTGATGCCAAGAGGGCTGTGAGGGGGAAGAAAAGTGCAAATGCTCACTATCCCTGAGCAGCTCCAGATGATATAAAGGTAAGATGTCTGCGTAGGTTGTGCTCTTGCACCGCTGCTGGAGTTGCACCAAGGCGATGAAATTGAAGGCCTTCCTGGCACAGTCTAGTTCTAAAGAGTTCAAGTCAAATTTTCTGCGACTTTGTTCAGTGGACGTCACCAATGTTTTGTCACACCTGGAGAAAATCTGGTTGTTGTGAGGCGCTGGGTGGGTTACAGGACAGGGCAACTTAACAGCCAGCAACAGTAAGTGCAGGGAGTTCACTGAAAGCTGTGGGGGATTTGAGGTTGAGTAACTGAGTAAAGAATGTAGCATTATTTCTTGGCAGAACTTAGGTGCCTTTTGAACTAGCCCTTCAGTCACTAACCGAAACACCAGGACTTCAATTAGGCGCACACAAAAGTTTTACAAATAATAATTCTTCTGTCTTCTGAACTCTTGATGGCATGCATGGATCTGGCTTAGTGCTGTGATTGACCGGAAGAAACATTCCTTAGCAAAGGCAGCTTCATATGATAAAAAAAAAAAAACAAAAAAACAAAAACAAACAGGTTATTAAAGCTGAATTTAACATCTATACCTAGAGAAGTTTGATGCTTGGATGTCTGATCTGTGCACTAAAAGTACGGGTTAGATACTCGTTGTTCTGTGTATGATACTGGACTTATGGAAACATATAAGGTTAATTATAAATTGTCACCACTCCGTGCCCCAGTGTTTTTCCTGGTGTTGCATACTGTACTATGCACAAACCGTTTTAATATTCCAAGAAGTACTAGAATACTCATTGTAAATGTTTTCTATTTGACCTAGGTCATAAGATGTATTTCTTAATTACTTTTTTGATCTCTTCATACATATGATATCTCACAAGGTAAGATGGAATCGTGTGTTATTCTAGGAAAGTTAAATCTTCTACCACTTCTGAATAATCTCGCTGTTCAAAGGTTTGCGTTTTGCTTAGGAAAATCTGGAGCACATAAGGAGAAGACAGAATTTACGGTAAAATAACGAGTGTCTGGGATTGAAGTCTACCTTTATATTTCTATCTTGTAGTTTTACAATACCGCTGGGTACATTAGGGAACGCTAGTTTATGACAAGCTTTAAAAAAATGCAACAAAACAGCTTGTTTGATCAGGTGATAGAGGAGGAGAATATTTGCTTGTGAAAATGCTTCTCATTTTTCTGCTTGTCCTTGCATTTTGTGTATTGAGTTTAGAGCTAAGGGATTATTTTCTGTCTGTTTACAAGCTATCTGCCTTTTGTATTTCTAATGATGTGTACCTGGGCCTGTGGAGACACCTCATCATGTACTTTGATAGTTGTAGTATTTTGAGCAATTAAATATGTTTGGGGACCTACACTAATAGACAATATGAAAGGGACCAAATTATAGCTCCCGTATATGACTTCTCTTTTTAATGAATATTTTAAAACATACCTCTCAAGATAAACCGAACAAAAAACAATTCCAAAAAAAAAGGTAAGTAAAAATAACCACCACACATACTTAAATCACAAATCCAGTTTCCCTTCAGCGGAGATATCTTTGATATCTTAAAGTGGCTTAGTCAAATACCAGGATTACGAAATATAGTACTCATGTACATCTGGCTGTCTGACTATTGGTTGGAAGGCAATCTTCTGTAGGTCATTCCAAAGGTAATACCTCTTATTTCCAAGGAAACGACAACTATGAAGAGCACAATAGGACTGATAGAGAGAACTCTCAGCTACAAAATGCCATTTTTCAATGTGGTCATTACCATTAGTTCTGCATTTTCACCAGTGGTGTGCCAGGGTCTGCAAGTCATTCTTTTAAAAAAAAAAAAAAAAAAAAAAAAAAATCTAAACCAGCTGAAGGAATACACTGTTTACCAAATGCTATGATGGTGTTGTTGTTAAGTACACATTGCCCACACAGCCCAACTTTCAATGCATTAGTGTTTTGTTTATCGTCTCCGTAAATGTACGGCAAGAAATAATGAATGTCAGTGGTTGCAGTGTTTTCCACGTGTAAGTATTCACTGAGACACCTTTAATTTATATGCTCTTCCTTGTCAGATGCTGTTCTGTCAGACTGCCCCTCTGCTGCTATCTGTTGCATGGCAACAAAATGCAAGAGGAGGTTCAGCCTTTATGCTGTACTACCTCTTGCTCTGAGGGCTGACATAATGAAATAGGACATATTACTTTCAGAACAGTTTTTTTACACACATACATCCCTTAAAAATCTTCTCTAATATATATAGAAAACATTAAAAAAAGAAAAAAAAAATACACGAGTCCTTCTCATTTTTGGAAAGTAACAAAAAAAAGTTTGACTTTTTTTTCTTCTTCCTCTCAGGTCCACACCACTGTCCTACCTGATCACAAGGAGCCAAGAACAGATGTTGGAGTAAGCAATTTTTGTATATTAGTGGATTTTTCACCTCATCAAAAGACGCAGACGTAAAGGAGAAATGGCATTCTGCTTAAACTGCTAAACAGGAGCTGGCAAGCTTGGTTTTTTAGAAAAAGTTGATTTAAGTGAATAATGAATCAAGGGAGGGGCAACGTACTTGTTGATTGATGTCATCCCATTCACTAATTGTTTTCAGTTGAAATTATCCTGAGGCAAGCACAGCTACCTAGACTTCTTGCTACTTGCCATACAAGCCATCTGGATTGAGAGCACAGAATTGCATTATCTGAATGAGCCTTGCCAGTCTCTTTCTCATTTTTACATGCAGAGTATAAACAGTGCGGAATATAAATAGTCCTGCCAGTCTGGTCTGTTTTTGGCAAAGATATTGGGATTTCTTTTTAGTTTTTGAGAAAGCTACAGTTTCCCAGATAATATGCAGGTTACTGGGGGTAGGAAACATTAGTCCTGCTAGAGCTGAATAGAAGACCAAACAGGATGTGGGGTTTTTATGTTGTGAGTCTTAGGTGCTGAGTTTCCTGCATGATCCGGGCTTCCTTAGCAGAGTTTCCAGCACTTCAGCTACTGTTCAGAAAGCCTGTAACTTGGCAGCACTTACAGGCTAAGTGAAATAATCGACGTGTTTCATCTTCTTAGGTAACTATTACAGAGACTTTTTTCTTTGGCTAGGTGGGATAATTCATCAAACTAGTCAAGACTCATATTTTCAGATAAATAAATACAAGTATTCCACTAGCAAAATTATGTTGGAATATTGCTCTGTAATTGGAATTACAGCAGCTGTTTTGTTTAAAGTCTAATTTTCAAGTGCTAAGTTCATTTGGTTTGTAGACTGCCAGTTTAGGTCCCCAGGGTACACGATTTCTCTCCAAATCAGTTCGAAAAAATTTATGTCCAGCATCACTTAAAATTAGACTCCTTAAACTCTGCATTTTGGTCATGGAATTTTTCACAAGTGAAGTTAAATTTGCTAGTAATTCCTAATTGCTTTGCTGTATAAAGGAAGCTTTGTTATAAATAAGCATAAGAATATGAGACAAGAAAATAAGTGGATTTATTGTTTTTTAACCCCATAAAATTATTCCACTTCAATTTTGTGATTCTGGAGAGCTAGATGAAGCACTCAGAGATGGTTAGTGGATATAGTGCCCAAAGCTCCTAAATTATGTGAAAGGACTGTGTGGTCACCTCTTAACCTTGATCATATGAGGATTCCTACTACGGATTCTGCAATGGATTTGTAGTCTGTTGTACCGGAAAAAGAAGCACCAAACTTGTATCAGTTTTCTTTGTGCCACCACAGTTTTAACGGAAAAAATGCTGTCATGACTGATCTAAAGGAAGATGGAAATGTCTGTGTGTCTACTCTAGCAAGACTGTGCATCACACCTGGATGTATTGCTAACAAGTATATGTTTCACTTGGCAGTGAAAACTAACCATGATCTTGTCATTTTTCATGATAAATTTTGTATATGCTTTTATTTTGGCTTCTTGTCTGTCCAGCATTTCCCAAATCCACTGTTTTCCCAGCCTTCCTTAGACTCTTAGCTTCTGTCATTTTTCCTCTTCTAGTTAAGTGCCAACCAAAACACAGGAAATGAATTACTACCTATTTTAAGCCTGTATTTGTGATAGGAATAAGCCATAACAGTTGATCTAGCTTATCAAGTGAAGTCTGTTGTTGTGGCTTACGTAAATTGGGGATTGGGATTTAAACAACATGCATGAAAATATATTGTAGTATAGATAAAAGAATGCCTATATTATTATATAATAATATATATACTGAGGTCTATACAAGAAATATTTAAATGTGTATTTATTGCCATATGTAAATATTCAATATTTAGCTGAGCATTCTTGAAAGAAAACAGACTGCAGGGTTCTTTTTGTTTATTTTTGTTGCTGTTTTTTAACCAGAGGAAGATGTTTACTCAATAGTAACAAATCCTCATTTTCGCCAGGTTTGCAGTTGGGCTCTGCATCTTGTGTGTTGATTTTACATAAGAGCAACTTGATTATTCTTGAATTTGAAGATCCAAGACTCTGTATAGTTTTCAGTGGTATTTTATTTTGATTTCAACTGTGTAGTGAAATCAGGGTAGAATAATAAACACAAACGTGTTTTTTTGATAGAATTTGCAAAAATGCAAAATAAAATAGTTAAAAGTTATTTATGACAAGCAGTATTCAGTTGTATATTGCAAAATAAATGCGTAGAAGCTGATAATAGACAGTTCTCTCTACCTTTGTTCCTAGGTCAAGGCCAACACTGGTTTATTTGACTAAATCAGATTGTAGTATTAGGTAGTGGAGTATGAGCAGAGGGTAAAAAGTAATGAAAAGCCAAGGAAGATGAATTCCTCATTAGTTTTACTTGGACCCATTTCTCCAGCATATTCAGGTCTCTGTGAATGGCTTCCCTTCTCTCTAGTGTATTGACTGCACTGCTCAGCTTGATGTCATCTGCAAACTTGCTGAGGGTGCACTCAATTGCATCGTGTATGTCATCGGTGAAGATGTTGAGAAGCAGACCCAAGGCCCTGAGGGATACTGCTTGTGACAGGCATCCACCCTGACATTCATCACAACCATTTGGTTACTACCAGCCAACCAGTTCTTAGTCCATCAAACAGTCCATTCTTTAAATCCATACCTCTCCAATTTAGAGGGAAGGAAGGAAACGAGTATTTACAAACACTGCTATAAACTAGAGAAATACAGCATTTCTATTAAAGAACATTTACTGAACTCACTTCCTAGCAAATACATAGCAAAGTAACTTCATAGTAAATACATACATGTCAGAGTGGTTCTCAAGAAAGGGAGAAGTTCCTGCCTGTTAAGCCAGTATTTAACAAATTTGTGGTAATCATGTTACGGCTACGTAACAATTTTCTACCATATAATGTGTTAAATTAGTATGCAGGAATGTTTCTAGGTACCAAGGAAAGATTTGAAGACCAAAAAAGTAACAATTAAAATTTCAAAAATTTCAACAATAGAGATTTTTTTTTTTCATTCTGCTTCATTTTGTAGCGAAGCTTCCTGGGCTGTACGACTTTTACAGTAGGAGACTTGGTGAAGTCAAAGGAACAACAGTTGACCCTTACCCTCAGGTAAGTGTTTTCATCTGTTGTAAACCAGATCAAGTAAATAATCCATGGCATTTGATATTCCTGATTGACTGTTTGAAACTCCGTATTCCTTTGCTGATGTTAGATATCAGCCTTAAGTACTTATTTTTCTACCATATACTAACGCAAAAAGAAATACCTGTTATTTAATTTTATTGGAAACAGTAATTTTTTGGTGTAAGCGTATGGAGGAATTTCAGGGAAGTATTTTGTTTCACAGTCTCCATTAGAAAGGAGTGCAAGATTCTCAGTTAGGTTTCATATGTGTGTCTTAAAGAATAGGCATTGTACAGTTTGCTGGTTTAATTACTAGCCATATTTAAAGATGATGGATGTAATGAGTTAAGTCTTTTCTCAAGTGTGAAATAAGTGCAATAACCTAACCTCATCATTACTTGCAGCCAAATGTCAGTGGGGTTTGATGTACAACACTGTTCAGTGACATAACACTTAACAGCAGGAGAGTCATGACCAATGTTTGAAAACTAGGGTTGTGCTGAATAGATATTTACTAAAGCTCAGTACTGACGAATACAGTTTTCACCTTTAGTGCTGGCTTATGGTTATAAAATACATTAAGATAGGAACAAAAGCTATTTTAAGATAAGGGAAACATTTTAGCTTGTGATGTTTCAGTATGAATTCATTGGATTCAGACATGGTATTGGAGCCAGCCTTGAGTTCACTGTTGAAAGTGCAGTGTTCAGTGGCGTTGTCATAGTTCCATCATGTCAAAGTGTCCTCATTTTTGAAAGGAAACTTTTTGACATACTTTTTCTATTACTGTACCAGCCTTCTTTTGTAGCATTGATTGTTCGATATATATTTAACTTGCAGGGAGAGGTTAAAATGCCTTGATGTCACTTTCACCCAAATACAGAAAATGCCACATATACCAAGAGGATAACTTGAATTTTTTTTTGACAAAACGGGTTTGGATAAAATGTGAACTGAAGGAAATGTTTACTTAAATAAATACCAATTTAATGTTTGTAAAAATTTATTCTTAGAGGATTTCAAATTTTCAAGGTCAGTTTTGCAGTTGTTTAAGTACGTCACCTTTGTTTCTTTGACTTTCTTATCAAGCAATCACTATAAAATAATACATACATGTATGAACTTTTCCCCATTAGAATTCAGAATTTCTGTACAGCCAGTTTTAGCAAGACTCCATCCTGAAATGATTTCGTGGCTGCTTCATGTCATTGTCATCCACCCCAGGAAGTAGATAAATGAGTAAGGTGAATCTCGCAAAGATTTGAGGGGAAATGTTAAGCTGAAATACTAGAAACAGAGAATGGATTGAACATTGCAGGACTTCATTTATTTATATGACAATTCTACAAAACATTGTTTATCAGTGAACTTGTTTAAAATCCATGTTGATTGAGATAGACTTGACTGTGGTTCCACAGAATAAACAGAAGGCAACAACATTTTTATACAAGTACAGTAGTTTAGTGCTTACATGTCTCAGAATGTATTGGAGAAAATAGGTTTTATGGTAGTTGGTACATTAGCCTGTACTAACTGCATTTGTTATATATTATGCACTGGAGAATGGGGCTTGACTGGAAATCATGCCATTTGCTTTTCAGGCAGTCAGTAGCTTTGTCATTTATAATTAACACTATTATGCAAACACAGTCTGTTTTCTTTTTCTTTCTGTTCTTAAGCCTTTTTTGGGGAACAAGGGTATAGCCATGGGAACCAATTAGCAGGCCTGAATTTGCATATTCACTATGCAGTTAGGAGACTTAATGAGAAGTGCATTGGAGGTGAATAACTACTGTTTTCAGTCCCTCTAGCTCACCTGCTTCTTCGTTGCTTCCTTTCTGGATGCTTGTGTCAGCCTTTTATCACTAGAGATGTTGAAGTGGATGTTTCTGTTGTTAGGGCAGTTCTAGGTAGCTCTTTCTCTCCTCTTAGATGGAACTGATATTAGCCTGGTGGTCCTCAAGGACTTGGGGTGGTAAGCAAACCCGTCTATATAATAAATCTTCCAATAACATGAGAAGCAATTGTAGTTTTAAGCCTGAGGTGACTTCAAGGCAACTTCAAAAGTATCTGGATTTGACTTGGTAAACTAAACAACGATCTTGTATGTAGCACTAATGGAACTACTGCTTTAAGTTTGAAACCTACTGCTTTGCTTGAAACTACGCCCCTAGGGTTTACAAGATGATGGGACTTGAATTGCTCCAGCGTAGGTGGGTGCACACTGACATGGGACTATGGCTGCAGCAGATGGAGTGAGCGCTGCAGAAAGAAGGCAGGTTGGACTGAGTGGGAAGGGATAGACTGAAGCTTTGCCAGCTTTGCTATTGAAGCTTGCATCCTCTGCTTCCAAATCTGGTTTAGAAGTCACTCTTCAAACACTGTCTCCTTTATTGATAATATTTCAAATGCAGGTGCTCTGTAGGCAAATATGGGGCAATTGGTGCTCTTTGTCTCAGGCTGCTTTAAATGAAATAACTCATCAGAAATTTTCCAGTTCCACAAGCCAACTGGCATTACAGCCAAATGTGGGCTTCTCACACCGACAATTGTTATATTTATTCTTATTGTTCTATTTCACCTCCGTACTGCGTGTGTGCCACGAAAATCCCTATGCAGGTTTGTCAAGGTGCAGTCTGTGTTATACTGAACTCCTGGGGTTCTGTAGTGCATCTTGTCTCATGGCTGTAAGCAATTTGGCACAGGGACAGTCTTCACTGCAGTGCCTCACTGCAAGCTGCACTTTCAACTTTATTAAACAACAGCAAATAAGCTTTTTTAACCTCATGTTTTTTGAAGCCCGTTAATTATTTTCCTAATGATCTGCTTAACAGTATGTGTGTGTGACATTGTTTTCTGCCTGTCTGAGCAAATGACCTGAAATAAATACATATAATTAATTTGCAGTACTGTTCGTTTTAATACAAAGTAAAATAACACAGATCTCCATCTTATTTCAGTGATCAGCATGTTTTTTTTCCCCTACTGTGTAAATCCTGTGTAATTCTCACTTTTAATTATCCTTTAAGCATAATTAATCTCATTACATTGCTTTAAAGTTTTAAATCCATGACATGTCTGTTGTTTGAAGACGGTCATGCACCAGTGGTATTTCAAATTCAGTGTCTTACACAGATTATGGTGGTTTCTCCCTGGACATGCATAGAGTTCTTTCAATGCAATTACAACAGTAATACCACTGTTTTATTCCTTTTCACTGTCTTAGAGATATGTTTCACATTTTAATATTACATATGTTTAAGAACAGATCAGGAGTGATTTTGAGAAGACCATCCTTGAAAAATTTGGTAGAAAATAAAATTACGTCAACTGTATTTCTACATGTACAGAGAAAGCTCAAAAACTTTACTGTTGTCACCTGTGAGCAATTAGGAGGAATATTCAGCCCTCTTAGGCAATTCAGACAAGGGCTTTTATCAGTTCATTTGCAAACTGAGCTTCTTTTTATTCAACTTCCAATTATACTCTTAGTTTGTCTTTAATCTTGCATCGGACCTGTTTTTATCTAGGTCAGCGTCAAACTTGCAGGTCTCTTTGACCTTGGAAATCGTGTTTACTAAAAAAAAAAGGAGGGGCAGGATTTTTCTTCTGATAGTCAAGTGAATGACCAGGATTACAGTCGAGTGCTGTTGCATATTGAAGTCAGCCTGCTAATGAGGTTGTCCCTTTCACACTTATATCAGGACATGCTAAGTTGTTGAAAAATTGTCAGTCTTGTAGCAACGCACTGGCTCCGATTTATGAAGATGTATATGATGTGCTAACATCTTCTATATTCCCCTTTTCCTTGGGTAAGCTGTAGTCCCTTTGTTGAAGTAACTTAGTTCACATGCTGGTTGTTATCTAGGAAGAAGAAACCAAGTCAAACTGCTGTGTTGTAATAACTGAGAGCAATGTTCAAATTTCAGAAGGAACTAAAGCTGTTTTTCATACATTTAAAAATTATGTACTTTTGCTCGTAAACACCCTTTGGACATAGAACCTTTCTACCTCATTATTTTTCTTTTGTATACTTCGTTAATTAACATAGCCTTCTTTGGTTGCGAGGCTATTTAGAAGTGGTTCATTTAAATTGTTTCTTTTTTTATTGTCAGTAATGAATTTGTCTTAGAGCAAGTGAAGAAATGACATGGAAAATAAGGTGAATTGTGTATTTTGAAAGGGTTTTATATAAAAACATTTGATTTGTGTAGCTTCAAGTTGAGTGTGTTTTACTGAAACACACACATTAAAGGTATAATGACCTGTAACAAAAGATGTTTATATTGGAAGCTCAAAGTAACTGTATTTATAAATGTATGTATGTAAAATTTACATAAAATCTTTTGATTTAGCATGATAAATGAGTATTCATGCGTGAAAAGTTTGATATGGCTTCTTAACTTCAATCACTCCAAAAACTCAGCTTCCTCTGACCTAATTAAGACTCCATACTACATGCAGAATTCAAGATGGTGTAAAAATGTGGTAGTCGGGGTTCTGCAGCCTGTATTTCAGCAAATAACCTGAGAAAGTCCAAGCTCCACACGTGCCAGGAAGGCTGAGCCGGCATGGGCTTGGCCTGCATGGGTGCAGGGCCTACATGCGCTGGTGCTGTGCCTCTCAGGAGGTCTTGTGACTCCCAGTGTAGTGGTCTTTATCTTGGCTATTTGCTCAGAGTTGTAATGCTACACTGTACTAGTGGTGTACGACAGAGCCGGTGCTGGGCTATGGGCTCGGTCCTGGTAGGGAAAACTTTGAGTAATGGTTGGTATTTTTACTGATCCTTATATGATATGATGTGGCGGTGTTTTTTTTTAAGATCTATAAGCAAGTCCATGCTAAACTTGAATTTGTTGTTTTGCAGTGAGGGTTTCCCCAGGAATGTAGAGGTTTTTATTGGAAATACTTGTCTAATATTTTTTTCTATGTGTTTCTTTTGTGCTGCTCTGCAACTTTGCATCTTTATTTCTCAGTTGATATATGGCATTGGCCCAAATCCACTTGTTTTTGTTCTTCCCCTCTGTGCTTTTCAATTTTGCTGAACTTATTATCATCGTTGCTAATTTCTGCTTGGCATGTGTTGTATTGGTTTTTTCATTACTGTCAAATGGTCTGTTACATTTATTTCCTTCCTTCCAAAAAAATCCAGCCATTCAGAATAAGCCAGAGGAGGCAGATGATGCAGCCTTGGTGTTTGAATAAAGTTTTGCTGTCAGTGGAAGCCAAAAAGCATTGAATTATTTTAGTTTAAAGTCTTATTTCTGCTGAAAGGTAGCATACAGTATTCTTTGTTTTGACGTGCAATTGGAATTACCTTTTATTTTTTCCCCAAAAGTATTTGTAGAAATAATGAAATAGGAATTCACCTGCAGTTGTTATCCTCTCTCATTTAGTTAAAGAAATGGAACTCATTCTGTGTAATTACCCTGTAGAGATACTACAAAAAGAAAAGTGAGATTTAAATTTGTTTCGCTCTTGAGATTTAGCGACAAATTTATTAACCTACTAAACGTATTCTTTGCAGATGGTTAGGAAACAAAGCATCGCACTGTGTAGTGAGACTGCAGGTAATAAGTGAGCTATTGGCACAACAGGTAATGGCCCTTTTCCTCTGTAATCCCCAGAATACCATCTAGAATGAGAACTTGACAACATGCATGGATTCCTCCACCATTTATAGCAGCTTCCAGTCCTCGCTTTTATGATGAAAACATTCCGTTTTAGAAGCGATATACAGAAAACATAATAAGCCTTATTGTTAATGTTACCTTTATGGATGTAAATACACATCTCTGCAGCTATACAGAAAAGGGAACTAAATGTTTACTGAAAGTATTTTTATTGATGGAATGAGATGCTGCATATGACCCAGTGTCATGGGATTTTTTTTTCCAGAACTTCAGATGGTGGAAAGACAGTTGGTACCATTGAAGTCAATCTTGTGAAGATGGGAGAACTAGAAGATGGAGAGCCAGGCCATATCACAACAGATTCACAGGATCAAAAGGTAGCAATTCA
The DNA here is from genome assembly GCF_023343835.1 of Lagopus muta. Classification (NCBI taxonomy): domain Eukaryota; kingdom Metazoa; phylum Chordata; class Aves; order Galliformes; family Phasianidae; genus Lagopus; species Lagopus muta. The sequence goes on along the minus strand of NC_064436.1, from coordinate 10,864,430 downwards.
GTTGATTGCACAAAATTAAATAGAATTATTAGTTGCTCCAGATATTTAAATTGTTCATACCACATTGTGTTAAGTAGTTAATTAAAAAATTATGGGGTAAAGTACTGTTCACACTTAATCTCTCAAAAATAAAAATAAATGTTACAAAAACACGCACAATTATGTTCTGTTATTGATTGCCTAGTCCCTCTCCTTTTTTAGAAATAAAGAGTTGATTTTGATTTCAGCTGATCATCTTTGATCATTCTTGATCAACACCTGTCCCTAGAGACACCATAAATTATTTTTTTTTCCCCTGGCAGTTCCTCTGTTTTCTGCCATTGAAGTCATGTTCATGTGGACTTTTAAGTGCAGCCAGTATCCACAATACTGATAACCTGGCAAGAATGGAAGACAGGCAAGCGAGAGAAGAGGTGAATCCCCTTGAAAAGGGACAGATTCAGCTGCGTTTCATGGTAGCATACAAGGGAGGGGAAAATCTATGGGTGTAGTGGGTGGCAATGTACTTAGAATAGGGAAGTATTGAGCAGAGGGTTTGTGTAGGGATTTTTAATTGAGGCAAACGTGGTGGGAGGCAAAAGGAAGAGCAGAAGGGGCTCGGAAAGGGTAAAAATGCTCTCCAGTTGGCAAGTCTTGCAGCCTGAAGTGGTGGCAATGCCAACTGGAGATGAAACAGTGGAAAAGGAAGAAATAGAAGAACCAAAGGAGGGGTGGAAAGGATTGATGATGAGAGGCTTGGGCTAGGACAAGATTCAGAAACAACCACTCTGTATGATGAAATGATGAAAACTGATCGTTTTCAGTTAATAAAAAAGGAGTTTACTTAGAGTCCCTGATAGTTCAATTCGACCTGAGATGTCAAGTGGTACGGAGTACCTCATGTCGTGCTGTTTGGTTGAAGATCTGAGATCTGCAGCAGAAAATCTTAAGAAGAGCCATGTTAACTGAGTTTACTGTCGTCTTTGGAAGCCTTTTTTCTGACTAAAGGAGGAACATGAAAAATATTAATGCTAGCACATTTAAAAGTGGATTTATGCCAGTGGACTTGTACCAGTTGATTTTTCCATTAACTTTTGATACTTTTATACATTAACCTTATCAAAGGAAACGTTTTCTAATTCACTTGTATAACAGATGACTTCAATCACAAACCACAACCACGTTTTAAAGATTTGTGGCTTCTACTTCTGCTTTGTTTAAAAACTCATTGAGTGCTTTCTGACGCCATGCTTGTGAAAGCTACTGAAAGAAATCCCTCGGAAACCACATCGTTTGTCAAAAGTTATTTTAACCTGTGCCTTTGTATTGGCAGGAAATCTTTGTTTTCTTATGGAATAGCTGACCGTATGTTGTCATCTTCATTGTAGTACTTCTGAGTGTTTTACTATATTGGAACATACAGAGAAGGAAATCTGAATGGTAATTAATGGTATGGTTGGGAAGTTATCAATGTTCTTTTTGATCTGCTACTTATAAGCCGCTTTTATAAACGCTTATAAACTCCGTGTCATGCCACAATGTGCAAATATAAACTATTGTTTTCTTGTTTCTTTTGTAGTGTGCATTGGTTCGTGAGTGTACAGCACCTGAAGGCATAAGTGGCAAAGACAACTTGCCTTCATTAAATGCAGGTGAGTATTTTAACTTCAGTGTAAGAGGTGATTATTGGAACATCTGGTCTTGAAGAAATCACTAAAATTTGGAGCAGATCTCTCTAAGGACTCTTCATAACATGTAGAGATTTATTAATATTTTATGTATTTTTGACTGTGTCATTTTTCTAACAAATGTGAAGAAATCTTTCAGACGTGTAATGCGTTATGAAATACTGTTGAAATCTCCCATTCCAAATCTTTTACAATTGAGTGATTTTTCAAGACTGTCATTGACTTCAGTGGGCATGGAATTAACCTCGTAAGTTTTTTTCTCATGTCATTGCATGACATCCTGTTAAAATAATTATGTCCTATTTGCAATTGAATATCCAGGAGAATTAATCTTTCTCCTAGTTGATGGCATGGTAATTTCAGTTCAATCTGGAAGCTGCACATCCTAAAACTGAAGTAGTGATGGGCGAGGTATTCTCAGTTCTACTTCTGCTCTGCCCTTGTCTGTACTTCACTGAACTAGAATTCTGATTCAATATACTGAGAAATATAACATGCTGATATGCTGCACCATAAAAGTTTTACTAGCCCAAGTTTATGAATCTCTACTGCTCTACAGTAACAATGTCAGAAATAAGTTAGATGTGTTATCTGAAACCACAGCACTGCCAACTATTCTGTGCATTAGCTGCAGGCAGTTGAAGAGAAATGTTACTGAAGTTATAACGTTTTTAAAACCTTTATAAAAACTTTGTCTTATTACTTCACTGATAGGACAGGAGACATGGTAGTGCAGCTTGGCAGTCTGATGGCAGCACTAGAAACACACCAAAATAGTCTTCCTGTGCGTGAATGAAAGGTGTCTTTTTTCTCATGATGTGTTGAGGCTAGATCGGAACCGGAGAAAAACTTACTAGAACTGCAATTTCTCATTCCTGATTCAATGCGAGGCTACAAGTGTTTGTGGAAAACAAAAAAATAATTGAGAATCTCTAAATGGAGAGGGACCACATCTGCTTACAGAAATTACTGAACTGGAAATAGCTGGAGGGAAGGAGTGTTTGTAGGCATGGATTTATGGCTTTTCTTGGAGATGAGGTACAGAGCCAGTTGGATGATCTGGTCAAACTTAATGCAGCTCCTTGATTCTGAATGTCATCCAGATAGTGAGTCTCAAAGCAATTCTTAGTCAGAAAGTTGCTGTTTGCAAATGTTTTTTTTTTTTTAATTCACTGCCTCCTTTAGGTGAAATTTTTTTTTTTTTTGATGGGCAAGTGTTGTATTGTGGGGAATAATTAGTGGTAAATTGTTGGAGCTCTCAAAGTAGATATCAGTTTTGCAAACAGTGAAGTTGAGGCCTCTTCGCCAAGAGTGAATGCGATTCTGCAATGTATATAGACAGCACTTAGGTATCTATGTTTATTGTTCTCATATACAGTTACATACCAGAAAATCGACCATCACCTTTCGCAGAGTTTTTGTGTGTTTTATTTTTGTTGATTGGAAAAAGCAAAATTGAAAATGTCATATATGAGAAATGACAGCGCACAGGATATTGGAAAGAGTTTTCAGATGCAGGCAGTTTGTTCTATTAAGTACTTATTTCTCCATTTGTTTTCTGTATTTTTGACTTCCTCTTCTTGCCCTGGCATTGCCTGTGCTCTCAATAGACATTGGGCATCAATTTCAAGTTTTGTCAGTCCCACTCTTTTCACCTTATTCTTACTGAATTCGCAATTACTTTTCTTAAGAAATTCTTCCTTTCCTTTTCTACCTCCAGCCTCTTTTCCCAGTCAGTCAAGCTTCTTTCCCAGCTTGTCTCCATGACTGAGCTTTGTGTAGGTTAGAGCTGTCTCTGTTGCCTGGAGATGGGCTTTCTGAAATGGGTTCTAGTATTGCCCTTAGGCATATTGTACCACAGGTGAGCTGTGTCCAAAGAAGGTATTCATCCACTCTGTAGCAATGACACAAACACAGTCATATGAGTATTAGAAACTAGAAATGATACATTTTCAAAAGAAGTTGACCCCTGGTGCATGTGTAACGTGTTTAGCTCAAGTCTGTTTCAATTATTTACATACTAAGATTTCTTTCCTTAGGCTTAAATCAGTGTCAGATCTTGGTGGATTCTCATGGATATGGTAATTAGAAGACTTACTGTCAGAATTGAAGTTTATAAAGCACAAAAGATTACAGATCTCATAATTCTAACGCTATAGACCTTCCTGTATTTTCTTGCCCCATTCTCCAAACAGCTGGACCATTTTAGCTGAAAATTTCCAGAAATAATTTGTTCAAATCAGGCAAAATTTTATGTGGCGAAATCAGAGGCAAGGAATGAAAGGTAAGGAAGAAGAATATTGTGGTGGAAGGTGAGAATTACCGCCTGCTTGCAGTGTACCTTGCCTGCACTACTCTCCCTGCTGTGTTCATGCAGAACTACAATAAACACAGATTCCACAAACATACGTATTACATGTGTATGCTGTTGTAAACTGCTCTGTCTCTCCCATGTTGTTTATCAGGCCTTCAAAACTATGAAACTGAAAAAAATACCCGTGTTTATCTTTAAGCTTGCTGGCGTTATTCTGTAAGTTAAAACTTTATATATATAACTCAGAATCCTTGAGTTTTGAGGCACTTAATGAGTCAGGGGAATGAGTATATTTCACAGATAAATATAATCATTCCATTATATCCCCAAGGATTGAATCTATATGTCTCAATATTGAGTTATTCATTTCTAATAGAGGAATGCTTGCCAGCAAACCTTTCACCCTTTGCAATGACAAAAAGAATAAAAGTGATTAAAATAAAGCAAAAATGAACAAAGTTGAAAATGATCCTATCATAATACATCTATCCTAAGAAAGGAAGATACAAATAGAAACAGTAATAGTAAATCGGTATATGGCAGCTGTATGCTTTGATTTGTGTTGGATAGGGAACAAGAATGAAAACAGTACTGGATCTTTCATTAATTTTTTTATTTTATTTGCAGGAGAAGCAGCAAGAAATAAATTGCATGAAGTAAAAAGCACAGAGATCTTAAAAAATGAGAATGTGCAAAAGTACGGATAGTCAAATATATGGTACCGGCTTTAAAGCTTTGTGCTATAAAGAAGTGATTTTAAAGTAAATCTTTCTTTTCTTAAACCACTGAAGTTCATCTCAAATTGCTTTTTTCTAGTGCCCTTCATGATCACTGTCTAAATACAGGAAGGATTAAATTTATGCAACTTTCACTCACTTTAATAACTACTACTTATAAAATCTAGTTGTAGACTTACCATCCTGACTGTTTGGGTGCCAAAAGCCATCTGGATTTCTTCTTCAGGCCATTTGGAGAAATAAGAAAGAAAAACATTTAGTAACTTTATGGAATCACGTAAACATTTCAGTGTTTCGCTTCACAGGAAAAGAAAATATTGTGCAGCTCTTATTGTCTACCTCACAAAGTAGCAAGCAATAATAAAAATTAGAACTAATTGGTTTCCTTCCAGTCCTTTTTTTTTCTGTGTTTATAAACGAAGCTTTCTTCATAAATGCGTGGAAAGATGTTTTTGCTGTTTTTTTTGCCTTCCCTTTATTTTTTTTTTTTTAAATAAAGAACTGTAAATGGCTTCCAGTCTGCAATTTCACTATCATAGATGTTACCATTTAGTAGTATCTAAAATGACTTAAAAATTCTAAAAATGATAAAAGAAACAACTTGAGATCCATGTTTCCTAAATGATACTAGTCTTCCTTGCAGTTATGCTGCAATACTTTTACACTGTGTTTTTTTTTTTTTTCAGTTGGCTTTGACTTCTGTTTTTTTACTGGTGGTGATGATGAGGAGAGATGCAGGGGGAAGAGACTGTTAAGCATTCTCTGCTTAGCTAACCATTTTGTGTACGTGCATAAGGTTCTCACAGACAAGAATTTGGTGATTGTAGTGGATTGAATGTAGATTCAAGCATTGCTCTTGGAAAAACTTGCTTTGAAAGCTTATTGGGAAGTAAACATAAGAAGAAATGGTGAAGACTTTTCCATCTAGGTCATTGTTATTTGAAATCTCATGGTAAATGTTACCAGCCTGCTTCATAATGAACAGGTGGTGCTACAAAATAATTAAATCAAAGAAAGAAAAAAGTGACCTGTTCTGATTTCTATTTTAAGACAGTCCTGACTTAACCAAGTTTATTGAGCTCCCTTTGACTTCTGGAGATTGTAATTTTGTATCTTGTTAATGGAAGATGATTGGTGCCTTTTATCTGCTTTATGGATTGACAGAGGCTGTCAACATTATTGAAAATTCAATTTTATTAACATAAAAGTATCTCAGTGGAAAGCAAGGAAAATAGGAGAAATCCCATTTTAATGAAGTAATAGAGTAAAGCCCAGACACAGGATGCAAGTTGATCGTGTGTTGAAGATGTTTTTGTTTTTTGAGGATCCTCTGGCTGTAAATGTGCGTACTGACATTTGAATATTGGGGTATTTGAGGTGCTAGTAATGAACAGAAATTCTTATTGTTCATTTGCCATTTCCATCAATCATCTTTTATGCCTGTTTTAGAATAGTAAGTCGATCTAGTTTTTCTAAATAAAATCAATCGTAAAAGCAGGTAGACTATAAAAGGCTTTTAATTTCTAATCAGACTAGGTAAAGAGATCTCAATGAAATGATGGAAATGGAAAAGCAACATGAGTATTTGCAGCATTCTTTTCTTTACCAGCAGCTGTTTTATTTACAGATAGCTCTGTATCTGGAGTCTTGTTTCAGGCTTTTTTCGGAGGATTTCTTGATTAGTAATGCAAGATGACTTGTGTAACTTTAACTTACTCTGTTTCTCATTCTCTGTAAATCAGCTTACATAGGCAATAATGATTGCAATGAGTTGTAAAAGAAGCTGATATTCCTAATAGTTGTCATGGTTGCCACATAGTTGCCATTGGGAGTTAAAGGGTTGATGCTGCAGTTTCCTCAGAAAAGAATGAGCTCTTTAACTCCCAGTGCACTGCATGGTATTTTGATGATGAAAAACTACGAAACCATGACAGTGGTATATATCATATTGACAAGAAGTTTCTTTTCAGCACACATGAGAAATGCTTTTGTTTGAGTTACAGACCATTCAATGGAAACCTGGTCTGAGGCCGCTTATTCCATAAGGCTGGTAGTAGAAAAGTACTTTTGGAGGTTTTGAATGGCTGTCTGAAGTCATTCTGCATTAGCAAGCTGCTAATGTGTGTGTTTAATGACAGTAATTTGTGTCCCATTAAACTTATTTACGAAGTCAAATGATAGTTTCTTTACTCAGCTTTTTCCCAGCGGTTAAGAGTGGGGTGGATTTGGGGAAGAAAGGAGAGCACAGAAATTTCCCATCTGAACACAATTGAGAGGTCAGAGCAGAAATATTGCCAAGATGCAAGAGCTTTAAGATAAAAAACACTGTGGGTTTTAAGGATAAACTTCGAAGACATGAAGCATCTTGGTTTTCCTAAATATTTTGATTTTCTTATGCCAAGCTATGAGTTACAGCCATAATCTGGGAATAGAGCATATAATACATTTGCAGGATTGTAATCTTTATTTCTATGAAGTACCAATTTCTTCATCATATCGGCGGTAAAGTTTCCATTAACATTAGGAACACTTCATCTATTAACATTAGTGACTCCTCTCCGTATGTATCATGGAGAAGATGCATCGAATACTGCTAAGCTGCAAGACACTCTTCACTTGTCCAGTTAAATTTATTATTCATGTGATTATAGCAGATAGTAGGTGATAGCACTGACTGCAACAAGTTCATTGTTTAATTGTGCGTTTTGTTTTTCTTAACTGTATCTTAAGTATAAGAATAGAGAGCATAACTTCTCTTTATACTACATTGAAGTACTAAATTTGCAGAATACCTGCTGTGATTTATCTGCTATATTAGCAAAACTTGGTCCTCTACGTGCTGCTATAATAAATAAAACACTAATGTATTTAATAGATTCTTAATGGCTTTGAAAGTAATTCTGCAAGCAACGGGAGGGAATAATGTATTGTTTTTAGATATTTTGTTCTCATAAATTTTCAGTCATATAACCACAGGAAAGCAACCTTAGAATTTTTCTTCCCTGCAGTGTTAAAAAACCCGATCTGTAAGTTGTACAGATTTCCTACTTCTGACAACAAGTGGATGCGGATCCGGGAGCAGATGGCTGAGACCGTCCTGTCCTTCCATGTTCCTAAAGAACTGATCAATCTACACATAAAGGAGGATATGACAAGGTAAGGATGATGAATAAAGGATGAGCAGTAGTAAATACTACGTGTTTTCTTACTAAGAATAAAATACACGATGAGCTAAAAATATAAATTGAAACTGAGAAATAGGCTGAGTGTACTGTTCTAGGGCAACAAAGCTAGTAAGGGATCTGAGCACAGGCCTCATGAGGATCAGCTGAAGGAGCTGGAATTGTTCAGTCTAGAGAAGAGGAAGCTCAGGGGAGACCTCATTGCTCTCTACAACTACCTGAAGGGAGGTTGTAGTGAGCTGGGGGTTGGCCTCTTCTCTCTTGTAAACGTTGATAGAAATAGAATGGCTTCAAGCTGCGCCATGGGAGATTTAAGCTGGATGTTAGGAAATGCTACTTGTCTGAAAGAGTCAGGCACTGGAATGGGCTGCCCAGGAGGTGGTGGAATCACCGACCCTGGAGGTGCTCAAGGAACATTTGGATTTTGTGTTGAGGGACATGGTTTAGTGAGAACTGTTGGTGATAGGTGGATGGTTGGACTGGTGATCTTGAAGGTCTTTTCCAACCTTGGTGTTTCTGTGATTCTGTGAGTCTTTGGACTTGTGAGGCTTTACAGTTGAAGCTGAACAACAGAATTGTCAGAATTCTCTAAGACTGCAGTGATTCTTAAGTTCTGAGTAGTGATCTGTTTTAGAGTACAGTCATGACTTGAAATGCGTAATATGGATCCAGATATTATATGGTGGATGGGGTTGGATAGTGCAGCCAAGATTGGCCTTGTGTTCCATGGTCTTCCAACTGCTGTGGGGCCTGGTGTTATCATGTTGCAAGAGAAAGATTGTCTTCTGCTCTGGCTTGGATCTGGAAGTTCTGGCTTTCAGCATATTCAGGATCACAAGTCAGAGCTGATGTTTTTTCTCGGCTTCAGAAATGTTGTTTTTGTTCCTGAGGGACCATTTGTGGCACTCACCTAGTGCAAACTGTGGTTTTCCAATGTCGCTACCATCATTTCCAATGCATTCAAGCCAGTATCCAGCTCCATTCGCAGCTCCATGTCTGTCATGTCCCATTTTGTGTGGATGTGCTGATGGAGATGCTCTTCATGTGGTGGTGTGATGGCTGTCTGTGACAATCTGAAACATGGATTGTCTTTTTCTGTCATCACTGCTGAAACACACCACCCACAGCCTCACTGAGCTCACATCCACTGTTTGATCTCCATAAATGTTCAGGAATCATCCAGGAATGTCAGTGGGTGCTGTGTTTGCTGCAGAGAGGAATGCAGTGATACGCTTTTGCTTCATATGCACTTCCACATCAGATGCCATTTTACCAGTGTCCCTCTGCTGCCATCTGTTGCATGGCAACAAAATGTAACGGGATACTGTCAGGAAGGTTCACACTCGGTTGCTATACCTCCAATATCTTCCTCTGATGTTGTGAGCCAATGTAACCAAGTAGGAGGCATTACTTTTGGAGCAGCCCTCGTACGATACTGAGATTGCTGCAAACTTACTGCTGTGTTAATAAATTGTTCCAAATCCCATGCTTGAATTGAAAACATTAATTAGTTACTTGTCCTTTGGGATGTCTGAAATATATTAAAAATACTGATTTCCATCAATTTCACAGTGGTTATTTAATGTGTTTACTGTTTGGAATGTATTTTGAATCTATTCAGTGAAATAAGTTCTGGTATAACACATTGCAGTATTGTTAAAAACACTTCAAAGATGCATATATATTTAAATTATATATTTTATATATAATACATATATTTATATACATTATATAGAAATGCATATGTATATATAATTATATATATAAAGAGAGAGAGTTTGAATATCACGGGGTATTAGTATGGATTTTAAATTGCATAATTTCCAAAGTACTTTGTTTCTGTTATTTATCCTTTTCATTGAGAGTTGCCAACAATTCCGATGAAGCTTGGTGGCTGTGAAGTACTGTTGATGGAACTTAATTGTGGAAAAAATCATTCTCTTTTTAGCCGTGACTGAGAACAGAGTTGCACTGAGTCACCAGTGTGCCAAACGCGCAGTACACAAATAGTATCCAAATCCAAAATATTGGTTTGATTATTGTTTGGAAAAAAAAAAAATAAAAGTGTGCTGGTTAGTCTAGGAAGTTACTTTGGTCCGGTTGACTCTCAAGAGAGTGTACAGGAAGACTGTTAACTTGCTGAAGGATTTCCTTTTGCGTTTTAGTGTCATGTGTGGTTACCATAACATTGCTGTTTTGACCTGATGAGCACAGCTGTAAGGCTGAAGATTACATTTTAGAGAAATTGTCACTTTCTGTTTTGTTCTGTTTTACAATAAAGAAATGTGGGGGAAGAAGAGCTTGGAGGGGAGCAAGCTTGGTGTAGGGGGTATGTGACAGAACTACTGCACTGATACATAAACAGACCTTTGTAGAAATAGTTCCACAACAGTGTGTATGAGAGTATCCAAAGAGTAGACCTTATAAAGCAGCTTTAATGGAACTGTTGGAAAAGGAGTGTAGTTTGTAGTCTTTGCAGTGGTGCTTAACGTGTCTTCACAAAGTATTTCTTATTGTGGACACAGTTCTTTGGAGCCTGAAAGCATTCTTGCCTACAGAGAAGAAACAATATTTCACTTTGCAGACCATTGCATTTATACCAGATGAGTTTTGAATGTTAAATTATTGTAGTATTCGGTGATTTGACATTCTTTATTGCATGGTTAAAAATAGAGCTGAAATCAGCAAACTTAGTAAGAGGCGTGAAAACAGACCCGAGATAATAACTTGATTTCAATTGGGAAGGGCTTTTGATGTTTCTTAATAAACTATCTTGGATTAATTGGTTTCATTTGGATGAGCGTTAGCGGATTAAGGAATTAAAGCCGTCTCTTTTTGCCTTTTGATACAGGAATCAGGAGCTTAAAGACTTGGGAGAGCTTGCACCTCACTGGGACAATATGCGCAAAAGTGTTATTGCTCACTGTGATCAGATGTTGAGCATGTATCAGGATACCCTCGCAGAGCTTGGAAAACATACAGGTATGGAAGTAGCCTCCCCTCAGCTAGAAAATTTAACTGTCAACCTAGTCAATGCTGATGATATACTAAAGTACTCAGCAGAAATAAAACATATAAAAACAATATAATCACTTCATTTCTGACATACCAAGAGGTTCCCTGCTTCTTCCATGTTCTTATTTTTTTCGAGGCATTCCATCGTGTTTTCACAATTAAGGTAGCTCATGGTTATGCAGCAACCAAAAAACTGGAAAAGTGGCTGTGCTTCTTTAAACTGCATATTCCCTTGAATGTACTGCTCTAGTAATATTGAGTACCATCTGACAGCTGGAAACAGTCTTAGGGAGTTCTGTCAGGTTTTTTGAAATACAGGTTGCATTTAAGAGTGTAGAGAGCAACTGTAATACGTTTTACATGTCCTTAATGCATTTGTTGTTGCCCAGGTCACGTCAGAAAAGCACATAATTTATGTAGGGTGCACAGTCTGCCCACAGTCCAGAAGTAGCACTGTGTAATACTTTTGCTTTTTTTCCACGTGTAGTGGTCTGATGCATGTGAGCTGTTCATTTATGTTTGTCAGGATCTTGTGGAATGTAATGTATTGTAGTACCCACACACGAGTTGAGTAGAGACAGCATCAGTGACAAATGTACAGAGAGGCAATGGGTCTTTTCATCCTGTGAAATTCTTCATAAAATGAACAAGAAAATACTGCAGAATAAAGTATTTATGCTTTCGAATTTATTTTGATTGTTCACAAATAATTTAAAGAACTTAGGATAACTCTTTTGTATTTGGGAAGACTGCTGGATTACTTCCTGGCTAACACTCTATTTTGAGCAAGCTATTATTTTGTTTGTAGCATGCCTTCCACCTCCAGTATTGCTTTTGAGATAGTTCTGGAAGGAATTGTGTAATTGTGTGTTCTGGAATTGTGTTCTGAGTGACTGCAGAGGCCTTGTCACTGCTTTCTTGCTAGTGATCCTCATGATCACCACCTTATTATGCATTTTCTAAGGCTGTGCTGATATTATTGGATATGCTGTTTCACTCTGTATTCTCATTATTAGTTATGTGACTCTGTATGTATAATCTTGCCAGAGGTTAGCAGGACTTTGTGCATTGTGCATTTACATATACAGTGTTTGGTTACATCTTCTGAAATATTAGGTAATTACAAGGGTTAACTTGCATTGTTTTAACTGTTCCTAGCTTTTTACAGTTGTATAAAAAAGCCCCTTTTTATTTGCTGAGGAAACTGTATGACTTCAGTTCAGTATACAACTAGATAGTTTTAGAGACTACATTTTTCTTTCACAGAATTGGGCAAGTTTTTTATAATTTATCTAGTGCATTTAGTAGGTGAGACACAAATCCTTTTTTTCCAAAATAATCATTAAAACTGTCAGGTTATCTCAGGTCATCTGTTATCCATCAACTTATAGTAGAAAACTGAGCGCATTATTTGTAACCTTGTATTATTCAGAGACAGCATTTTTTGGGGGGGTTACAGGAAAACAGAAATCCTGTTTTAGTATGTCAGCAAAAAAAGCCCTTAACTGAAACAAAACTTTTTGGCAGCAGTGGGGGAGGAAGCTCATCTGTTACACTAAATGTGGGATAATCAATAGCATTTTGGTTGCACAACTGTAATTTCTCATGTTTATGATTGCTTACCATCATCATAATATCCCAATTATGTTTTTGTCAGACTACTGTGTGAAATGACTTAAATTTCAGCATTTCAACTAATACATATTTTCTAATGCTTTGTTAGATTTTGAAAGCATTCCATAAAATATAGTATGCAAGGAATCATACAGATGATGAAAGGAATCAGTATGTTAATTAACACTTAGAGGAAAATATTAATATGACCTTTTGGGATTTAAAAAAAGGGGGGAAAAAATAATTTATTAAATATAAATTGTGCAAGGCCTTTATTGTGACAAGTGAATTTGAAAAGGACTGATGATGTTAAATGATTTGTCTTAATGAGAAATATGGTAAAGATAACTACTCATAGCCAACGTGAGTTCAAAAAAGGAGAGTCCTGTTTAATTTAAACTCCTTTTAGGACAAGGTTATGAACCTGGTTGACCAAGGAAAATCAGTTAATGTAATCTTTTCGAATTTCAGTAAAGCCTTCAATATTGTTTTTACAGTATTCTTATGGACAAAATATCCAGCAAACACTTAGACGAGATCACAATGTGATGGGTGAGCAATTGGCTGATGGATAGGGTAGGACAGGCTCACCAAGACGCTCTGTATACAGTTTTGGCACCACAGTATTGAGAGGACCTTAGAGAGCATCCAAAAGGAAAACGGTGAAGGGTCTAGAGGGCACGGTGCTATGGTGAGAGGCTAAAATCACTTGTTCAGCTCAGAGAAGAGGAGGCTGAGAGTAGGTCTCGTGATGGCCTAGTTTCCTCAGGAACTTCTTTTGTGACAGTGATAGGGAATGGCATGGATTTGCTCCCCAGGGCAGTGGTCACAGCACCAGGCTGACAGAATTCAAGAAGTGTTTGGCCAAAACACTCAGAAATATCGTTTGATTTTTGAGTGGTTCTGTACGGAGCCAAGAGATGGACTTGATTTGTAATTCTAACTGTGGTGGACCAGGGAACCCAATGTTATTGAAGAGCATAGAGCCAGCACGTGAAACAAAGTAGGAACTTCACTTTCAAAAGTTAACAGTCTAATAATTGTACTGAAGATTTGAGCTAAACGAGGAGGTTTTAAGTTGGAGGTCAACATTGAGGGACATAACTAGATTTCATGTCTTGAACAACTTTTTTCCTCAGTAATATGCTGTTTGTAGAATAACTATTAAGGAAATTAGTATTAAGGAAAATCCTTATCTTTTTGGTGTGTTAAAATTTGTGTTAAAAAGCTCAGTGGTATATCTGTACATTCTAGAACCTATGAATAGTACAGTAATTCTGAAGATGACAATATTTACTTAAAGTCCTGTACTATATTTATTCCTATTGAAACACAAATCAGATGATAAATCCTTTGGGCAGTAACTGTTCTTTCAGAGTTCCACAAAGATCTAACAGTTTTTTTTACATTATATACCTTACGTATGTGGAGGCAGAGATGGGGTAGGGAAGGGGAGGAGGAAAGGGAATTTAATTGTATATATGTGTATAGAGTCAGACTAGAACACTAAATTTGTATTTTAATCCTCTATGCAATGGACTTTGCTGCCTAAAATTCAAGTGAAATCTGAAACAGATTTAAAGGTGGCTGAGAGTTGATTTTGCTTTTAAATTTCATTTCTCTGGCAGTATTAGTCTATATGGCTTGTACTTAGGTTGGAACTTCTATCTAACTATAGCTACACACATTGCTTTTAAAATCTTGTGACAGCTCAGGGCATATCCTGCTTTTTTTTGTACTGAACTTGAATGACTTGCAGTTCTTTTGTGGTGTAGTGACAGAAAGCCTTCTTCTCCTGGGCACATGGGTGAAAATATGGGTAGTGCAGGCAAAATGCTAGCCCTGACAGCTGACCAGATGGGGTGAAACTTCTGACTTCAGGAGTTACCTGATGTTCCAATATGTTGTAATCTTTACAGAGACATTAAAGTGGTCTTTGCAGAAGTTATGTTTGAGTAATAGGAATAACAAAGGCACAGGTGGGTAAGACATATGTTGAATGCTTTGAAGATGTGTGCCTAGGATGAGAATGCAGGATTTGCAGCCAAAAAGAGAGACCATTAAGATGCATTTTTGCACCTGCCCTCTATGCTCTCATACAGGTGGCCTCAGCCCATCAGTCCAGCCTGTCCAGATCCCTCTGTAGGGCCTTCCCGCCTTCAGGCAGATCAACACTTCTTCCCAGTTTTTTGTCATGTGTGAACTTGTTGAGGGTGCACTCAACCCCCTGGTTTCCTATCAAATCTGAATCAGTTACTCCTAACAATACCTTTTCACAACCTTTGCTCTATATCTTCTTTCAAATAATTATTATTTTAAGTTGTTAAGCAGCCTATGCAGATCTACAACTGATAGATGAAGTACCTTTTCCTTGCTTAGCTTTTTGCAAATATGTTAGTACCTCTGTAGCCTTGCTTTTTTGGCATCATTGGTGCCATCTGGAAACATTTGCGCTGGAAGTCTAAAACATGCTTAGTTGCCTTGGAATTTGTGGCAGTTCAAACAGATAACCTATGGGAAATTCTGTCTGAGCAAGTAAAGAATTTCAAATGCATGTTTTTCTCTCTACACACAAGAAAACGTTGAACCTTTTCAGATATTTTTGTGGGGGAATGGAGAGAAATTGGAGATTGAAATCAGAACTAATATCAAAGGGATTTTATTTTAAACAATTAACAGGTAAGATGGCAGGATGCTGAAAAACCTATTTTAGTTATGCTGCCTGAGTGAGAATGTACGATCACTTATCTTTACTTATAGATGACCTGTGCCTTTGTATATGTGCACTGCTAAATATCTCCAGGTAAATCTTGTTTATTCACATGAGGTTTTAATTGTATACCTTTCTACCACCATAGAGTTGCTCGTAATCTCGTCCTTCTGAAGCGTGTAGCCAGATTGTTGGTTTGTTGTTTTTTTTTGAGAGCATTGTGCTTTTTTTCTGACACTGGTTTTTTTTAAGAATAGGAGTTTATATCTTTTCTTAAGCCATTTTATGCTTCTATAATTGGAGCTTTCTATGGAGAATACATAGCTCAGTCACTGTAATATTTATCATTTGATTAAAAAAAAAAAAGTTGGTGAAAATGTAGTACTATCGTAGCTCTGTACCACTGTGTTTTTCAAACAGAATAAACATAATGCCCATTAACTGTGGCATTATTTCTAGCAGACCTATTTCAAGCTGCAGGAAAAATATGCGTATCACCTAGAATAAAAAATTAAATTGTTATGTGAATTAAAAGCTGTTTTGTTGCTTGTAATATGGATACATGCTGAGACTCAGTTAGTGAACTATTCTTCTCCTAATATACAGTTACACATTAAAAGTAAATTAAGGAAGGCTACAAGTATTGTCCTCACATTAAAAAGAAGACAAAATGTATGCAGGGTGCTTAAGATAATGATTCTTTAAACTTTTTTTTTTTCAGGTTCTTCCTTCAAATCAAGCTGTAGCAAAGGAGAAAAAACGTTAGAATTCATCCCAATAAATCTCCATCTGCAGAGGATGCATGTGCATAGTCCTCGATTGAAAGGTAAAGCATGGTTTGCAGAGAAATCCCCTAAGTATGACAAAGTATACTTAGAAATACAATTAAACTGACAGCTGAGAGTTATGGTTTTCATTTTAGCCTTTTTTAAGAAGCAAAAATGTTAATTTATATATCCACTTTCA
Source organism: Lagopus muta (assembly GCF_023343835.1). Taxonomy (NCBI): domain Eukaryota; kingdom Metazoa; phylum Chordata; class Aves; order Galliformes; family Phasianidae; genus Lagopus; species Lagopus muta. The sequence goes on along the minus strand of NC_064436.1, from coordinate 10,848,225 downwards.
AGAGTCAACATCATGTGGATGTAAAGCTTTTGGATGAAACGGTACAACCGCTGTAGGCCTGAAAGGCAGTCTGTTTAGAGAGTTGAATGTCGATGATTTTTTTCACTTAATTGAAGAATACCAGCAACAGTTGTGTTAAATTGTTTAGATGAAATGTAAAAATGCTTCAGAAGAAAAATGACAGCAAGTTTTGGTGTAGAAAATTGATTCTTCAGTAAATTCATCTGCAATTTGAACTTAAGTAAATTTGGAATACTGTTGAGGAGGAAGTAATTTCACCGGGAAGAGTGACTTTTAAAGAAAATTTTGAGATTAATTTCATGTGGTTTTTAATTTGCCCTGCACTCAAGTTTAGTGTAAGATATATGCAGTATCCCATGATATGGACTTGCTGTATGACTATTCCTTGTTGTCCTATTGTTTTTTCTTTTCCTGATAATCATAGAATCATTAGAGTTGGAAGGGACCCCTCATGGTCATCTAGTCCAACTGCCCTGTGGTGAGCAGGGACACCTACAGCTAGATCAGGTTGCTCAGACTCCCGTCCAGTTTGACCTTGAATGTCTCCAGGGATGGGGTTTCCACCACCTCTCTGTTCTGGAGTGTCCACCACCCTTAACATAAAAATCTTTTTTCTTACATTCAATCTAAATCTCCCCTCTTCAATTTTGAAACCATTGTCCTCTCACTACAGACCCTGCTAAATAGTCTGTCCCCTCCTTTCTTATAGCCCCCCATTAGAATACTGAAAAATTGCCATCAAGTCTTCCCAGAGCCTTCTCTTCTCCAGGCTGAACAACGGCAGCTCTTTCAGCCTTTGTAATAAGATGGAGTTTATGAATTTATTATTTAAGAACTTGTACTGCTGTAGAGGTATTTAATTATTCACTTCATTTAATGGTCCCTAGAAACTCCGTGTAGACACTTCCTGTCATTGTTTTATGTCCAAATATGGAACCTGCCTGCTTTCCTGCTTGACTGGTTTTTACTCTCAGGATTGTTCATCTGCCTGTAAATATCTAAGAAGTTGATTGAGATATTTCTGAAGAAATTGAATATGTATTGTCCTTAGAGAACAACTCATAAGTAAATCATGAGAACAAAGAAATGACAAGCTACCTCTTCCTTCACATATCTCTAAGAAATTTTGAATCCTGCATGCACACATACCCACTGCTGAGACTAATGAAAGCTATGAGTCTGTGCTGAAACCTAGAAATCATGTCCGATGTTTTCTTGCCTCGTCTTCTGAAGCCACAAGCTTTTAATACTGACCACAGATCTTGGAAAACCGAGGGGTTAACTAAATTTCTATTATATTATTTTCAGTAAGAATTTCAGGAGTTTCATGCTCTTTTTGTGCTTATGACTTCTCAAACAAATGCACACAGAATATATGTGCATTGGAATACATTTGTAATTGTAAGTGTGGTTAAAAATATTCAGTTGTGCCAGTACAGATCTAATACTGTATTGTTTCATACTGACGTGCTGCATGATATTCAGTAGTATTCAAATGTGTTTAGGGCACTGACTGAATTTTTCGTTATGATCTATAGTGCCAGTGGTTTTGTAAAAGCCTGTCTTACCTTTCTTGTTTCTGAGGTGTTTTTCTTTCCACTGTGGTGCTGGAGATAGTGGTAGAGCATGCTAAGTTTCTTCCCAGAGATTGTAGGGCGGACTCATCAGCATAGGTGATGTAAGTAGCCACGAAGAAAAATGTTATTTCTAAACTTAACGTATCCTATTTCCTAGGAAACCTTAATGAACCCAGTTCTGCTCCTGTCTAAATGAGCTCTTTCAGTGCTGTTCTCTGATATGTAAGCATTTTCTTAGTGTTAAATGCAATTATCTCAGAATTATCGTGAAAAAAGAGTATTTATACCTTCTGGAAAGTGGGGGTAATTTCCTATGATGTGTTCTGTCATTTAATGGAGAAGTCTGCTCCTTGGATGTAGTTTTAGCAGCATCCTATGCAAACGCAACGTTATATTAAATGACCATAGTATAGTGAATGCCTTATAAACAGAGATCTGTTGAACTTGCATGCACTCTACGCATGTGCAAATTACACTTGCTAAGGTGTCTTAGCAGTACAATCTTGTACTAGGCAGATTATATAATATTAGAGCTGCTTCAAAAGCAATGCCTCCCATTTTATTACATTGGCCCACCACATCAGAGGTGGATATTGGTGTAGCAGCAGAGGCTGAACCTTCCTGACAACATCCTGTTAAATTTTGTTGCCATGTGACAGATGGCAGCAGAAGGACATTCAAGTAAAATGGCATCTAATGTGAAAGTGTTTATGAAGCCAAAATGCGTCGCTGAATTCCTCTCTGTGGAAAACATTGCACCCATTGACGTTATTTGATTTCCAAACATTTTTTGAGACCAGACAGTGGTCTCCAAAAGTGGTCTTAAAAGCACAGCCTTCAGCAAATAGAATGATGTGCACTGTCTTCTGGGATAGGAGAGGGGTGATCGTTATGGATTTCCTGAAGTCCAGAAGAAACATCAGCTCTGACTTGTACATTGCTGTCCTGAATAAGACGGAAGCTGAATAAGATGGAAATTCCAGAGCCAGGCCAGACAAAAACAGAATCTTGCTCTTGCAACACGATAATACCAGGCCCAATGGCAGTTTGAAGACCGTGGAGTACATAGCCAATCTTGGCTGCACTGTCCTACCCCATCCACCATATAATATCTAGATCAATATAAGATCCATAGAATCTGAATTCAGACTTTGATCTGGTCAGACTGATTAAAGGCAGACTGTGTAGGCAACGTTTTCCTAGCAAAGGCTCTGTTGTAGCTTCTCTGAAACAGCAGGTCACCTCTGCCAGTGTGGATTTCTATGAGCGTGGTATGCAGGCTCTTTTTATTTCCCTTTACACTAAATTAACTGGTCAGTATGTTTAGGATGTTTTGGTAGCACTATATTATAACAATGGCAGAAGATAATTGAAGGTGATTGTACTTACATTTTGTTGGATAAATGGTTTTTTGTATCAATTACTCCGCATCCCATCTGTTTGGTTTACTACAATAAGTTTCATTTTATGAGCACTGAAGAGCTTTGTCTTTAATTAGGTATATAGTGATATTTCTGTTCAGTTTGTATCATTTGCTGCTCGTTCTGGTGTGAGCAGCACACTGATATCAGGTTGATCCTTTTCCTCATCGCCTTTACTTGTCGTGTATCAAATGGCAGCCAGAGTATTGCAGGAAGCGCGAACCATTCACGCAAGCACATGAGCCATAAAAGCAGTCATTTAACCCCTGTGCTTTCAGATACCTTCTGTCTGGGGATGCAAGGTAGTTCTTAATCACATCTTATCATATGCATGCCTATGGATACGTATTGTTTTGTTCAGCATTTCTAAAAGTAGGGCTGCTTTTACTGACCTTTGATAATCTTTGAGGTTATTATACAGTACCGTCTTGTAATAGCAGATAATTTCAGTAGGAACATCTTTGAGAAAAATACCGTTTTACTCTGAAATAACTGTTATCTGTATCCCTATCTATTTGTTAAGCACAACTTTTTGGTCTGTTCATCATACTGCGGAACTTAAATGTGTATATATATAGTTCTGATTTTGTCCCCATTTATACAAAAAACATACTTGTTTCGAATGAATTTGGTGGAAAGTTGCTTCTGTGTCCAGTTCAAGATGACGATTGCCTCCTGTGAAGGCAAGAGAGTTGTTTCAAGTTCTAAACTGAGCTGTGCTTCTAGAAATCTCTCAGCACTTTAAATTGACTGGATTAAAACAAGGTTAATCCACTGTGCTGCAGTGGTTGTCCCCATGGTGTGCCTGTTTTACTCAGGACGCAGTGATGAGCAGGTAGTTTATACATCTGCAAGGTGAAGGAGTTGTGATTTGTCAAGTGTCTAAGCGTTTCACTTGTATAAGGAGCGGATGAATGTATCTTTCCATCAGAATAATTAAAGTGAAATATTAAAAGCCCGATTTCCTCCTTTTATTTAATGCTGTGGTGTTGTTTCCTTCCCCTTTAAATTCTGAACTGATTATTTGAGGGAAAAGTATTTTTCTTTTCCCTCTCCTTCTTCCAAATATCAATTAATTTTTAGTTTTAGTGGAGCATGCTGATGGTATGACACAACTCCCATCACTGTTAGCGACATTTTAAGCTTTCTCTCTGCTGTGGATTGTTGTCAACACTTGTCTTTTCTTGACATGGGTGGTGGTTCTGAGTCACTGGAACATTGCTGTACCAGTACACTTGTGCTGACAGTGCACACCTTTCGTGAGGAGCTGCACTGATGTGTAAATAGAGCACATCACAAGGAATTTTTCCCAAGATTGCACCACTTTCCAACACAGCATATTCTGGAGAGGTAGAACAACCCATGCCCATCACCATGGTGATAGATGTTTTCTTTGCTGACCTTAGTCTTCCCGAGTTCTTTTTGCATGTGGGAGGTAGCTCAGCTGATCTGGATGTGTTTGCATCTGAATGAGCTGCTTCTTGATATATACTAAGAGCCTACAGTCTCAATGAAAGCTCCTCTGAGCAGATCCCCCGAGGTACTTACAGTGTTTTTAAAACAACTCAGCAAAAGCACTAGGACATGTGGTCTTTGTATTTTCCTTTCGTTTTGAGTTCTCTGAAAACATATTCAGAAGCTGTTATGCAATTAAACTATAAGTTCATCTCTTACTTGATTTTCAAGCCTGTGTTGTCTAACTAATAGAACTGTGAAGCTCCAATAACCCAAGATTGTGTTATTGATAAATGCCGATGAAGATCTGAAAGAATGGACTACTAAAGAATCTTGAATATCACTTGAGGCTAAAGATATTATGTTGCTTCTCCTTTTAAGAAGGTGCTAACGAGCCACCAATTCATTAGAGTTGGAATCAGTTTGAGTGAATATGTTTTGAGATTCAGCTCTGGAAGTAAAACATAGTTCATTAACTCTGAGTCATTTTTACAGTGTTCTTTCTTCGAGCGGTATTTATCATCAGAGTGCAAGAGAAGTTCTATTTTAGGAGAGGGTGAGATTTTAATTTACATTGAAAGCTTCCTTGATGAATAAAACAGTTCACAAAATAAAATTAAAAACAAAGTAAAATAAATATTAATGCTTCCTTTAGAAGAATGTTTTAAAAATGCAATAGTTTGGCCTGTGTTTTTATACCTCCAATGAATGCAGCATGATACTGCTTAGTGCAAGTGGGAATTCAAACTTTAAAGACTGGTTGTGGATGGAACTGTCCTCATCTTCATTCTCACAATTGCAAGCCTGAGATGAGAGGCAGTTTGGAAAAAAGCATTGCATCTCCAGTTCTGTAAGCATACATCCATAGGAAAAATAAGATTGTGCATATCATTACACACAGAGTAACAGCAGTTTGTCACGTTCAGCAGCATATTTATTGCACATCTTGGTAACTTTTCATCTGAAGGCAGTTGCTGTGTTTATAAGCATACATAAAATTAACAAGTGATTGAAAATGAGTCTTAAATGCAGTGTCAAGAAGGTAGTTATATCTGAAAGTAGAAGCTAAACAAATTCAAACTGGAAGCAGAGTGGACATTTTTACTGGTCAGTTTGAGTAGTTCTCTGGGGATAAAAAAGAATTTAGTGTCACTTGAAGTTGAAATGAAAAATAATAGTAAAAAGTTTGCTCAACCATCAAGACATTAGCTCGATGCAGTAATCATTAGCTGTAATTCTATAACCTGTATTAGACTATTTCATCACAGTAGTCTCCCGACTCTAAATTCCCGACTCATGAATCTGTGCATTTCAACCTGACTGCTGTTTAAATAATGGAAGATGTAATGAAGTGAAATACACAAAGGACCAATTTACTTTGTAGCTCTGTAAACTGCAGAGCTAGAGTATTTTTCTTCATGTGGCATATAATTTAGACATAGTAATAAATCAGGTAAACTTTTGAATATGTGCAGGTGGCTGTGTAGAAAGATTGATTAGCTCCTGGGCCTTCTTGAGACATAGATTCTTGATTATTCCTTGAAAATAATAGATTTATTCTTCTCATGTATTGTGGAGTAGATTAGTGTTGCCATGCTCTGGGTATAGGTTGACACAACTCTCTGCTTGTCTTTTCTCGTTCCAGATGCTCTGTATGATGTAATCACTGTGGGAGCCCCAGCAGCACATTTCCAGGGGTTTAAGAACGGTGGTCTCCGAAAACTGCTGAGTAAATTTGAGGCAGAAAGGCGAAAGTAAGTATTTCTATAATGGCTAAACAAGTATTGTTAAATCTGCATTATAACGTTAGTTACAAAACAGTTTCCCCCTGTTTTCGTGGATGCTTGAAAAAAATTAATATCTATTACGACTGGGTAAGCATTCATTCATAAAACTACAAGACTACAAAACTGAAGCACAGTTAACCTGCAGTGCCAAGATTTATTTAGGATACAAATGGTAAGCATTGAAATTTTCTTGCCACGTTTCAGGGAGCCTGAGGAATACCTATGCTAGAAAACGTGCTGTTCAAAATGAGACATCTCTTCTGTAATACTTGAGCTCAAGTAGAAAATGGCTATAGACAACTTTTCAATAACAAAACAGTAGGTTGTGGTACAATCTTCATTTCTGACAGCCTTGGGCATGTGAGCCGAAACACTTCTCAGCACCCCTGTTAAATATATCAGAATGTATTGGTTTTTCTTCATAAAATCAAAATGACACTAAGTAAAGGTAAAGGCCTGAACTAGGATATCCGTTTGCTTTAAGTTAAACCTGAAGCATGTACAGCAATGTTAGTTGAATGTCTTGCTAACAAAGTATTATCCACATATTTTTTTTGCTACGGCTGCCAAGTTTTGAACAGGCATAGCTCTCACTGGCAGCACTGTCTTTGGGGTGATGTAACTTGGGTGACTGTGTTACTATCCGTTCATATTCTTCACAGAAAAAAAATCTGAAGTCATACTAACAAGCTTATATTTGAATACTGACAATGGTGGAGTGCAGCTTCTAGCAACTTGCTTGCCAATCCTGAAGAAAAGATCACTTAGCATGTGAATTTTCACAAAACAAAACGAAGAAACTTCCAAAACTCGACTTCCTTTCTGTCTTAGAGGAGCTTTCAAGAGAAATTCAGTTAGGCCAAAAAGTGACTGGAAGCAAGCTCTGAATATAATTTTGCTTATCTGAAAATTTAAAATTAAGGGTATTTTAAATAGATACTTGTAAGGGCTATTGTCATTCTTACCATGGCGAAAATTCTTTTGCTGTGACAATAACAGGTTTTGTATATGATTGTTTATTTAGCCTCACTGGGATGCTTTGAGGATGCTTAGCATTTCCGGGGGCACACTTTACAATTTAAATTTCCTGTTCTACACTTGAAGCAGCTTTTCTGAAGCTACGAGTGAAGAAAGAAAAGTGATACCATGAGATATCAGTCAGAATATAAAATGAGGAGGAAAAAATGCATTTTTAGCTGCCTTTTCCTCTAGGCTAGCTGAGCTGAAGACCTGGGGAAAGATGTGGCAAGAGATCATTCCTCAATCTGCTCCTGGTAACTTTCAAGACATCACTGTCAGTGCATGTGATGGTATGTCTTGCATGTCTTTGACCTTCAGGCTGATTAGTAGAACAGAGTACTAAAATATTCAACATTGTCAGCCTATCAGAAAATATTCCCTTCTCAAATCTCGGCTTGTGGAATTAACAGACAGCAGGAAGCATTAACTGGTAGCAAGGTTATATCACCCTTTACAAGATGTGATTATATTAGCAATTGGAGATTAAAAACAATGTGTAATAGATGTATCTGTTTGAAGAGGGGTGTGGATTTCTATTACGTATAATACAGATCACTGGGCAGACCAAACAGAAGAGAATGTTTTTGGTAATAATAGTTATGAAAAATGCAGTATTTAAATGATTTTTTTTCCTTTTGATAATTGCAAGCAGGTAAGACTAGAAAATAAACGTAAATATCATTTTAAACAAGTAAGAATCCCAGTTTCAGTTGAAAAACTGAAAAGAAGTTGTAAAACAGCTCTTAATCATGTGTGGTCTAAAGTCAGTCATATTGCATTGTAACCCATTCATAATCTGCATGATTCTGTTTTTTCAGCAAAGTTGCAGACAAGTGGCTTCAGCACTATGAAAATCAGGTGTGTCTTCAGTGCACGTCTGCAGATTGTCTGTTCTTTTGATAGCTGTCAGCAAACTTCATAACTGAGAACAGGAGATACTTTTAAGTCATATTTTGCCATGAGATCATTTAAATTCGAATAACTGAAATGTGCTGATTAGGGTATGCTAAATCACAGCAAAGCAATTAAAATAATGTTCTGTGTATCATATACATTTATCTTAGGGTTTTTTCGTGATTGGTTCTTCTTACTTTTTCCTTCTTTTTAGCTGAGAGAGAAAGTAAATCGGTTGTTCAGATTTAGTCTTCTGTCAGCCTGATAATTCTCCTTCCAGCAAATGGAAGGACTTGTCTTATGATTGGTCTAGATGGCAAAACAAATTTAGAGAGCTCAGTTGTGCGGCAACAGTGAAGGCAGATGTTGTGTAAGTTATACACGTTACGCCTCTCTGTTTTAAGGGTTCGTAAATCACTTTCAGGGTACATTAGGGATGTTTTTTCTTCTAATCATAAGTCTAAGAAAATATGTTAGTGCCTGTTTACTAATCATCAAGAAAAACAGGAATGTCCCAGCTGCATTAGATGTTGTAATTCACTATGGTTTTTTTACATCGATTCTAGCAAGATCTTCATAACTGATCCCTCATTAAATTAACAAGAACTTAAGAAAGTAATAAAAATCTGTTGGTTTTTTTGTTTATTTAGGGGGTTTTTTGGCCATAATTATTTTGAGTTTGAACTAAGAGGATTTCTAGTTGTTTAACGAGGTTTAGATAAATGACTTTCCTAACTTCTTTCACTAACTTACTTGCCAACAGAGGTTTTATTAAAGCTGAGATCTTCAGGGTTTCTATACATGAATTTCATAACATTCAACCATTTCTATTCTGTGAGGAATCCGAAATAAAATTGCTGCATAGGAAAGCCCAGAGATATTAAAATAGCAATGATTTGTGTTTGGTTTAACTTGAACCTTGATTCCCAAGGGAAATCACAGCTTGTAGTGTATAGTACTTCTCACAGAAATGTTCTTTGGTCATTTTCTCTCTCTTTTTGTATGTATGTTTATGTAGATACGTATATGTAAAATAACATCAGCCTTCATGGAGATGAACATTTTTTTTATACTGACCAAATGTACGTATTAAGGTGGTTGGAAGTGTTACAGAGAAACTTCCACAGTTCACGTGCTATTCATTGGTATAAACATCACATCTGAACGTTTTTCAGCCACTAGTCTCTCTGAACAGAGCTGCTTGATGCATTTCCTTAAGGAGGCCTGAAAGAAGGGTACTGTGGACTGGAAATTGAAGAGAAGGAGAGGTTTATAGATTATTTGCATGTGAAAGGTTAGAAAGGATTTCCTTTGGAAAGCAAGAAACTATATCGGGGCTCCAGGTGTGATGGGAAGAGAGCAGATTCATGACTTTGTCTATCTTTCTCTGTGGAACAGAAGAGGAGGATAACATGTCTTAAACTCTGTCTTCTGGATAAGATGTGCACCTCAGTAGGCTGCCAGGAAAAGACTATGCTGAAAGATAACATTTACTCTGTTTTGTGGTGAAGTATTATAGCTTTTGTCTTCTGCTAAAATTCTTGCTCAGTTACCCTGGGGTAAGGTTCTTCCCTATGTTAAAGATGATTTTATCTTTCCATTAGCTCAAAGATACACAAAAAACAATTTGAAGAAATACAGAAGGCTTTTCCTAGATAATCATGCTTCCCTGATTATCTTCCTAGAAAGATTCACTTTAAGCATGAATTCTGCTTAGGTCAGTGGAGGGCTGATGGAGGGTATCTTGATGGCTGTTTTCACTGAAACATATGTCCCATTATTGATTAAAGGCAGTTATTTAATGTTACTTCAAGAGGAATTAAGAGGTAATAGGAGAGCAGCAAGAGAAGCCTTGTGTGTACAGGCTTGTTCATTACTTCAAGGATAGGATAGATTGAAATTCAGATTACATCAATGAGAATGGATTGAATGGAGACAGTGAATTTCCAAATCGTCAAGAGAATCTTTAGGAAATAAAAAACAAACCAAAAAGCCATTACTGGGACATCTAAGCTCTCTCAAGACTGCTTTCAAGACCTGAGTAGTGATCATTTGGTTTATTTTCTCATTCAGTATATTTTCCTGTTTCTTTTTTCTTTCTTTTTCTTTTGCTTTTTCTTTTTTTTTTTTTTTTTTTTTTTTAATGTAATCAGTTGAGTTTTGATAGGACAAGGGGGAATAGTTTTAAGCTCAAGAAGGGAAATTTTTGACTGGATGTCAAGGGGAAGTTGTTCACAGAGTGCGGTGAGTTGCTGGAACAGGCAACCTGGTCTAGAACCAAATCCGGAGGTTGGTGGTCATGTGTGTGGCAGGGGGGCTGGGAATTCATGATCCTTGGAGTCCCTTCCAACCCAGGCCATTCTATGATTCTACAATCATAGCTTTAGATAGGACACGTGTGATGCTTTCAAACAAGCCTCTGCACTGGTAGCTTCTGTAAGGTATGTAAGCTTGAGATGATGTTGTGTTTTTTGTTGTGTGTTATTAAACTGTATTCTGGAAGTTATCTTCTGCAGTTTTTATTCTGAAAAATGTGAAATGTTCATTGTTAAAAGATTTTAAGCCAGTCGCAGATGGTGATAATTTAACTTAGTCACACACACGACTCAGTTAACAGCAGGAGTATACAGTTACCCTGAGTGTCATAAAAATAGAGACACTTAGCATATTGCCGTGTTTATTTCCAGGCAAGAACTTTGTTAATTTAATGTTGAAGTTGCAGATTTGGTTGACATATTCTTTATAAAAATTACACGATGTTGTCATTAAAGCCATTCGAAAGCTGAAATGACCACTGAAAGTCATGTGTATGTAGTAATGTGTGCCAATACATGAAATACATTTTAGAGGTTGAGTGAAGGCTTTAAAACTTAACCTGTGATACACTACTATAGACTTTCAAAAGTTAATATTTGTCCACTATTTTACTTAATATTTCAAGGATAGATTTTTGTATTGCTTACAAGATTTCTTACACTGAGCCTACCTATGTGATCTTTGCCCTAATGCAGAAGTTTCTTCTTAGTTGTTACTCCCTTTGTCTAATTTCTACAGGAATTCTAAGAGCCATATATTGGATGGGCAGCAGCTGTAAAGCTGCTTTGAAGTTATATTACTTGTTGTTGTGTATATTGCCATGGCACCTCAGTTTTAGAGGTATTTATTTAAAAAGAAACTCATTTTGTTCGGTTAGAACTTCAAACATCCCTTGACATGTTGTACAAGGAAAATAATAGCTCGCTTTCTTTGGACATGTAGCTTTTCTGCTGCAGCATTCACTGAGGCATGGGAGATCAATGGAAAAGATCTGGTAATGAAGGGCTGAGGGGAATCCCAGAAAGGAATATGTAGACAGTGAGCTTGGTGTTAGCCAAATTCAGCCTGCAAAAAAAGGCTGTTTGATAAAGAGAGGGGGAAGTCAGAAAGAGCGTTCAGAGATGATTCAGTGCTGTGAAGTATCAAGACTTATAAGACAATTAATGTAGACAGTTGTTCTCGAGTGTTGAGTGGATGGAGCAATAGTTCTGATGTGAGTGGCAGTGTTGACTCCTTGAGGGCAGAGCTGTGACCATTTCCTAACTTCTTACAAAGAATGTTTTTTTCTTACAAAACTAAGACAGTTTCTACAGTACTTCTTGTTGAGCTATGCAAATCCTGCTCCGCACTTGGTAGCCAGTAACTAGTTCAGTGGACTGTGAATTAGAGACAGTAATTTTGATGTGGTTGATAGCATGACTGATCATAGCAAAGCTTCACTGACTTAAATACAATGCATCCTGACCACCTCTACAAAGAATTATGTTATAAATGTAGGCATTAGGGACAAAATCAAGATTTAGTATTGTGTAGCTTGGGACAGTAACTCAGCAAAGCTTCTAAGGAAGACGCTTACTTCTGAGACTTCCTTATTTGCAAAACAGTTTATGTGCTGCAGGTTTTGTGGAAGTTGTTTCATTTGAATTTGTGTGCGCATCCTTTATCGAATTAAATTTAATTTCTAATTTATAGAAAGCTAACAAGTGGGAACTGGAAGGGATACTGAAGGGGAAATGGGAGAGAAGAGCTCTGAAAAAGGACTGAAATGAAAAAGCAATGATCAGTGAAGTTCCAAAGACTACACGAGTGTCAAAATTGTTAAGAGAAGAGAAGAATTGAAATTGGGAGGGAGGGGAAGTGGAGGTGCATAAGGTTGTGGAGGAGAAGTATGGATAAATGAAGAAAAGACACGAGAAGAAAGATGACGGATGCATACTGAGGCAGCTGGGGGATGCTCTGTCATTGATGATCTTCCAGGAGTAGCTTGGTGATGTAATTAAATACATATTAATGAGTGTAATATAGCAAGCTAGGCATTTTGTGTATGGGCTGTTGGAATGGCCTGACGTGTATTTTTTTTATCCGCTATGTCCTGTTACTCCTCTTCCTTGAGCTCTTCACTGAGTAGTTAATCAAATAAAATCATGCCTGTTGAAGGCATGAATAAATTAGGAGTAAAATACACTGTGCACCCAGGCCTCGTATGCTGTGGGTTTTTTTTTCTCCACCAGTAAGAATATACTCTGCCTAAAAACAGTGTTTTGGAATAATGAGATGGAAGGATAATGTATAATTAGTAAATATTGGGGAAAAACACAATGGAAAAAGATAAATTTTGAAAAGCAAAAATAAGCCATGCAGAGTAAGTGCAGTAGTTTGTGAACAGATAAAAGGAAAGTAGAACGTTTGGTAGTCTGGATTTTCCTCTGATGTTCAAATTAGGACTTGTTTTTACCTTTAAGGTAAAGGAAGAAAGGTTTCAATTATGTCAATTTTTGGTATCGTTTTTCTTACAATATCAAAATTTCTTAGCATGTTAATCACAATTATAGCAGAAATCATTTTGATGTGCATCTATCTTTCTGTTGTTACAGTACTGGATACCAGTGTATTTACTATTCACCTGAAAACACAGCTAAGGCAAAAGAAGTTCTCAGCAACATCAATCATCTACAGCCTCTCATATCAAGCCATGCAGACCTTCTGCTGAATTCTGCAAGCCAGCATTCTCCAGACAGCTTGAAGAACTCGTTAAAGATGCTTTCAGAAAAAGTAAGATTCAAATCTTTGCTGCAGTGGAAAACGAAATAACCAACACAGTAACTGCTGGGACTTCTTTCCAGCATAAGTTGCCTTTCATAGCATTTAAAATAAGCTTCAAAATGTTGCCATCAACAAACAAACAAACAAAAAAAAAACCAGTATTTTGCCTTTCTGCAGATACTCATGTAGAAAACTAATGGAGCTTGTAAGAGTTGGCATTATTTGAAAGTATAATTGATGTAATTTCATGTGTCTTTGTTAGCCTCTTGTGGTCACGTAATAGGGTTTATCAAAAATAGGTTATTGTAGATAATTTTGTGGGATGATAAACTGTAATATTATTTATTTTTCTGCGATACTTCAACTGCCAGCGGGAGGTAGTTCAAGCTAGTGCACGAAGGTGAAAATAATATCATGACCAGAAATGATGCAGTCTGGAAGAAAAAGTTGGAACTAGAAGGTCTCAGTTTTAGTTGTCCTTCTCCTATTATTTTCTTCTGTAGCTGTAGGCACTTCCTCATTTTAGGTTTTTAGCTCTAAATTAAAGAAGATAATATTTTCCTCCTGTCTCACAGAGAGATTTTGGAGATTAGCTGAAGTCTGCAAAGTACTTTTAAGCATATGTTTCTCTACAAAAAACGTTAAGTGCTATAGCTATAACCAGTGGGGTTTTGAGATTTTCCTGTTGCTTCATGGGCCCTACCTTCTGTAATGTGATCTCAACGTGACTTAATAGCACGATCAATAATCATTTCAATGTATCTTCAGCTACTGGGAAGTGACAACCCCTGTGGTCTGTTGAGCCGTTGTCCCAGCAGCACGTTGTTCAGTGTGAGAGTTTCAAAGCTCCATACTGAGCTCAGCCGCATCCTGTGACGGCTTTGCACTGGAGCCGCAGGGGTGACAAATGTCGCTCTTGGTTATCGATGTGTAAATCCACAGTAACTTTAGGAAAAGAGGAGTTGCTGCAAATGTGGGGGTATATAGGAAAGGAGAACTTGGCTTGAAAATAAAAGGGAGGAATTTCATTTTGTAGTACCCTTTGTGTACTTTTTACATGTAAGAAAGAAGTTTTCTGTTACTTAAATTGATACCAATTTTGAAGTTAAGCAACTGTTTGAAGAAGCTGGGAGAAGATATTTGTCCAGTAATTACATTTCTCAAATTTATTAAAAAGTGTGTCATTTTCAACTCAAGGCAGTATTAAGCTTCATATAAAGACTGGCTGTTTCCAAACATTAGGTAGCAGTAAAACTTGAGTTACAGCCAAGTATTTTATTAGAAACGGAAGGACTGGCCGTGTGCATTGGAAGTGAAAATAATTTCACCACTTATTTTATTGACCTTATTTTCTAATATTTCTATCAAGGTTTTACTTCTCCGTATATGATTTGCAATTCACTGTACGGTTTTTTCTAAGACTAATCTTTTATCAGCACTTTCTGCTAATTGATTTAAAAAGCCATTAGCTGTTGACAAGTGTATCAGCATTTGCAGCTTGCAGAAGGTTTGATACATTCATTTTCCAGCTATGCCTATCTTTATTTACAGAAATAGTCTGTAGTCAAGTATCTAAAGGAACTTGAAAGTTTGCATTTCTTTCTATATACTTGTTTTGCGGCTTCAATGAAATTCTATAAATAGTGTTGTTCTGCAAATTTGGCTGTATTTAACTTTAAGAAAACGTAGCTAAATGGTGATAGCTGCTAAACCAAAGGAATCATTCAATGGAATTTAATTATGGTAGAATTTTAGTTTCTATATGAAAAAAACAGAGATTCACTTCCATACCAACTTTTCTAAAACACATTCTTCCCTATAAAATATTTACATCTAAATTGAATTACTTAAACTTTTCAGAGAGTTACCTAATACGTATGACAGTCATAGTAGGCATTCCTGACTTAAAATTGCCCAATGCTTACAACTTTATGAAACAGAAAGCTTTTTTTGTTTGAGTTTTCCATTCCTGATGCAGAAACCTGATACGATCTCAAAGAGACTGGAAGGGGAAGGAGAGATGCAAGACATCAGCAAAACCGTGGCATTGTCATTTCTAATGACAGAGAAGTAGTTTGGGCTATTTTGACAGGAACTGTAGAATAGCCAGAAAAAGTAGCTCCCCCGTTACGGTGTGAGAGAAGACAATTCTGCAGTTAGAATTATATCTCATCTTTATAGAAGATTGATACGGTTTGGTAGCGATAGTGCTTAGACTGTGTTCTCTAAGTGTGTACCATTTGGAGGCTGGAAGTACAAAAAACCAAAATTGCCTTATAGTTAATTTCGAGACTACAATGAGGCAGTCCTGAAGGTCTACAAATAAGAAAATTGTCTGTATTTAAGTAGCCTTTCCCTCAGGTACTAAATTAGTGAAGAGGTAAAATGGGTCTGATAAAATTGCCTGAGAGTTAAATAGTATTGATCGTGCCTAATCACAGAAGAATCTCAAATTAAGTCCAGAAGTCCTGATGCTAACTTAAAAAATCATGACTTCGTGTTTCTTAGGTTATTATTTCAAAACCTTTTGAGTTTTAGTTGCAGTGAATTTTCATGCGTTCTCTGTTCGCCCATTAGGGATCAAATGCTGAGAGACCTGTGACAGTTGATTCTAGACAAGAGAAGTATTTTCCATACTAGTTGACACAAGTCAACTCTGGAGATGTAGCATGTTGTAATAATTACATCTACAATCCTATCTTAATTTTTAAAACCTTTTTATGATGGTGTCTCCAAAAGTCTTTTGCTTTGTGATACAGCAGAATTAGTGAAATGCGAAATGCTAACTTATATTCACATCCCTGAATTAATCTGTCTCAGATATCACACTACATATTGTAAATTGATGGTAACTTGAGAATGACTTAGAGAATAACAGTTAGGTGGTTTATGCTGTTATACAGAAACAGAGGCCGGAGATGCTGAAGACCATATGCAAAAAGGATGAATGTTATCATTTTTACTTTTTTGTTGTTGTTGTTGTGACAGAAGGAAATAATGCTGGGAGACGGGAAGTTTTTAAAATAAGACCAACTTCAAGCTGTTACAGTCAAAAAGGAGAACTTCAAAATGTTAGACTGTCAATAAGTAACATCTTATTGTTACAATAATAACAATTATATAATTTAATAATTATGTAATGTTGTTATAATTATATAATAAGTAACATCTTATTGTTATAGTTGTATTGAGTCTGGAAAAAGTACTTCAGGGGTTCCTTCCTTTCTTCAGAAGTCTGGACTGATACCTATAGGTATCACAACTTGTACTTGGCAACACTGCTTTTGCAGGTACTTGAATTTCAACAGTGCAGAGCGGAGTGTTTTTTATATAAGGAGATCTCAGCCCAAGGAGGTTGTGGATGCCCCATCCCTGGAGGCATTCAAGGCCAGGCTGAATGTGGCTTTGGGCAGCCTGGTCTGGTGGTTGGTGACCCTGCAGGGGGGCTGAAACTCAGTGATGGTTGTGGTCCTTTTCAACCCAGGCCATTCTGTGATTCTATGATTTGTTAATCAGATTTTGTCTGACACCTATAAATGATTGGAAAGTAGTTGGATACTTTTAGAGCTGGTGTTGTTGCTGCAGGAAAAATTTGAAGCTTAAATAAAGCAGGATTGTATAAAAAGGTGGTAATTTCTAATACAGTTGCTTTACTGTTGTGTTATTTAAGTCTTAAAGCGATAAGAATGTGGTGTCATAGAAACTCTTGAATTGTTCCTTATTTTTTGCTGTTTTTTTGCTTTCTGTTCCTTGGACTGACTGGAAGCACAGACATCCCTATCTAAGAATAATTCACTGTTGTAATTGCTTTAATGCTCTGTTAAATTATTTGTCCTAACCTTGTATTCATTTTTGTTTTCATTATCTCTAGACGGAGTTGTTTGTGCATGCATTTAAGGATCAGCTGGTCAGAAGTGCCCTTTTAGCACTATATACAGCCCGACCTGGCTGTGTCCTCAAGAAACCAGCTGTGCCTAGAAACTGTGCAGAAGAGGGGGATGACCTGAAGCATCAGGATCATGCATCTCAGGTTAAAAGACAGGACTCTATACCCCATCATTCTGAGTATGATGAGGAAGAGTGGGTAAGTAGCTGGAATATTTTTGGTTGGTATTGGATCCCAAAACCTGAAAACAAGCATAAACAAATGGAAGCCCTAGTAAGTTTGTCACGCTTGGTTGGGGAAGTAATTCAAAAGTATTAAACAATATTTTTCAAATATATTTTGAGTTACTGGAATTTAAAAATGATATACTTCCCTAAAACTAACTTAAATAAGTTTCCTAACTGCAGTGTGCTTCAGTGCAACAGCTTAGAGGAGCAAGTAATAGAGAGGATGATTAATGTCTTATTGTATAAACAGAAGAATAAGCGTTATTTACTTTTACTTGAGTTCTTTTTCTTGATTAGACACGTTTAAGAAGGTTGAAAAGGCATGCACTGATATCGGGATTTTTTTTGGCCAGGACTGAACATAAATAGTTTCAACGTGTATGAATTAAGTCTTAGCAAAACAGAGAGGTTTTCCCATTGACTTAGTTCCTAGAAGATAGCTGAGATTGCGTAAAACAAACCAAACACGGGGTTTAGATTTTAGCTTTCTTGTTATGTCTTTCAAAGATGTATATTATTTGTGGCTGAGGCTTTGTAAATTAAATAATTTGGTAGGTGTGTTCACAAAAGATCTGCTACTTTGTTACATATACCCCCAACTCCAGTTATTTTTATTCGGTTCAGGTTCATACTGTATTCAGTTCATCACTGTATTCTCATTGAATATAAAGGATTCAGACATAGTAATCTATGTTGTAAATAATTAATAACTGTGAGCTATAGTACCTACACCGGAATGGTAACTTACATCCATACCATAAATAAGAGAAAAAGAATGTGGCTTGAAGAGAAAAGACAATTATCTCTCTGCCCATTCATTAGGAAGACATGAGAATTAAACAATAAATAACCAACTCATTCTTTTTGTTTCTGTGCTGACTTTAAAACCTTGAATTCATTTTTCATGGTTTCTTTCCTGCAACCTGGCTACTAGAACTGTCTCCGTTGATTTGAAATTGAAACCAAAATGTCTGATCGCAGCTGACAAGGCATTCGGTAAAATAAATGTCACAATACATTTGACAAAAGGGAGAATGGAATTTTTGGTGCAAATTGTATTTTAATGTACTAATTCTGTTGTTGCAGAGAAGATAGCTGAACTATATTTTATTGATTTTTTTAATTGATATTTTTCTGCCAGATATTTGCACCCAATTACTAAATCACAGAAACACATTAGTTTACAGCATTGGGATTTTTTTGTCTTGCTGAATTAGTAAAATTACTTTCTTGATTAAATGTAAGTACATCCCTAGATATTGTCTGAGTTAATAAACTGGGTCTGAGTCAATACCAGACATTATAAATCTTAAAGAAGTGTTGTCTTTTTCCTGGATTTGAAGATTAGGTGTTAGGCTTCCATTGATATTTTTTTCTTTATTAAAATGCAGGTATTAATAATGTGAGTTTTAATGATCAAGCTGACACTGTGTTGGAAATAGAAGAATACATATAAAATTTGAAAAAAAAACTTAATCTACTCTGAAAGCCAGCTATAAAAGAAGAAAATTATTTTTATGCAGGGTACTATATTCTCCTTTGTTGCTTTGTTGTTCTCTCCACTATTACCAAGGAGTTGTTTTTCTAACTTAGATTTCTATTTTGCAGTTGTCCAAAATCTAAATGTCCAACAACTCTTTGCACTTACTCCTTTCCATCTTCTTTCAAAGTGTGCATTATCCCGTAAACATCACAAAAGTGAATTCAAAGCGCAATACTAAAACAGCTTGTGAAGATCTCCTCCTTCTTAGGCATCCAAATTTATCTTAAGGAATAGTTCCCCATTTCTTAACTGCTCACAGTGCCCTTTAATTGTGAGTGGTGTTTCCCAGATAACCTTTCTCTTCTCTGTAGCAGTGCTGTGCTGTATCTCTGCTTTGATATCAAGTACAGATATTGATCCCAGTGTAGCTGACAGCAGTATGGATTGAGCTGTTTATATTGGTGCGCTGTATGTAGGCAGTAATACAGCGGTGCTGTTGAAGGAAAAATATTTAACTTGAGAGCATTAGATTGCCTCTGGATACTCTCCTCTTCTCTTGCCAGCTGCTTCTAGTATCCTAGAACCTGGGAGGGAACTGTGCATGTTGTCATGCATTATACAAGAAAAGGGAGGCACATTGCCCCTTGGAGCTGTTTCTGCTCCACATTTCTGACAGACTACCTAATGTGACCATAAAATATCATTTCCAGTAAATTATTTACAAATATTGGCATGGTATTCAGATATTGTTCTGAAGTACTGACCCATGTATACTTTCTATTCCAAAGCACTGTCATATTACAACAGGATTTTAATCGTGAACGTTAGTTAAAATACTCGCTTTATCTATGAGCACACCTCTGAAGGGCTTCAATATAATATACGGATACGAACCCAAGTTGCATCTCAAAAACAGAGTCTCCATAGCGCTGAGTGATGAAGTTGCTGTGTCAAAACTTTGCTCAAGTAAAGTGTGCGACAGTAGTGTTGTATGTGAAAGGGCACATCTCAGTGTCAACATGCCATGGATTTATCCCAGTCTGCTTTGTCCTGGCACAGTCAAGCCTTGTTGCACGTTTTTTCTGTCATTAGTTTGACTTACGAGTTTAAAGAGGCAGAAAGGAATGAGCCAGAAATCCTATTTCTCTTGGTTGTTGACAACACTGGAATAAACACCCAGTTAGCTCTGTGTCAACTGATGGGAAAACTGCTGTCAGGGAAGAAGCATCCTGTTGAAGAACCTAGGGTCTCAGCACTTCGATGTATGAAGAAATAGCAATTATTTTCTTCCCCATCCTTCACGCAGAAGGCTTATAAGACAGAGTGTGTTTTGTGTTTTAATCTGACACACGCTGCAGAATGATAATTAGTGACACATTTTATAGGCAAGCGGAAAATAAATTGCTTAAGAACATGCCAGGTGACTGGAAGGTGTGCTAGGCTAAAGGAAGGCACGTGAAAGGCGAGGGAGAAGAAGGCAAGTGAAATTTGTGTGTCATCTCTTATGTAAAAGAGCAAAGAGTCACTTGATTTTCATTGATTGGAGAGAACAATTTTACTCAAGATGTGCTCTTTACAATGAGGCCGTATTTGATGTAGACAGTATAATGTCACCACAAATGATAGACACATCTACTTCTGCATATGTTTATGTCTGCATGTAGTGATAACTTTGAATCGTAAGAACCTCGTATCTGGAGAGAAAGAGCTCTGGGACAACAAGCTTTTGCTCTGTTTCACTTGCTGTCATGTAAAATGGCCAGATGTGTGATAATAAAAATGAGCTTTCTGTCAACAGATGTTTATGAAACTTCTAAACCCTCAGGGAATGTTTGTGTGAATATTCTGTAGACATCATCTTAATGCTAGGTTAAAAGTTGGTTTACATGGAGAAGTGTTCCTTCCTAAATGAACTAAAGCACTTATTTGTGTTAAGAACTTAGCACTGTTTGTGTTAGGATTGAACTGCCCCAGCAGAGGAAGGAAAGGGAAATTATGTTCCTGCAGCTGTGCGGAATGATTTGAGCTCATATACCTTAGCAACTTCAGTGATTATGAAGACTGATGCTTTCTGCCACTCTCCAGTAAAACCTGTAGTTCTTTTGAGCTTGGATTTTTACTGTTTGCAACATTTCATTACACATCATCTGTTTTCCCAAAACTAATGCTTATGGGGGCTGGAAAACAATCATTTCATCCATACTGTGAAAATTTTTCAGGAATATTTTAGCAACATGCATGAGAATTAAATTCTCATTAAATTCTACCTGTCCTCTATTTTTGACTTTTAATTGCATCTGTGCATGTGAATTTCAGGAACATATTTAGGAGTATATTTCATGTGTACAAGCGCAAGTATTTCCACTTGCTGCATTGTACTCATTTCTCAAAAATGTTTTTGTGGGTTAAATACAGTTTATTGCCAGTTGTACATCAGCTCACTCGCTCTTGCAGCAGCCCTATAAATTCCTTCTGATTCTGAGTTTTCCTCTGAGTTCTGAGCTGGAGAGCCATGATCTGTGTTGCCATGTGTTTCCAGCAAGTAGATGCTTCTCTACCTGTAGATTTGCATCGTGTCCCTCAAGGCAGAATGCCCATTTGTCACAGGGTGTGTGTGCCCTCAAGTGGAGGGAATGTAGAAAGGTGAGATCCCTCTGCTGGTGTCGGAGACTGGCCTAAGAGTTGTGACATGCAATTGGAAGTAAATCTTAAATAAGTTTGCCTTAGTTGTAGTTCTTTCTTTGCACTCACACAACTTTCAAGTGCTACCACATAAATGGAACTGTGATATTTCTTTGAGTTTTCAGTTGCTTTCCCTGCTATTCTCTCACGTTGTCTTTTTGCACATCCGTTTTTGTCTTAAAGCCTGATGTGTATCTTAAACTTCTGGTTATTGTAAAGAAGAAAAGAGTATTGATTGTATCTTTACGTTCTTAACCATCAAGCAAGCTGATTGCTCTGTATCAGCATAAGAATGACTGTGCATATATGTGTGTTGTTTCAGGTTTGGTTGTTAGTTTTTTTCCTTTTTTTTTTTTTTTTTTTTTTAACTCTTTGACTATTAGTCTTGTGTGCAGCTTCATTTTTTGTATGGCTTGGTTGCATTCTTTTTTCTTATTCTACCCTATTAATCTATGTGCGAGAGCTTTGAATTCTGCACCACCCAGCACATGATGGGACCCTGCCTGTATCTATTCTATAGTAATTCTTTCTCTCCTTCCACATTCTCTCTCCTTTTCTGCTTGTACGGATTTTCTTCTGCAGCACTATTATTTATGGATTTCTCATATTTATTATAAACTCAGTGTACGACTCATGATTGCAGCCTTTGTGAGAGGTGCAGGACAAAACTGAAATTACCTCAGATGATACCTCAAATGTGTCATGACAGCAAATTGTTAGTTATTCTTTTAATTTTACATCTGTATTAACAAACTACACCAAGTGATAAAACAGAAGATATGTTTAATTACTAAAAAGAGGTTGTTAAGTACCCTGGTGAAATATCTTGTTGCCCACAGGATTTGATTTGTCAAGGTCTTACGTGTCTATACTCTTAGTGTATAAAGTCAAACAGATAATCTGCTCAGTTCCTTGTGATTGAACCTGAAATAAATAACTTCGCATGCATTTTCATATAGAATTTGAACTGTATTTCTTTTAACATTAAAAAAAAAAAAAGCAACGTGATTACAGTTGTCATTCAGTCCATGTAACAGGCTTAAACTGCCTGTAGAATGAGTAAAATGGTAATATGCTAACACCTAATTTTTGTGTAAATTGTCTCCATTTTAATGTTTCGATAAGAAGTTGGTTTTGTCTCGTTATCCTTCTTCAGTAATGTGCAGCGATTATATTATGCTCTTTTCAGGACAGGGTGTGGGCCAATGTGGGGAAGAGTTTAAACTGTGTTATTGCCATGGTGGACAAACTGCTTGAAAAAGACAACAGCGGCAAGGTTAAAGATGGTGAAATTGACCCCTCAGCAGCAGATTGCAAGCATGCAGGCAGTAAGCAACCTTTTGCTATGATTTTTTTTTGTTTCTGTTTTCTTCTCTATTTCTATTTTTTTTAAAAAATTGTTGACTAGTGTAAAGACAAATGGAAAAAGCCACAGAAAAATGAGATAAAGGAGCCAATAGCATCTTTGAGATTGCTGACAGAAAAGATTTGCCTAGTCATAGCTTTCAATGGTGGTAGTCTGGTTTATTCAATTGCAGATAAAAGCTTTTATCAACAGAAGTAGCTTTTTTCAAAGAAGCTTCCTACGTTTTTCAGACCTTTAAATAAGAATATACAACGGTCTTAATGGCAAGGTAGATCTAATTGTCAACTTGAAACAATCTTTAGAAAATGAACTCGTCCATACTGATTTTGCTTAAAAGGATGAAATTCATTTTTCTTGTGCCTAGCTCTTCTCCTGGTGTTAACTGATTTTTCTACTATTAGTTGAAACTCAGGATGCCAATTAACTCTGTTTTGCAGTTAAAGCTGTAGTATACTCGCATAGATTTCCTGTTACTTACAGTATGTTTGTACTGAGAGTCACATGTGCTGTTTTTTTCTGTACTCCAATGGTTAAAAGTATTTTTCACTAGGGAACAAAATTAGAGATTGATATTTTTATTATTTTAATCCAGTCTTGAAAAATTATGATTTAGGATTATATTCATGTTTTTATTCCTTCTGTTCATACAAGCAAAAACACTTAGCAAGTGAATATTTACTAGTTCACTAGCAAGTGAATGTTTACTAGTTTTCCTTCACTATTTTTGACTTAATGAAAATCTGTTTTTCAGTATAAGGCATGAAATGTACTTAACTAGCACCAGTGCAATTTCACTACAGTTGTAAAAACAGTATTGCTAGCTTTGATTCAGGCTCACACCCTACACAGGCAAATTAAATATTCATTGGAATTTTTAGCTTACAAAATAAAAAACCCTTACATTTCCTTTTAAGTATTATAATAATTCGTCAAATAGAATGAGGAATACCTCTTGGTAAGCAATAATGATGATTGTAATGGTTAGAAAATCATACTGCGCTTTGTTCAACTAAGAAGTTGTCTTCTGGAGATGACCTAGGCTTATGGTACTGCGATAAATTTCTCTTATAAACGTATCTCACATTTCAGGGTCTTCTCTATGCCTCTTGAATTAGTACCAGTGCCCTTAAATGACAGTGGAGTCGGTGCATCTGTTGAGTTGCGTGGAGTGTTTTGCAACACTTGAACATGTGCACCCTGTGGCAGATTTGTGGGGGGACTTTTTCTTGCTTCATGAAAGCATAATTTTGTTTTATTACTCTCTGCATCTCATTCCAGTTTGATGTGAAGAATCACCTACAGATGATGGAGATACTGTGTTTGGGGTTAAAATTAAATTAAACCTTAACTCTCCTCACTTTATATTTGAAGACTAGTTGCAGCAGTTCATAACTTTCTCTTATATATATAGAGTGTACTTTTTATAAAACATTATAATTTTATACTACATTCAATTCACAAGCAACATGCACGTGAGTAGTTTGCAATATCATGTGCATATGTATTATACCATAATATGAACATAACCAGGTTGAGTAATGCCTGAATGTATGGCACAGATAGATCTTAGAATCTGAAAATGCTTCAGTCCTGGAGCTGATACTATGAAAATTTGTGCTGCTGTTTGTAAGAAAAATGGGAAATACACAGAACTTGATCAAATTTTTGAAAAATGCACCTTAAATTATGGGATAAAATGTTTCCTTATGTTCCTTAGTGAACCTGCCTGTTACAATACAGAGTTTTGTATAGCGTCTGACAAACAACAAAGAAGAGTGCTAAGAATACAACACGCGTTCATTTGAGACAGTAGAAAAAGTTCTGAGGGTAATGTGATATTTTTGAGCAATAACATATTCCTGTAACTACAAATGTTATCTTTAAACGTACTTGAAGCTTCTGAAGATAGGTTTGTATTTGCAGTCTCAATATTGACATTGAATGATCTTATTCTTCTTTTTCCCAACATGGCTGTATTTGTAGTATGGAATCTTTTTAATCAGAAATGCTTGTGGCACCATTTTCTTGTAGTTAGCTTTCAGTGTGAGTTATACCTTTCTTAGCCTGCCTTTTCATGCAGTCTGACTTTTGAGTTGACTCTTAAGACTGAATTTGAGTTATCACTTCCCAAGGTAACATGCTGTGATTTCATCACTTGCAGGATTATGATTTCTCTGCGGGGTAAATAAGGAAGAGTAGATGGGTTTTAAGGGAACGTTTTACCTTTTTTAACTCAAGACTGTTTTTCTTTGGAGAATTACTTGACAGCATTGAATTCTCTTCATTTTTGTCTTAACATTTTTCATCAGAGTCAGAATGTGAAAGCATGTTCTGGAGAATTGGAGATGCCAGTAAAATGCATTAGTTTATTCTTAGGTTTATTCTTAGATGTCTGTGTTTATCTGTGGTGGTACGAGCTGCTCTTTGTACTCCTCCATCTGAACTATCAAATCCAACTTCTCTTCCACTGGCTCTTTGTGAGTACTTCCTAATCTGCCACATACAAAATTAACCAAGTTATCTCAAAGAATTTAAACTGGCATTGTGATTGCACCTGGATTTTGCTTGCGGTGAAATATGAAGTCAAAAACTAAGCTGCTGGGCAGATTAATTGGTCAAGGGTAACTTTCAGTGTAAGTTATGATGAGTAGCTGGGGAATGGTGCCATATTTCATGACTCAAAGGAAGGAAAACATCTGTTCGTAGCCACATTGCTACAGACTGTGTATGTTAATTTATTTTTCGAATAATCTGATACCTGATGAGGACTTAAAGTCTAGATTAAATCCTTCTGTCTTTCAGTGCCCCAGGGAATTGCATTTTTGCATCCATCCAAATGCAATTGCCAATAGAAATGTGAAATAAAATGGTGTG
Source organism: Lagopus muta (assembly GCF_023343835.1). Classification (NCBI taxonomy): domain Eukaryota; kingdom Metazoa; phylum Chordata; class Aves; order Galliformes; family Phasianidae; genus Lagopus; species Lagopus muta. The sequence continues at coordinate 10,822,453 of NC_064436.1, read as the reverse complement.
ATTTTGTTTGCATCTTCAGAACAGTTTTTACTTAAAGCGATCATTTAATTGGGCAGATGAAAAATTATCCCCTAGTCTGTTCCTTGATTAACAAGTGCTATTTATTTTGAGAAAACGAAGAGCAATACTGAAAAACTTACTCTTCCATTACTTTTCCTCAAATTTTTTTCTTGTTTTCTCTAAGTCTTCGCATCAGCTCTTTTTCCAAAATGTAATGTATTACTTCTGTTTTTCCATTTGCGTTTCCAGCTAATCTCTGTCTTCTTTCTCTTTTTGGTAGGTTCATTAGCTGAGTTGTATGTAGCCCAGAACATGAGACAGCCACTACAGCAGTATTTGCTATTGGTAATTAAGCTGTTGACAGAAGCTCAAAAATAAATAAGGCAAACATAGACTGATTAAGCAAACTATTTTCTTAAACAAGATGTCAGAATATTTCTTGTGTAACACTTCTAGAGAAATGTTTGTACATTATTTCTGTATTTTCAGTCTCTTAGATTAGTTTTAACTTCGTTGTTGCCATCACCTTCTTCTCTTGTTTTCAATGAGACCAAAGTTTCGGGGACACAAATGTGTATATATATGGTTAGTGGGTTTCAGCCTTTGCTCTTAATCCTTCTGATAGTGCAGAAAATCTCAGGTGATTGGAATGGAGTGATAAATCTCCAAGATCTTAAAATTCAGCACCAGAACTACGTGATCGACTCCTGTTACGTTGGCTGCAGAAATACCTGGAAGACTCAGATTTCTGACATTCCACTGAGAAGTGAGAAATATTGCAGAGTTACAAGGATAAAACCTCATCCCTTTTCAAAGAGCTGAGTTCTGATCCTTGAATTAAATAACTGCAAGAGCTAAGAGGAAAACAAAGAAATAGTGAGCATGGTGCAGTCCTGAAGGAGTAAATTCAGACCATTGGCCTTAATTACTGCATTCTGCAGTAATTTGCACCAGCTGTTTTTGAGGAGATTGTTTCAGTTCTGGGTTGGTTGATTTGTTTTGCTGGCCTTTTTTTTTTTTTTTTTTTTTTTTGAGCCATTAGATTTAGACTAGCATGTTCAATTTGTGATGTCAATAAATTTACATTATATGACCTGTTACTTCAATCCCATCATGGGCTTTCTTTATATTCGTATATATATTTATTAAGGGAATGATTACCTACAATAAATGCTTAAGTTTTCAGTAGCTGCTGTTAACTGTATAACCAAAAGTTTCCAGGGTTCTCTGTTCCTTTAAAAGCCTGATGTTGTGCATTCTTCTGCTTTAATTCCATTTTTAGTTTGTAACTTCATACCATTTAAATTTTGAGGTGAATTAAAGCCATCGAAGATATCCACAGATTTTTTTAAGTGATGCAGACTGGAATGATAGAATTGGCTTTTTTCCTCTGTTGCCAGGGTAAAACAAGATAGAAGTGCTATTGCACAGCCTTAGGCTCTTCCTATTTGATCATCAGCACATTTCAATGAACAGTTCAGTGGGCTTGATTTTGAAAAGAGCAGGAGCACGCTTTTGTGCCAAACTTGATCAAATTCACATGCAGCTTGAATATTAACATGTAGAATGACAAGCTGAGAGCTGAGCAGGCCATTTGCCTGTGCAAGCAAGTTGAGAGAATGAGTCTGAAAAATCCTATCCTATACTGAACTTCCACAACTCTTTGTTAGCGATGAAGGAAAGTACTACACTTGTACTGTCTTACTCTTGTTTTAATCTTATGTTAACTGTATAGTGATTATGTTTTCTTCCAGTTTCATCCTTCTGTTTTCCATTTTACACCTTGTTTTAGTTTTCTATCCAAAGGCTAACTAGCATGATTTTTGAGATTTCTAAATTGAGTTTTCTTGTCTCATCACTAGGCTTTGACACCTTCGTTTAGATGCTAAATATTTCAAACAGGACAGGCTGCCCTTGTCATGTTAGCAACATGACAGTCATCCTGTAGTCTACTTCTAGTCTATCTTTTCGATCCTAATGTCCTTTCTGAAATGTTTATTCATTGAGTTAATCCTTCAGTCTTTCTGAAAGGCTTCTTGTTCCTTTATTGAGGATGAATATCTTGCAAATTCAATTTTAGATAAATTTTGATATCTGAAAGTCAGTGTTTTGTGTAAGTGCTTGCATGTGTTAGGAACATAAACAATAATTTTTACAGTTCCTTTCCCTATATGATTCTGCAAAGCTATTGTCAGTCTCTGCAGGATCAGAGGTCCTGAGCTGTGGTTATCCTCCTGGCATCTCCTTTCAGCAACAGCTCATGCTGAGCTGATTGCAGGTTTTCCCATGGAGGGTGAGTTGCGAGACATCTTGATCATGTCCCAAGCTCTTTTAGGTATGGAAAATTTGTCTTGTAACGGAGCAGAACCTTCAGACACAAGTCGCATTGTGCAAAGGTAAATCAGGACAATCTAAACATGAATTTAGATCAGTACGTTTTTACATGTACTTTCTCTCACAAATTTTATTAGTATTCCATGCTATCCTTTGCATGTAAGTACTACGTTTTCCAAAGTCTATGAAATTTATATAGGCCTCAAAATACACTGCTTTTTGTTGTTTTTATTTTTAAATGAATGTGCTTCTCAATTTCAAGGAGCAACTTCAAAGCTGCAGTATTTGCTGTATTTCTCATACACAGACTTGTGCATTGTTAATGAACAACCTTATTTTATATTCTCAGTGGAATATTTGCAACTGAATGTCCAGTGTAAGATCAGATATATGGAGATTGTAACACAGACCAATGATTGAGCATCTGTGAATGTTTCTCTACAGTTCTTCCTTCAAATAACTTGTTTTATGACGCACTTTTTTTTAATCTTAGAACACTAATCTTACTTAAAAATAAAAGGGCAAACCTGAAAATCTATCTGTCTATTCATAAACATTCTGTTCTCAAGTAGCTGTGTAATCCCTTTTTTGATTTGCGAAGTAGCTTCACCTTCTGGGGGACTGGACATCTTACTAAAGGTAAACAGAAGTTTTCTTTGTAAGCTAGGAGCTAACTAATTGCTTTAAGTCATTTTATTACATGCAGGTATTGTATTTTCGTCTTCCCAGTTATCAAGTACAAATCTATTCTATACTCTAAAATAAAATAATTTCTCATTTATTTAACCATTCAGGTAAGGCTTCCTACGAACTTAGGATTTTTATTGTTTTCTACAAAGCAAAGTGCATATAAAAGTAAAGCTTTCTGTAGAGTAATACTATGTCACTGTTTTCTTTTGGTAGGATCTATTTTTAATATAGTTACCTTGACTGTCATTCAATGAAGAAAATGGTCTTGAGTACTCCAAATCTTTCAATTTCTTCTTAGTGCAAGAGGAACTGACAAATTCTGACATTACATGTGCTAGTAATACGATAAAATATTTCCAATTTTTACAAGAATTACTTTCCAAACGGTCTTACAAAAATACTGAAGAAATGTTTGTGAAGCTACCTAGCACGAGGATCATGACAAATAATTCGGAAAATCACAGGAACAGTAAAGTTATCAGTTGTTCACTGGCATCCTGGAAGGCTGTATGAAGTAGAATCCACTTGAAGTTGTTCTCAGTCCAGTATTATTCCACATTTTCATTACTGTCTTGGCTTATGAAACATAGATGTGTCTCATAAAATTTGCAGACGATTAAAGCTGGGAGATGCTTTAAGCACCATGGGAGTAGGACTAGAATGGATGTTGACGAAATGGAGCGCTGAAATACTAGAATGCAGTTCACTGAGGACAAGTACAAAGTTATGTTCCTGAAGAAGCAGAAATGCACTGCGTGGAGTGTCAGATTAAGGGGCAACTTGGTGGAATAAGATGTACATGTTACTCGACTTCTATGGTTGGTGTGTGACCCGCTCTTCTGTGAAGGAGAGTTGGTGAATCTCCTTAGTCCTTTCCCCATAAACTAAGTTGCAGAAGTGTGCACGTAAAATTCATCTAGGTCTGCAAATTCATCTTGTTCTTTCTTGCCCTGGTGTCAGTGTACATGGATTTGTCTGTGCAACTCTGCTTTGGGGCAGATTGGCTCTACCTTCAGGTCTGCTTTTCTATGCTTAAGTGGTCATGCTTTTACAGCTTAGGTTGTGCTGCTCTTTGTAAGAAAAATGGGAATACCCAGAGATTTCATCAAGTTATTTGCTGAAGTGAGAAGCAGACTAGAAATTCTATTTTTATCTGCACTCATGCCCTGCACACTGATTTAGTGCACGTTGTGTTTTAGTCTCGTTCTGCTTTTCATGGCATTTATTTATAGATTAATTTAATAAATCAGTCTAATTTAAGACTAGAAAGAATAATTTAGGTGGTCTGATCGACCTAGCCTGACTTGAAGTTTTCTGCTGTATTTATAAATTTGAGTATGTCTCACAGCAGCCTCCAGCCTTTGATTCTTTTGCTTTTATTCCCTAGAATACAGATCCCCTTTAGTACTCTTCATTTTTTCTTCATAAAGTACAGAAATCAAATTACTGCTTCATCTTTTTTATAGGTTTATGAAGATTAAACCTTAAATCTTGGTAGCTCTCCTCTGCAAGCTCTCATAGTTTTGAAAATGCGTAAACCAGATGCTGGCATGTGTTGTTACCAATATTTTTGTATAAAATCAGCTCCTTGCTGCAGGATGGAACTGGAGATGCTTATGTTCTGTGTGGTTCATGATGGCTATAACTTGATAACTTCTCTTTTCCAGGGAACAGCTCTTCAGTCTTTATTTCTTCCACTGAGATATGTATGCCTCTTAAAACACAGTTTGTCTCATCACATAGGCACTGTTCTCAAAGCAATCCAAGTTACTTTCTCTGGCCACTCTTTCTAAATTCCTCTTCGTTCCTTCCTGCGGCTTCATTTTTTGTGGCTCCTCCTAGCTTTCAAAGTTCTCTCTGTTGTCTTGGCTACAGTTTTATCCATTTCTGTGTTTTTCTACAGCATGGCCAAATTAACTTTGCAGCAGGCAGCTATGTGGTGGTGTTTAAAGAACTTAGCGCTAATGAGGCTCTTGCTGACTCAATTCAGATTCCGTTACCAGAAAAAATATGCAGTTATCTTATACGTAATTACAGTTGAAATAGAACAAATTTTGATTATCATTGATTCTTAATTACACTACAGGTTAAATGACTTAGTGATGAACAGAATTAGGTCAGTTACAGTCCCTGTTTTTATATGGATTTTTCTCAAGCATAGGTTTTTTTCTTTTGAAACTACAACAATGAAAGCAAGAGAGGCACATTCTGAAAGAGACCATTTTTTTTCTTTATTATTTGCTCATTGTAGAGGGGTGAACAAAACCGTAGGGAAGTACAGTGCAGGTCTGCTTTTATTAAATCTTGACAAACGCAGGAGTAGCTTAAGTAATTGGGCAACTTTGAGTAAGCTATTCTATTTTTCCTCCATTCCTCATTATCACTTTCTATCATTTCTAATATGTTCAGAAGTCCCATTTTTTTCATATGTTTCAACGGCCTATTTTTTCCTGATATTCCTAACGTTCATTTTAACTGAGCAAAACATTTTATAGAGTTGTTTGAAATCTCTCTGTTCAGAGTGGCTAAAAAAAATAATGAGTTCAATATCTCTATTTAAAGGGAATACAGACAGAAACTAAAAAGAAAAATGAATGTGACTTGAAGGTTACTATCTTTCCAGCCTATACATTAAATAGGTAATATCCTTCCCAGGTAACTATTTGTTCTTCTGTTTTGCCTTCCAGCACCCATTCTTTCTTCAATATGTGCTCTTTCTGAGTTTGTTTTGTTGTTTTTTTTTGTTTTCTTTTTTGACTGCATTTCATTTACTTAGATCTGAGTTGTCAGTGCTAGATAGAAGATGAGATTCTCCATCATATTCATGTCACACTAAATGAGTTTTCACTCTTACCCCAAAATGCTCTGTGTGCAACACTTCAGTGCAGGCTTTTCAGAGAAATTCAGTTTGTTAGAAAAAATATCCCTCATCTCAGTGGTAAGCTAGAGTCGTTTCTCTTGTTTTTGCAGACCCGCAATGGTTAGAATAGAGCTGTAGTGTTACCAGAAGTCTAAAACGTTCTATTGCAGCTCACTCTCCAATCTGAAAACAAACTTTTTTTCTACTACTTGCCTGTTTTGGAACTAATGATCTGTCTTGTTCTAGGTGACTGGTATGAGCAGCTTTATCCCCTGGTGATTACGCTGAAGGATTGCATGGGAGAGGTGGTCACTAGGGCAAAGCAGTCCATGGCGTTTGTTCTGCTCCAGGAGCTTGCCTGTGGTTTGCCACAATGTTTGATGCTGACCCTAAGGAGAGACATTGTCTTTAGTCAAGCAGTAGGTTGTCTTATACGTCACTTATCCTCCACTGTGGTGACTATTTTTGATGTTGTTAGTGTTGCTGTAATTGAACATACTATGCCTGCATATGTGTTGGTTTGTTGATTTTTTTTTTTTTTCCTCCAAGTTAAACACAACTTTTTCATGTATTTTTCCATTACATCCACGTAAATATTTTATAATGTGTTAGAAAAAACAATAGTAAATGGAAATCCATACTAACTGAATCACTGAGTCACAGAAATCGGTCTGCTATAAACTGAAATATCTTGCATAATCTATCACCTTTGCACAAAGAAAGATCTATAAAGCTATTGACACAGTCTTCCCAGATTACGTATGCCAGTATCCTTACCTGCAAGGATCTCAAGTCTAGCCTGAATGTTCCTTGCTGCTGTTCGAGCAGCAGCCAGAAATTTTTCCCTGGTCACCTTGGAAATGAATTGTAGATCATTTGTTTTCAGTTTGAATCAGTATTTCGTGTGTCTGAAGACTGTCAGCATGTCTCTCCTCAGACTAGTCTTCTCATGGTAAATAGGTGAAGTTCTTTCAATCCTCTCCTGTAGATGGTGCCGTCCAGATAGCTTGCCTCTAAATGAGTTGTCTAATTTCTCCTTCAAGATACTGTGTGTTTTTCCTAACACAGTTAAGGAGATAGGGTGTGATGAGCAAGGAGATGTTTGCATTAGGTGCCAACCTGCATCAAAATCTATTCTAATTCACATCCCTATGTGTTTATATTCTGTTATGGAAGGTTCTGTTCTCATTTATGCCAGAATAAATAATATAAACTCCAAAAAAAAAGAAGTTTTTCCAATATTAAGTAAGAGAATATTTTACTTGTTTTTATACCACAAAGTGGCTCACCGATAAACTAATATGAAGTAATGTATGTAGTCGCTAAGTAGAAATACCTAAGTTATTTTCTGAAGTATCTAAATATTACTGATGTGATTTCACATTTCTTATTGTCTTCATAGCTTGCTGGATTAGTCTGTGGGTTTATAATCAAGCTGCACACAGGTTTACATGATCAAGGATTTTTACAACAGCTTCATACTGTTGGATTACTTGTGCAATATGAAGGACTCCTAAGCACATATAGTAAGTAGAGTTCTTGGACAGAATTCCTTATGCATGCAGACCAGATGTTTACCCAGGAGTTTCTGATTTTAATCTTGGTTCTTTTTCCAGAAATTTGGTTTATTTAATCAAGAAATATTACCTTGAGGAGAACATAGGCTTCTATATCATGGCACAATTGAAGCCATTGATACATTGTTGTCAATGTAATATATCATAAATTACTTAATTTATTTTCACTCTCTCAGGGAGTAGTAGCTGATGCAGAGTGCTGAACTGCAGTGCCTTAAATACAGGAGGTTAGCTTCATCAGTACAGCTAAGGGATCTCTTGATTTTGATAGATACTGTTTGCAGAGGCATTTGACCTGACCCAAAATAGGTTTATGAAGCTAACCCAAACAGAATATGTAAGTAGTTACTGACTGTTCTGTGCCCTGTGTCATTATTGGCGATGTGAAGATACCTTGAAAATTGTTTAATGCCTAAATTGTTTTAAGTTATATATATTTAAAAGATATTTGGATATATGTTTATAATATATTTATTATATATATATATATATTATATTAAATATATATATTTAATATATTTATATAATTAATATATATTATTTAAAAGATATATATTTATTTATATATTTATATATATATATTTAAAAGATATTTGGAGAGAGAAATTGCAGCTCATTTCAAAATGGTTTGAACCAGATGTATTGGAATACTTCCCCAAAATAGAGATTTTTGATTAAGTAGAAGGATTTAGCATTTGTGCAGGTCTTTGCTGCATAAGCAATTGCATCTCCACACTTGGAGACTGCTATCAGACTCCATTTACACAATATTCACTGTTATTCTTAAAACCTTTGTCCTCCATCAGCAGGACAGTCTTTAAAAACACTTTTAGAACAGTCAAAAGAAGGCTTTTCTGAAGTTATTCCATGCACATATAGAACAGGTTGATTTTCAGAGGTGCTTAATACTCGTTGTTATCATCTAGGCCACAGGGAATTGTCAGCAGTTCTTAAAATCAGCCTGCTTTTATGTAGGTTACTTGAATGTGGATTTGGGGCTGTGACTTTTAGATGCACTGACTGGGAAGTATAATCCCTGCACTGCCTTACTGTAACCTATTCGGTGACTGATCTGTCTTCTCTGTTAAATAACTTCTGTGATCTTTCCATATAGGTGAAGAAGCAGGGATGCTCGAAGACATGGCTGTGGGAATTTCAGATTTGCAGAAAGTAATGTTTAAAGTCATTGAAGCCAAATCAGAAGACTTTTTGCCTATTATAACTGGAAGGCGGTAAGATTTGTTTTTTCTGCAGCACACAGCAGGTAGTTCTAAATGGTAGCTCTTGAAAAGACACACAATGATTTGTTTGTTGCTGAGTTCTTTTATATGGAAAGTGCAAGAAATTTATTTTTCATGAGGCAAATGAGATGTAATGAGGTAATATGAGGCATTCTTAAAGCTATCAGTAATATGGGTTCTGTGTTGCTTTCTTGATGAGGACCTATAAGTTCCAAATATTAATACAAGTTAATTGTGACAGTGTCTGAATCGTGTGTAAAATTTGTGTTGTATTTTTTCATATCCAGGCACTAAAAAAAAAAAAATAATGACAAGGTCAATATTGACAGAAGTGGTCTCTAACTAAATATACCTTATTTGGAGGTGGCCATAACTTGAATTTTTTAGTTACATGACAAATGAAATTACATTTCAAAGAGGTAGACCTTGGTTGTCTTAAGATGAAAATTGAAAAACTCAGATGCCAAAGACTAGCGCGCAAATGGGCAGTTTTGAAGAACGAAGCCTATCGTATTTGCTGAAGATTATTCAGAACACATGCAGCATCGGGAGTCCTTGTTGGAGGCCATTAATGCATTGCACATCATGCATCTCACATAAGCAGTGTCGAATATTGGTACATAAACTGAAATATTTGATTGATCTTGGCTTGAAAAGGGTTAAAAAGGTGGTTATGCTTGAGGAATGGGATTTTACTCTTCGGTATTATTCTGGGCTGAAGTTCCAAATGTTCTCTTTTGCAGAAATCACTTCCTTAATATTAATGTTATTCTTAAGCCGACAGTAAATTGAATTCAGCTCAAAGCAGCAACTTGTAGAAACAATGTTTCTTCTGAAGGAGGCTCTCACAACTGTTTTACTTAATTATTCTAGATGATTAATTCTCATCCTATGGGCCTATCCAGAAGGGATCAGGCTAAATAATAGGAAGGCCAGAGTATGATAGGCAACACATCGGGACTAATTGAGAATAATTATGATGTACAGATAGGCAGAAGAAATTCATCCTCTGTAAATCACACAAGTCAAACTTCTTCAAAAACCTAGCTGCTACATTTATTAGCTTGCTGCCTTTGCTGCAGTACGCTGAACTGTCATACAAGGAGTTCCTGGTTATGCTAGACTCAAGCCTGAAGCTGCCCCTGAAGCATTTTGGGTTGATAAAGTACTCATTCTTATAGAAGAGTTACTGTGTGTGGTGGTTCTACTGTACTTACTGGCAAGAGTTAACTCAGTGGAATTGATATCAGACAAAAAAAGAAAGCCATCTAAGGCTTGTATGGAGCCCTGTTTCTCTTAGAGCTGTAATGAGACAGCTCCTATCAAACAGCATTTGGAAGCTGGTCGTAAAAAGAGAAGACTGGAAAAACT